>NC_081826.1:24317142-24643214 GCF_030867095.1 Alligator mississippiensis | reverse complement strand
GGGAAAAAAAAACTGAATTAATATTTGCCACCTTTCTGGAATAAAAAGATTCACAGAAAATCAGAGGACATGATTTGGGGTCTCCAGTATTTCGCTCCAAGGAAGTTGAGAGTAGCCTGTTGCTTTTTATAACATTTATAACATTGCTTCTGAGTCATTTCCATGGCCTTTTTTTCACTTTTTTGTCCCTGCTGATTTGATCATCTAGTTTCTCAGCTCCACAATTGATCATCTAGTTTCTCAACTCCACAACTTTCAGTGAATAAAATATCCTACCAGATTTTCTCCCTAGTTCTAATGGCTAATAAAGCATGTACTACTGACATACGGTTTACTCATGTAAATGTATGCAAGGGTTCTTCTCCCTACCCTCACCTATAACACTCTCCTGTGTATCATATAAATAGGACCCAGAGCATATTATTTATGTACGAGGTTCTTCCTCTGGCCCCATTTACTATTGTCTATCCTTTCAACTACTCTAAATTATGCCAGGCCCCTAGCTGGATACCAAACTGGGTACCAAGCTACCAAAAAGGCTTATCCAAGATTATTTAAATCACTTTATTTGATAGACTGCTTTGTGCATGTCCTTTTCATAGTATCTAAAGAAGTGAGCTCTTGCTCATGAAAGCTGATGCAGCTTTGATTCTATGAGACACATCTCTACCCTGTCTTCTAGCCAAGGTCATCTTTAAGTATTTTCCCATCATGAGTAATGATTTCATAGTGTACCGTGGTGCGTTAATAACAATATCAGTTAATTGTAATGAAGTATGAGTTAGATAATGGAACAATAACATCCATTTTTTGCAAGATGCTTGAGGCAAATTGTTAACAATTAAACCATAATTCCAAGGAGCTGCTATATGCTTAAAATTACTATTCATTGGATATTTTCATCCAATCATCTGGGACAAAGAAGATATCACAAATAAAACATTATTTTGGAGAACTAGGAGCATTTGAATCCATGAACATGATACAAATTTCTCTCAGTTTATAAGAGTTTTACATCATGCCACCTATGATCACTAGAAAGGGCCTTTCCCTAGATTTACATCAAAGGTCTTTGGGTCAATCCACTTATCCAATGCTATGACAAGAGTATAATGATGAAAATCATTATAATCATGTTTGTTTACACAGGTGGCTGGATTGCAGGAAGTCTTGCTGTGATGAGCGATGCAGCGCACATCCTGGTTGACTTGACAAGTTTCCTGATCAGCCTCTTCTCACTGTGGTTATCATCGAAACCTCCAACTAAACAGTTAACTTTTGGATGGCACAGAGCAGGTACTGAATGTAGTGTACTATGACCATGTAAAATAGAAAAGGCAATTCATCATGGCAAGGCACTGGAAAGTATACTCAGATCAGGCACAGATCTGTTGGTACGTGAAGATAATGTACTAATGTTCTCAAGGCTCTCAGGATACCTCATAAATTGGAAAACAGCAAATCAGCGAACCTCAAAGAAGGAACGAATACAAGACTGGAGAGCAGTTTATTAGGCTGAAGTATTTTTCAATTCACTTTTTAACATAGGGAAAAGCTTCCTCCTGCTTCTTTTCAAGTCAGTAGGAGAATTCTCATTCACTTGGCAGAAGCAGGATTAAAGCCTTAATCTCCTGGTAAATAAAAGTCTTTAGAAAAGTAATAATGATAATAAAGATAGGGCAATGGACCCATTTAAGTACTGAACAGTTCAATACTATACTGCATCATTTATACAGGCACATTGAGATTTTCTTGCGAAATGGTAAGTTCCTGTGCCTCTGCTGTCTTGTGTCTCCGTTTCTCAATGTTGCCACCCTTCCAGTTTCCTTTATCAGTGTTGCTTTTCAATGTGTTGGTGGCATTTATTGCTTTGGAATAAGCTCATGGGTTGAGATTAGTCTGGGTGCCTTGAGACTGGAACCTTACATTTTTATAAGAGAGTGGAAATCTTTAGCACTGTCAACCAGGGAAGTTTCAAATATATCAGAGATGATCCAGGAGAAAAAATTCAAAAGATATTTTAAGCCATATGTAGTTTACAAAGTCATAAGTGAATTTCTGGTTTGACTTGCTGTACAGCACATGCCATAGAACTTATCTCAACCAATTCCTGTTTGAACTAGGCCATATTTTTGTAGAAAAAAGATCCAGTTTGTTTTTTAAAAAACAAGTCTATGAATCTAAGTCCTTGCCAATTGTATCAGTTTCATGAGTTCGTACTCCTTTAATTTTATCCGCTACTCCTCCTAAATTTTTATACAATAAAATTGCATCTCCAAAAGTCCTTTGCATGGACACTAGTTAGATCTAGAGAAATTCTTAGGGTGTCTATGTGGGAAACTCTTCCTATTTAATCTGGTAACTTGATACTGGCTAGTTACGCTGGTATAGTTAGACCAGTAGAACAGGGCTGTTTTAGGTGTGGCCATCTAAACCATCCTTGTCTTTCAGCTCACAGCCATAGTCAAAGCACATAGACTAGAGTGGAGCCTGTGTAGTGGTCAAGCTGCCAATAAAGACATAGTTGAAAGAATGAGTAGTGTGTACTCAAATAGATAGTGTAAGCAGGTCCTAATTTTATATAATAGAATTAATGTATCCTGGTAGTACCAACTGTGTAAGGGAGACTGCTTAACGTTTTATTAAAATGTTTTTTAGCACTAATAAACTGCTCTGTGATTGCAAATATGCTTTTGCTAATACACTTATTATTGAGAAATATGTATTTTCACTGAAGCACAACAAAAACAAACAATTCTGGATGAAAGGAGCCAGAAAAGTGGTGGGGGCTGGGGAGGGGTGGGGGGCAGAGGGGCAGAGGGAGAGAGAGAGAGAGAGAGAGAAATTAAACCACCATTCCACCAGACATAAGTCCTGGGTTAAACCCTGACCCATTTTGAAGTTAGTGACACAACCCCTATCAAATTCAGTAGGGCTATAATTTCATCTTCTGTCTTGAGAAGCTGAAGGTGCAAGTGCCAGTCATGTTTTGTGGGTATGTAAGTTTTTACGCATATGTACATTTAAAAAAAATTAAAGAATAGCTGGACTCCATGTCTACAGAAGCCTGTACTTTAGAAATTATACATACTTATTTTCACATGTATTTGTCTGTGTAAAAGTGCAGAAAAATCAAAATCTTGACACTTTAGGCTTGTGTGATAGTCACTGTCCATTCTGGATGTTGGCAAACCTCTTGAGTCTTTCATTTGGCAGCAAATTTCAATTTTCACTGATGCGTTGGTGGGCAACTGGGCACAAATAAGTATGAATCACAAGATGCAAGTCACATGGTGATCAGTAGTTCTACTTCCTGCACCAGGAAGCAGCAGACACTTGGGCTCCTTTTATACTACAAAGTTCTGCCAGCAGAGCTAGATTACACCCTGGAAATAATGTAGCTTTGCTGGAAAATTTGCTGATATGAATGCAGCTCAGCAAGCAGTAAATGCCTTCTGACAACACAGCTGCTTTCATCTGGAGAAGGTGGCATAGCCCTGGAGGCTGAAAGACTTCTGGCAGAACCATGACTGGATCCAGGATCAAGTAGAGGGAAGTGCAACTATGCCCCTGTCTGTTGTGTGGCTCAGTTGAGCCAGAGCCTACAACAATCAGCTGTTGTGTACAACAATCATCTGTGTACGCTGTGAACTCAGAGCTCGCAGCACACACAGCGCTTCAGCAAGAGCTGCACTGGTATGCCAGTGAGATAAGACAACTCACTGCACATATGCCACACCACTGACGGGGGTGTGACCACACTGCCACACCTCCCCTGGATCCACTTCGGGCAGAACTGAATGTACGCCTGGCTGTCCTACCATTCTCTCTGCGGCTAAAGCCCCTTCATGTAACCTTGTGTGAACAAGTATCAGTACTCTAACCCCAAACTAGGCCAGTGGGTTTGCAATAAGAGTTGGCCTTGAGAAAGCCAGACTTATTTGCTCCCAATCTGGTAAGAATGTTAGGACCTGTAAAAACATGAGAAAAAACCCCAGAAATCTGAAAGCACTAGCATTAATTTATTAACGATTCCTTGCCCTTTAATTAGAATGCTATTAAAACTCACCTGTTTAACCCCTAGAAATTCTGGGAGCTTTGATGTCAATGGTGATCATTTGGATGGTGACTGGCGTGATGACATATTTGGCTAGCCTCAGGCTCCTTCACCCAAATTATGAGATTGAAGCCACAGTGATGCTCATTACTTCAGGCTGTGCAGTGATAGCTAATATCATGTAAGTTTTCTAAAATCCTCAATCTTTGGGGGATTTCCTGACATGGGGAAAATGTATTTTTACAGATACCCAGATGGATAGTTAGATTTTGCTCTAAGGAGTATGTCAGGGTGTTGTTTTCTGATGGAAAGATATCACTGACATTTGCAGCACTGCATCTCTTTCAGAATAAGTTTGACTCTACACCAGGCTGGCCATGGACATAGTCACGGAGCACAAGCCAATGAACATATGTCAGCTCCACAACAGAAGCCAGTTTTGGCCAATGCCAGTGTGAGGGCAGCTTTTGTTCATGCCATTGGGGACTTATTTCAGAGCATTAGTGTGCTAATTAGTGCACTTATAATATTCTTTAAGGTCAGTTTTATTAGTTTACTCACCTTCATAGCAATTAAGAATAAAGCTATTTCCATAACTTTGTCATTAAATACTAAGTAAATGTTTTTCTCTCTCTCAGTGATATATATCATATATTAGTCAATGGCAATTATGTTCATTTCAAGGAATAAAATGGCTGTTGAGATCAGAACAGTTTTTCCTCAGCATTTAAGCCATAAGGAAGATACAGTTGTTTTTCTCTCTCTTTTTCATCCTTAGTGATTTGAGGCCTTCAAAAGCTGCCAGAGAATATCTGTAACAGTTTCTGTGTCGTGTATAGATTATAGCGCTCTGGGATTAGCTAATTAAACAAGCTAGCCAGCAACTGAAAATGATGGATTTAATTTAGTACCATGTTTATCTTTTTTTCTTTTAGCCAGAATACAAAATAGCTGACCCCATCTGCACATTTGTCTTCTCCTTCTTTGTTTTGGCAACAACCATCACCATTTTAAGGGATATTTTGCTCATCTTAATGGAAGGTAGGAGCTGCATGTTGTTTTTTTCCAGAATCAAGTACTATTATGGTCTTTTACATCTCCCTCCATTGTACTTGAAATCACCAGCCAAGATCATAAAAATTGGATACCTAAGGTTGGTTCATAAATCCATGTCCTGATTTTTAGAAGCGCTTTGCATCTTTAGGTGCTGAATATGGATTTAGGAGATTCATTTTAGGCTTACTTGAAAAAAAAAAAACTTCAGCATTCCTTAGAGAGCAAATAGGCATGTCATCCCTGTTCCATAGAAATCCCCGCATAAATCATTATAATTTAGAGCTTGATCTTCAAAAACACCTGGCAAACAATTTCATTTATCCATCATGAATACAGGCAAGTTACTACATTTATGTGTATAAACTGGATACTAACATGGATATCTAATTGGCTATCTGAGGGCACAAATAATCAGCCTCCACATGCATTTATGACAACTCTGCATGCAAATTAGTTGAGCCGTTGAATGTCTGTTTGAAAAACAGATCATTTCTGCATTACAGATTGTCTTGGACTATCCAACTATTTGGATTTCCAACTATTTTAAAATAACATATACAAAATTTAGAATAGATGAGAGTGGAAATACCCATCAGATCTCTGTAAATGTTTTGAAGATAATCTGGCAAGGTCTTTTGTCTGTGACCTCATTCAGTTTCCAGTTTTGCTACTCTATATGTGAAGATAAATCTGCAATTGAAGATATGTACATAAACAGGAAGTCAGAATTTAACTTGTAGGGTGTGTTAAGTGCAAGGGTGCATGTTTTCTGTGGCACAGATAACAGTGGCACATATTTGTGCTGCTGCTTTTTGGCTCAGGGCACACCCTACACATGTGTCTGGTGCAAGGCAAATTGACCTGGGTGGTGTTGGGGCCAGTACCTGGGCCGGCCCCAGCAGCCTTACCTGGGGTCTGGGGGCCTCCCAGGACAGCAGCATTGCTGATCAGGCCACATGGAGCCTGGCTGGCAGCCAGACTGTTGCTCTGGCCAGCTAGGCTCTGTTTCTGGAGGCGTACGCTGCTGTCACATGCGCCTCAATGCCTTTTTTAGCAGCATTTTTATTTGACACTGGGATCTGCTGGTGTTAAATTTTGGCAGCACACTGCTAATTAGTGCACATGTGCATGTGTGCTGCATGCAGTTTGTAGCTCCTCAAACAGCTTTCAGGCACCGCAAACCACACACGCGCACTTATCTGAACACACCTGAAGATTTGAGCACTAGTATTTTCATAGTATAATTATCTTGGTGTATTGTAAGGAAAGCCCGTAATAGAGATACTTTTTTGGTCAAATAATATCCGTGATGGCAAGAGGTTATAAACAAACTGTTATGATGGTACCCTATGACTTTGGCTATTATGGGAAACTGACTGACCAGTTGTACGTTATACACTGTGCCAACATTAGAAGCTATGGCCAGAAACACAGAAATGGTTTAACACTTCACCTGATATTGCACCACAGCCCTGCAGTATGTCTTTCGTTCTTCTGAGATCCAAACTCCTTTGCTTATTGCTGCCTTAAATCATAGGTAGACCTTGCCCTTTAACAGCAGCATAATACCCACAGCTAGCTAAACGAGACTCTTTGTCTAGAAGGAACAGTGCATTTTGAGGTCATTTATCAGTATTTTTTATAATTTTAAGCATGGTCTCACCATAATTGTAGTACTAGTGGGATTCCTTTTTATGGAATTTTGATGGAATTATATCCATTCATTATGAGAATCTTTGTGTTGGTGTTTCAATAATGAAACTGCAATGCATTCCTACAACTGATTTTTTTCCTCCCCAAATGTTTACCGTTACTTCTCAAATCCTTTCGGCATTTGTGAATTCTGCTTGCTAAGTTCATTGTATGCATCCTGAATACAACAACTAGTGTAAAAAAAATACCCCAACAAACTGAAAAAAAAAAAAGATTGTACTATAAGTTTGACCTTCTATGGAATGGGCAATTTGCAAGCAGCAGAAATATGAAATGCTGCTAAGACTTCTAGTTATGTTGATCTGAAGAGGCAAGCACCAGTATTTTTCAGATGAGGTTAGAGTTCAAGGTGAAATGGACAATTCCCAGCACATTTTCATCAAGGCTGTAAGACTGACTAGATTTAGCAATATTTAATGTTGTCAGCTATGAGCCTGAAAATTTGATTTGCCAAGGCTGAATGGTTCTAGCAGTCGCGGATGCATGTTTCAGCCTTCCTGGGGCTGAACAGTATGATACAGCTGTTGTCTCAGCTACAAAAGACATAGGCCCTAAAGGGAAGAGGAGCTAGAATTATGTAGATTTTGGATTGTAATGGTTTAGCTGGCCTGACTGTCTGCATAGCTAATAGCTTATTATGTCTTTATTCTCTTTTTTCCTTTGTGTCTATTTCTGCTTCATTAAGAAAAATTCCATAGTGTTGCCATAATATAAGTTTTACATGCTCTGGCCTCAGTTATTAGGGACTAGAAAGTTAGAAATTATCTTAATCAACTTCCTAGCTGGAATACAATGAGTAGATTATACCGTTTACATTGGCTATAAACAAAATAGACAAAGCTTTATTGGCTGGTTACATCAAGAGCTTGATCCTGTAAAAGACTTGGGCATGTCCAAATTAGGTCCTAAAACACCTAACTGTTAGATTGCTGTGTTATTGGTATTATTATATGTGGAGAAAGGTGCTTCAGGGTAGGACCCCAAAACCTCAGTTGCAGAGCATGAAGATGACCAGAGCTAACTGATAAGAAATGCAGAGAAGAGCGTACGGAGCCAAGACATTTGACTCAGAGCTGCAGGCAGGTATCTCCACTCATATGAAATCTGGGGCTTAGATTCTCTGTGAGAGTAGATACTGATATCCATTCTTCAAGGTTAGGGACATAAATTACACATAAACCAGTATAAGTGATTGGAAACTGGTTCAGCTCTGTAACACAACAGGGCTAGGGACAGATGTTACACATAACTGGTATAAGAGACCAAAAACTGGTTCAAAATGGTAACACAACAGAAGTTCAGTGCACATAAACTGCTTTCAAAATGGCCAAAACTGGTTTAAGATAAACCCAGATGGATGTAGTATCAGACTTAACTGATTTAGGTTAAATTGGTTTATTGGACTTCTGTCCCAGATCCCTTCCAGATTCAAGTTACCACATAGTCCCCCAGCATCCGAGGATGCTTTGCACCTCCCCTGCAAACCCTCCTTTGCAGAGTGATCAAGCTAGCTTGGCCCAAGCTGTCTGCTCCAGGCAAGCAGGGAGGCATGCTCTACTGTCCCCTGGCTTCTGGCCTGAGCCACTGCAGGCATGTGGCTGTATTTCTGGAATCAAAAGTGAATGTCTGTTCACTTGCTTATTGGTTCAATCTACACAGTTTAGACTAATCTGCAAAGATTGAATCCATTCAGCCTCAGGCTTTTTGACTGCCTGTACTTAGCCCAGAAGTTCAGTCTACCTGAAATGCTTTCAAAATGGCTGAAACTGGTTTAAGATAAACTTGGATGTCTGTGGTATAAGACCTAACTGATTTAAGCTAAATTG
Source organism: Alligator mississippiensis (assembly GCF_030867095.1). Taxonomy (NCBI): domain Eukaryota; kingdom Metazoa; phylum Chordata; order Crocodylia; family Alligatoridae; genus Alligator; species Alligator mississippiensis. Next base: position 24,634,562 of record NC_081826.1, on the reverse strand, counting down.
GTTTATTGAACTTCTGTCCCAGATGCCCTCCAGATTCAAGTTTATTCACAGTTCCCCAGCATCCCAGGATGCTTTGCACCTCTCTTCCCAATCCCCTCCCCCCCCCTCAAAGGGTGGGCAAACTAGCTTTGGCCCAAACTGTCTCCTCCAGCTGAGCAGGGAGGTATGCTCTAGTGCCTGCCAGCTTCTGGCCTTAGACACTGTACGCACATAGCTGCATTTCCAGAATCAAAAGTGAATGTCTGTTCACTTGCTTATCAATTAATCTACACAGCCTAGACTAACCTGCAAAGAGTGAATCAATTCAGCCTCAAGCTTTTTGACTATCTGTACTTAGCCTAAAAGAACTGATCAGAGGACACCCTTTTCTTTTAAAAGGTGGCAGTGCCCACATATTTGCTAGTAGCCTTCAGGTCAGAGCACTTGTCCAGGAAGATAGTTGGGTTTAATGCCATCCTAATCCTGAGAGAGTTCAGACCACTAGAGAATGGAGTCAGGCTTCTTTTTGTGTTTTCTTTCTGGCCCATTAACTTCACCTTCTTTGCTTTACCGTGGTAAACTTTCAATAGAAAGTCAATTACCTGATGGTTAAAACATTTTCTTGGAAGGTATGGATGTGAACTCAGGGTGAGCATTATAGGGAATCATAGAGAAGCAGGACTGGAAGGAACCTCCATAGGTCATCTAGTCCATCCCCTTAAAGATGGCCTAAAATCCTGTTCCTCACTTCCTTGGCTAATTCACTAACCTTGAGGCTGTTGTAGAATAATTGTGTGATGACAACACCACAGATATTATAAAAGAAAATGGCCACACATGCAATTTTCCCCAGTCCTGTTGATATGTGTAAGGATGTTTTGAGAATGTAAATTCCCATCAAGAGACTTAGGCACTGATTCAATGTGTAGTGGCAGTCAAAAAGTCCAAAATGTTAGGTCAAAATGTTATGAATCGTTAGGAAAGGAATTGAAACACAAAATCACACACACACAGGCACACACATACAATTAATTTGTATATTATGAATAATATAAATTCATGGACCACCCATATTTGAATACTGGGTAAAGTTCTGGCTGCCCCATCTCAGTCTCAAAAAGGATATACTGGAACTAGAAAAGGGGAAGAGAAAAGCAACAAAAATATCAGAGGCATGGAGTGGCTTCCATCTAGAGAGAGACTGGAAAAGCTGGACATTTCTTCAACTTGGAAACAAGACTGCTGAGATAGGATATGGTAGCAGTCTTATAAAACCATGAATGGAGTGGAAAAGTGAAAAGGGAACTGTTATTTACTATGCCTCATCATTTTGTTGGGAGTCCTCTAGTTCTTGCATCATCAGGCAGCAGGTTTCAGACAAACAATAGAAAGTCCTGTTTTTACACAACCTATAATTAACATACAGAACTCATTTCCACCAGATGTCATGGATGGCAAAAGAATAACCAGATTCAAAAAGGGAATCAATACATTTATAGAGATATCAATGGTTAAGGATTCAACCCATTCATGGAGATTGGGAAGGTATGTCAGGGATGGATCACCTTGTTTCTTATACTTTTCTTCTAAAGCAGGGGTTTATTCTAAAATATCTGGCCTGCAGTGTCGCTCAATTTGGCCCATGAGGTTGCTGGTGGGCTAGGGAATTTGGGGACATGGCTAACAGTGGACAGGGCCTGCCTCAGAATTCAGGGCCTTAGAGTCTCAGTAAACATGGCCACTGCTGGCACAGGGGCAAGCGAGGGCTCTGCAACATACTCCTCAGTCACCCTGTAGCCACTTGGCTCACTGCCACTTGCATGACTCTGCCATGACAAGTACACACTGCGCCCATGGACACTTGCCCCACTTCTATTTTGGTGCCTGCTGCCACTGCTCCATGCCCTGGGTTGGATCCGGTTGGCAATGAGCCTGCGGGTCTAAATCTGGCCTGGGGCACTAGATTAGTTTGACACCCCTATTGACACCCCTAGTCTAAAGCATCTGCTACTTGCTACTGCCAGAGAAGATGCTGAATTAGCTGGATTGTTGGTAGTTTTTTGTTGTCATGGTCACCTGATCCTGATTGGGCCTAGGTAGGAGCTAGGCACCGAGTACAGGTTTTCCTTGCTTTATGCAGTACATGTGTTCCCAGAAAAATTCGCATAAATCGAATTTGCATAAAGGAAACCCAGTTTATAAGGTAACAAATAGAGATATATTCCCATGGTGGTGAGGAAGGAAGGGAGTAAGGCTGGGGCTAGGGAAGGGGTGGGGGGAGGGGCATGGCACATCCCAGCGGCTGCAGGTAGGTGGCGTTGGCTGCTCCCAGGGCTGCAACAGGGGGCAAAGTGGAGGGAACTGTCAGTGGGTGCGGGGTGAGGCATTTACCACTACGCACACCCTGGGAGGGCTGCAGGCTGGGGAGCTGCTCTGGGCTCTTCCTGGAGGGGTGTGTACCCCCAGATCTGTGCTTGGGACAAGAGCAGGCTGCCGCTGTGGGTTGGGCCAGTGGTGGAACTTGGCTCTTCCTAGTGCTCGGGGAAGGTGGCAGCCTGCTCTTGTCCCATGCACAGATCTGGGGGCATGGGTCCCCTGGGAAGAGCCTGATGCAGCACACCAACCTACAGCCCTCCCAGGTGCACGTAGCAGCAAGAGCCTTACCCCCTGCCCTGCCCCTGGGCTGTGCCATGCCATGGTTTAGGCAGGTGGTGTTGGCTACTCCCAGGGTGACTGCACCAGGGGCTAGGGTGAGTGGGGACAAGTAGAGCCCCAGGGAGTTCGGGGCACAGCGCAGCCCAGCAACTGCAGGCAGCTGGTGTTGGCTGTTCCTGGGGCCACTGCAGCAAGGGCTGGGGTGAGCAGCAAGAAGCTGCACTGTGCCCCATCCCCACAGGTCCTCCACTTGTCCCCACTCACCCTAGCCCCTGTTGCAGAGACCCCAGGAGCAGCCAACGCCAGCTGCCTGCACCAGGGCATGGCACAGCCCAGGGGCTGGGGTGAGTGGGGACAAGCAGAGCCCTGGGGGGTTCAGGGTATGGTTGCAGGCAGCTGGCACTGGCCACTCCCAGAGCAGCTTTAGCAGTGACTGGGGTGAGTGGGGCCCCAGCCCCACAGCCCTTTCCGCTCCTCCCACAGACTTACCTGCTTGGGGGAGGGGGGGAGTATGCCAATGACAATCGCATAAGAGTAAATTTACCTTGCATATAACTAATTTGGAGTATAAAAAGGGTCATCGCATAAGAGTGAGTGCACAAATACAAAACCCACATAAACCTCTAGTTCAGGCTGGAGTTGTTCTAAATAAAATAAGTGAAGGCAATTAGGCAGTTTAGGCATCCCCAGGATTAGGTAGCCTTTTAGTGGCTTTTTGGATTGCAGTTCTGGATTTAATTCTGTTTTTCTGAAGTCTGGGGTGGAGGTGAAGAGGTGCCACCGAAGAACGTTGCACAGCCCACACTCGGCCCTATGTCACAGTTTGGGGAGGAGGTGAGCAGCCACCTATGGTGAATGAACAGCTTGGGAACTATTTATAAAAGCTGAACATAGTTATACAAGTCCGTGGGGCCAGACGGGATGCACCTAGGGTGCTGAATGAGTTGGCAAATGTGACTGCAGAGCACCTGGCCTTCATCTTTGAAAGCTCATGGCAATTAGAAGAGGTCCAAGATGATTGGAAAATGGCAAATATAGTGCCCATTTTTAAAAAAGGGAAGGAAGATCCAGGGAACTATAAACCAGTCAGCCTCACCTCAGCCCCTGGAAAAATCATGGAGCAGATTCTCCACAAATCCATTTATAAGCACTTGGAGAAGAAGGTGGTGATTAGGAACAATCAGCATGGATTCACCAATGGCAACTCATGCCTGACCAACATGTTTGGCTTCTATGATGACATGACTGGCTCTGTGGATGTGGGGAGACCAGTGGATATGGTATACCTTGACAACATTCTTGCAGGCAAGCTAAGGAAATATGAGTTGGATGAATGGACTGTAAAGTGGATAGAAAACTGGCTGGATCACCAGATTCAGAGGGTAGTAGTCAATGGCTTGATGTCTAGTTGGCAGCCAGTTTCAAGTGGAGTGGCCCAGGGGTAAGTCCTGGAGCTGGTTTTGTTTAATATCTTCATCAGTGACCTGGAAGATGGCACAGAGTGCATAGAGGGGGTTCCAAAGAAGATGGAGCTGGACTGTTCCCAGTGGTGGTAGATGACAGAACAAGGAGCAATGGTTTCAAGTTGCAGCAAGGGAAGTAGGTTAGATATTAGGAAAAACTTTCTCACGAGGAAGGTAGTGAAACTGGAACAGGTTTCCCAAAGAGGTGGTGGAATCTCCATCCTTGGAGGTGATCGAGGCAAAGCCTTGGCTAGACAAAGCTTTGGCTGGGATGATCTAGTTGGGACTGGTCCTGCTTTGAACAAGGGGTTGGACTAGATGTGACCTCCTGAGGTCCCTTCCAACCCTAATTTTCTATAATTCTGTGTCCTGCTTTCGATTTCTAAGGGCATGGCTATCTGAACAATATAACATAGGGTAAAAGGAGAAGAAGGGTTTACTGATCAACAGCTGCCTTGCAGTAATTGTCCATATGCATTAACTTATTCTGTAGTAAGCAACTACAGAGAATCTGAATAAAGATTTAATTCTGAAGCTCAGATTCACATCTAATTCTAATATGAATATCAATACTCCTGTACTTTTAGCCACAGGCAAGAGAAAATAATCCTGGCAGGCAAGAGGAGTTTTCTGGTAAAGGGGAAAATGGAGTAGAACTCAGGAGACCTATGTTCCAGATCCATCTCAGGCACACAATTGTTATGCAACCTTGGGCAAATCATTTAATATGCACTGTTCTTTCATTTTCTATCTGTAAAATAAGTATGGTACTTCTCTAACCCTCTAATGAGTGTGAGGTACTTGGGTACTGTGACATCCATATTCCCAGGGACAGAACAGAATGGGAAGATGATCTAACTAAAGGGTTTACTTCTGTAATAAAGAGAACTCTCCTAGTATCTGTTTAGCTTTAAGATTTATTTAAATTTCATCGCTTCCTGAAGTAGTGAGTAATCAAAAAGATTAAAGTCCTCCTTAGATTAGCAGCCTATTAGATTAGTGTAGCTAAGGCAACTCTCTATAGCCAATGCCACATGAAGGAGTGCTGTGACATATGTCACATCCAGTCACCTTTGACTACCCAGCCCAAATTATCTGGTCCTCATTTACAACTGGGTTCAGTGGGGGCAGTCTTTGGCAACAAGTAGGGCATAAACTCATGTTGAAAGATGCCTTAACTGCTCAGTCACTCCCTACTCCCACAAGTTGGAATCATCATCACTGGCAGTCAACAGTCTTGGTAGACCATGGAGATTGCACCTTTCATGGGTTACCGGGTACCACCACAGTTTCTTGAGTGGCTGAGGAGTCTGATGCATGACAAGCAGACCCTCCAGCAAGTTGCACATACAAACTCAGTTGAGGTTGTGCTGGCATGCCAAGTATGATCTTGCCTTGCTTGCCTCTGACACCTTTTCTCTATCTCATCATTGACCCTCTCCATCTGCAAGTGATGTAGGCCCTGCTTCATGGCAGCTTTCCACTCACAGCAGTAGTTTGAAATAGAGGATAGAATTTAAAGTTACAATTACAAGTAAAAAGAAACCAGGAAAAAGCAAAGAAAAAAAAAAACCCAGCTCCATTCATTGTCAGTTTGTCTTTACTTTAATTTAATCAAAAGGTGTTTTTCCCATTCTACAGGAACAACAAAGGTATTTAATTATGATGCAGTGAAAGAGAAAATTCTAGCTGTTGACAAAGTGCAATCTATCCACAACCTTCATCTTTGGTCTCTGACAATGAATCAGGCTATTTTATCTGCTCACGTTGCCACAGGTCAGTAAATTTCTGTAAACAGAGATTAAGCAGTCAGTTGATTCCTAGTAAAGGTCAGTTTCTCCTTATTGAGGTGCAACAAATTTTTTATGTCTGTTTGCTCATTACAATAACAGTAGTGATTTTTTGTTTAAAAAAAAAAGAAGGAAAGTAAAGAGGATTTTAATCCTTCCTCCAGAAATGGTGCCAAATGCAGTAGTAAACTAGGCATAATAAAAATACTTGAAATGCTGTAAATGAAGATGAAAGCCAGTATCTTAAAATTATTATCAAAATAGAACCAGCAGAGATTTTTCATAAACAAAAAGGGAGATTTTGGTATCAGATTTTTTGTCAAGAATTTGAAAAATTTTGATCAGCTTCAATAATAACTGGTGGCACAGGTCAGCAGATCAATAGCTAATTGTAATCCAATAATGTAATTTGAAATATAGAAGTAAATCTGGTAGAACAATATACAATCTTTCACTGTCAAATCTAGTTCTTATTTCTATCCACAATTTATCCACTTCCCAGCAGTGATTTTCATACTAATCTGTTTGACAGTGTAATTTTTAGACATGTGCTCGGTATGAGAAAAAGATTCAGTGTATGTCTTACAAACTGTTTAGTAGGAAAATTCCTCCAAATATTTAATAGTCACCATTCCCTGCCTGGGGCATTATATCGGTCACCCAAGGAGGTGGCATTGTTTCCATTCCGTGGCTGATTGAACTAACCATTTTAATCACTGTTTTTCTCTAAAAGAGATTTTTTCTGAAAAATAGAATTTTACTTCCTGACTAAATTCACCTCACTTACTGGCTGCAATTCATTTTCTGACCAGAAAAATGAACAAAATGTTGCTGCAAGAATGCTCATAAAAGATGGATAAAAAGGCTACGAACACATTAAAAACAAAATTCTACTCAGAAATTGCCAACATGTTTGTAAATATGTGTCTTGGTATTCCCACTGTTTTCTGAAAATGGTTGCATTCATTCAATCAGTAATTCTTGTTTTTTTGTTCTCCGTCTACAGCAAACACGGTGGACAGTCAACAGATTCTAAAAGAAATTACTCAAGTGCTCCTTGACAATTACACTTTTCACTCTGTCACCATTCAGATAGAACAACAAGCAGATCAAAAACCAGACTGTGTCTTCTGTCAAGAGCTAAGGGATTAAAGTAATCAGGACACCTTGTCAAACTATCATCATGCCTTTAACAGGTCAATGAGCACTATACAGGATGGCTGCATATAATCTACTAGGCACAAACAAAAATTAATTAAACAAAAGGGGTTTCTCACAAAGTGCAGTTCACCATTGTTCTTTAGTGCCATCTACCACCCGGGGAAAGAATAGTAAGTGCCTGTACACATGTGGGATGCCGCCTCCAACACATTTGAATTAGCACACGTCTGAGTGCACTTGATTAATCCAGTCTGCTGGAGCGTTCTTATTACAATGCTCCAACAGCCTCACTAGCATGTGTATTCAATGTCCCCGCATTACAAAATGGCAGCGGAGGCACTTTAACTAAAGCTCATCAAACAAGCTGCCACCATTTTGAAGCATGGGGAACTAAATACATAAAACGCCCCCACCCCAACCCTGGAGCACATGTATAGATGCCCATTAAGTCTATTTATCAACTGGATTATCTGTAATGTTTAAAGTAACGTTTAATCAAGGGCAACAAAAAAGGTAATCAACTTTCAAATTACCCACAAGCAAAATATTTTAAAATGACCAGTTGAGAGCTAAGTAATATCTTAGCAAAACTCAGTTTCACTGCTAAAGATAAAGTACACCATCACAAAAAAGACAGATAAAAAGAAAAGAGAGCAAGAACAGAAAGTGATGGTCATATACGCTTTGGACTATGTCCGATCTATGCCCATCCTGTTGCGTGCTAAAAAAAAGAAAAGGACAGCATCCCTCATAGGACAGCCAGTAACCTATAAATGTGCCCTCTCAAGCCAATGTTTGAGAAAGTAGTCATAGCTGAGCTCTAAAACTCATTGCCGCAGGCATGAAACAAGACTCCATGTTTCTGTAAATAAAAATAACATGCAGATCCATAGATGAGGACTAAAGGGTTCAGTGTGCTTATCTATCTCAGAAGTGGGCAAAATACAGCCCACAGGCCAGATCCGGCCCACCAGGCAATTCCATCTGGCCTTTGAGACCTCTCCCAAAGCCAAAAGACAATTAGCGTCGGCCCTGGCCCTCAGCTGCCCCTCTGAAAGCCAGCACTTCTGGACAGCAGGTGCCAGTGCCCCTACAGCAGCAGCTCTCGATTTGCTTTCTAAGCAACCAACCCCCACCCCAGCCTGGCTTGATGTGCCCCCAAACCCAAGATAGAGACAAGAAGCTTCTGTCTGGTGGAGCTGGCCTTGCATGCTGCCGCCACAATGTGGAGCTGGGGACTGAGGCAGGAACATGGGAGATGTGTGCTATGGGGCAAGGCAGGGCTGGCCCACATGCTGCTGGCATGTGGGGCTGTGGACTTGAGCAGGAGTGCAGGAGTTGTGTGCTATGGGGCTGGGCAGGGCTGGTCCCTCATGCTGTCACCACGTGGGGCCAGGGACTCAGGCAGGAGTGTGGGAGCTACACAGCATGAGGCCTGTGGGGCTAGGCCCAGCTGACCCCGCATGCTGCTGCTATATGTGGCTCTGGGCCCCCTCCCATGTCCATCCCACACATACACCCCCACACACTCCAGCCTCCACACATGCCCATACCCTCGCCCACACCCCACCACATACACACACATCCCCACTCCCCAACCCCAAACTCCCCCAACCACACACCCCGATGTACACCTCCCTACCCTCACACACACAATATACAAGAATCAGACTTTATTTTGAGCTATTATGCAATTGCCTCTATATACACTACACAAACACATCAATCAGGACAAAAAAAATTTTAAATAAAAATTAAATATAGTAGATGTCTGATTTTTAGTATTTGATTTGTTTTTATTCCAGTTCCAAGATGGCAACCCTCCTTCCCTTCCCCCCTCCCTGCCTCGATCCCAAAAGGAGTCCTTTTGGGGCAAGAGGAGGGACTTCTGGGGTCAAAGGCCATGGGTTAGAGACTTGAGACTTTGGGTCCCAAGATGACAGCTGGGGACACCTGTCAAGGGGTGGGGCTACCTTGTAGCCCATGACAACTCACCCAAACTGGTTAAGTGGTCCTTCAGCTGAAATAATTGCCCACCCCAGTCTAGCTTGGCCATCTGCATAAAGCAATCCATGTAATGTCAAGAAGTGATCTCAAAATCAAATCCTTGACATCTGACTGACCTACAATTTGTCTTTTAGATAGACATTGGACCATAATTTAGAGTTAGATTAAGTTATTGTTTAATTCTCCACCAGTTTTTTTTATCCTTTTCTCTCCTAAATCTGGCAATGACCACCATCAGAAGTTGGATATCAGACTAGGTGGGCTACTAGTCTGCTCTCATGTAGCAGTTCCTATGACTGTTTGTAAACATGCTCACCATTTTCTAAACTATGTTAACTGATTTGCATCACACAGTTTGAACCAAATTTCAATTCTTATTAAGGGTTAATAGATGATCACTGACCATCATGGCAGGGCATCCTGGCTGTACACAGTCAACACATTTGACAGCCCCATAGACCCAGTTCATATCCTCTGTGTATGGGCTTATGTTTGCAAGTAATTAGGAGGTGATAATAAACCTATTTAACCACTGATGTATTGTTGCAATCCTACTGACAGTTATCTAAACTTCTATTCCAGAGGCTGTAATGGGTACAATTGACCTCCAATTGATACTTGGTGAGGTGTTGTTCGTACATTTGACTTCGTAAAGGTGTTACTTTGTGCCTGATAGCCTTTGTTGTGTTGCAAAAACCCAGTTGAGTTTCCCTTGCGGTGGTTGAAATTTGCAATGCTTATCCTGCTGAGTTCCTAAGGACTCGTATATACATGTTAATTAAAACAGTTTAAATTGCCTAATTTGGACTGCCCTAGTCTTCATTAACTTTAATTCTCATTCAATGAGTATTAGTTAATTCAGACTGGAGCCAATTTTAATTCAGACTACAGACACCCACATGTATCTAGTGACAGCTATAGTCTGAATTAAACCTAGAAAATGTAATGCCTAAAAACAGCCTATGTTTCCCTTCCACTGACGGTGTCAAATTCTCTACCTCTGACCAAAAATGCGTGTTGTGGTTGAAAATAAATACCCAAGTGCTGCTACATGTAACAGTTCCTATTCTGTAGAACAGGACACAACAAGACAGCTCCACTGTCCATGCAGAACTAGGCTTAATGTTGCGGATACTCTATAGTATAGTCCTTGCCATCTCAGTGGCAAGCCTTTTTGTATGCCCAGGTTGGTTAGCAGAGGATAAACGTTCTGGGATTTTATAGCACTGAGATTCTAGTCTGACAACAGAAAAGAGTATTATGCTATTAACCTATAACGAAGGCAGAGTTTGCCTCAGATTTTTGTTTTCCCCAGAATATGGCAGATTCAAATTACATTCTATTTGACAATTAGCACTTATGGGTGCCTATGCACTTGCAGGGAGGCTGCTTTGATGTCCTGTAATTACGCTGTAATTACAGCGCGTTGGAGCAGGCTCAATTAATCGATTAATCAAATCCGCTGGCGTGTGCTAACTAGCGTGTTCCAACCAGACTCCGCATCTCATGTCTCAGCATCCCCCGCTTCAAATGGTGGTGGGTGTGCTTTAACTAAAGCTCTTTTGATGAGCGTTAATTAAAGCGTCCCTGCCGCCATTTTGAAGCACAGGGATGCTGATATATGAGACACTGTGGGCACTTTAATCAGAGTGGCTCTCACTGTGTGTCCCCCAACACCAGAGCATATGTAAAAACACCCCATGTTATAAGATGCTTTCAGTTATGGATAATATTTAAGGGATAAGGGACTGAGTACTTATAGTGATAAACTAGTCTGTCATTTGTTTCCTAGGGGAGAGAATGAAATTAATCTGCTTTGTGGAGCCATCCCTGAAGATCTTAGTCTGTCAAACATCCCACTAAAATTAGTTTTGCCCTCATGTGTATACGCACAATTCCCACTGACCGTTAGGTGGTTCCTTGGTATCCTTATTGTTAGAGAGGAACATTAACTGGTGTGGATTCATGATTGTGAGCCTCATAAAGAAATGTGTTTAAAAATAATTTGAATGATTGGAGGATATGGGCTTCACTGAGAACTGGGAGGGTAGTCTATGGACCATACAGCAACTCTGTATTGTGGAGTTTGTTTCAAGGCCTGCCTACAGTAGCAGATAAAAACAAATGGGAGCTTTGCCTGAATATTAGAGGATTGGGTCTTATTTAGCTGATATATAAACTGATCTGTTGCTATTAATATTGCAACAGACAGCTGATTGTTTATTGTTCCAGGGTGTGTATATGAACTATATGAATGCACAGTTTATCCACATGCTCTTTCTTTTGATATTTCTGGAGTATAAGCGTGAAACAAGGATGCCTCGAGAATATTTCCTGACACTATTCTCAGGGTAAGTGCTGCTGCAGAGACACTATAAAGGAAGCCCATGACCAATTTCTAGACTCTGCTTTTATAAACTTTGCATTCCTTTGGTCACCTACACCTCTCAGATTAAGTTTTCAAAAATGGCTTCAGGCTGCCAGGATTCAGTGTTTCTGAATCAATTTCTGGAAGTTTTATGAAACAGAAGCCTTTTAGCATCACAGTAACCCACTTCCTAAATGTAACTAGCTAACTTCTGTGAAGTTCAGTTCACACGGACAATACCTGATTTTATTATCTAGCTCTGAAGTTTTATATAGTTCACTACACTCGTCTTCCTCTAAATTTTAATACGGTCATTTTACAGCTTGTAAATTATATAGCCTCAAAAACTGCTCTCTTATTATTCGAACCTTCATGTTTGAAGTCTAACACTCTATAGGGACTGAGAGTGAGAAGGTAAAGGAGCTCAACAGAGTTTGTGTAATAATTATAAAGTTTGGCAAATCCAAAGCTAGATTCATCCACATGCTTCAGCAGCAAAAGGGCCCCAGAGTCCCAGATGCTGGTATTTTGATGGGATGACATTTAAACAATAAAAATATATATGTATTTAAGAGGTATAAGCTGTCACGCTTCAGGGCATACACTTACATGAATGTCTGATGCTAGGAATATCCACCCCCCATGGGCAGGTTGCTCCTTCCTCTGAAATATCTTGTGTTGATCAGAACTGGATGGACAATTCTGACATGTATTCCTAATCTCCAACTCATAGGACCTTTCTTCCAATGGAAGTAAGAAGCCATCTACGTATTAAGTAATGTTTTTGACTGGTGGATCATTTCCACTGGAGGCATTAGGCTACATTCTGCAGTATTGGCTCTGGACATCTTCTCCCTTGTGCTAAGGGGTGGCTTGTTCTAATATTCTCCCTGCCCTGCTACCCTCCTTGCTTTCTCTTTTCTCCGCAATTCCCCCTTTCCACATCCCGGTTTCCTTCTTTTTTTTTCTTTGCTTCCTAACAAAACACCCAACCAACTTTAACACCATGTCACTAACACAACATCACTTCTTCTCACATCCCCTTCATTTTGTGGAGTTAAGCTGCATGCTCTTTTGTGCAGGACCTGATGCTCACCCCATAATTGTGTAGTACTCAGACCTATCTCAGGTCCCATTCCCAACTAGCCTTTATACTGCCACAATAATGAGGATGTGGGTTTAATACGACCGTCAGTGTGCCGCCACAGCTGTTGCTTGCTGGCCCAGTGGAGGCAAAATCTGTATGTATTCAGTTATTTTAAACTTCACAAGGCTACACTAATGCTCAGAGCTGCTGCCTGAGGAAATCTAGCCAGTGAGAATTGTTCAGCTCCAACTTAAGCAGCTGTTTGGTGTTCTAATGCTTGCTGCTAACGTCTTTCAGCTAAGAAAAATAACACCCTTTTACCACTTCAGTAAACACAGTTTAAGCAAAAAGAAATTAGAGACACTTGGTTGCTTAACTGCCTCCTGCATCATCACCACTCTCGAGGAGTAAAAGGTTATTCAACACTACATTACTTCTCATTACCTGGAGTATCCTGTGTGTCAGCACTTAACGTTAAAAGGAGAGAAATATTAAAGGGCAGCTCACTCTGTAAATATGTAGGTTCTAGCAATGTCTGATTTTTCTTTTAATGTCTTTTTTCTACTTTGTGTCAGAAGATCAGTCTCTAAGCAAAAATATATTACAGGCAAAGACTGGCTGTGTGTTTGAGAAAGGGTGATGCAAAAGCAGCATTTTCCTGGAACAGGAACCTATCTACCCATGGATGCTGCCGGGCACTTGTAAATCTATGTGAATTATGTTTTTGTAACACAGCCATAAATTTGGTCCCAACCAAATATGATCATATAAGGCAGCTGATTGCAATGGTCAGAAAAAACCGGTGCACTTTGAAGAATTGTAGGTATAGAGCAAAATAAAAGTAACAGTGTGCTCAAGAAAGTAGAAACAGGCTCTGATTTCATTTATCCTAACACAAATCCCAAACAAAGCCTTGGATTTCAGAGCAGTTCATGAGGAAGGATACCAAGGAGGAAGATTGATATATTTGCCTTTCCTCAGTTTCTTCCATATTATTCCTGACCTTACTGCATTCGTATGTAAACACTGGGGATCCTGATCCCCCATTGCCTTGCATCCTGTGTAGTCACTTTACAACTATGCGTGGCACTTTCAGAGTGGAGCAACATGCCCCTGGTGTGGGCCCATTCTGATTTGGTAGCATTTTTATGCTCACTGTGAACAGCTGTAATTGATAACACAGAACAGTAATCCTTTGAGGGTAAAGACCTTTTCAAGCCCCTGTGGTACTAATAAAATGTATTCTCAAAGATGCCCAAATTCCTGACTCTTCTGCAGGAAATTCAATCAGGACTTTCTTAGCTCATTCCTAGGATTCTGCTAACTAATTTTGTTCATACACAGAACCAACATTCACAATCTGTTGTCCAAGCTCCTAAGCAGAACTGTGAAAACCGATTTTTTTTTTATGTGGTGCCTAAAAAAAAATTAATTGCAGGTCAAAAAAAATGTGAATGTTCTATTTTGGGGTGGTATTTACTTTTCTTTAAGGATTAAAATGAGCTCTATCTTGAACATTTGAAATGAAGATCAAAATATTTTGTTTTTAAAAATATCAGAATGAATCACTTCAACTTTGGGAGGCGGAGGAGGATTCTTCATTCTCTTGGCTGTAAATATTCAACAGATTTAAACCAAAACTGAATACTTTTGTTTGACCCAAAATTACATTTTTCAGTGAATAAACATGGAAACAGTTGGAGAAGAAAGAGCCTTATCCTGCCCATAATCCTATTATACTGTAGCACCAGGGCCTACACCAGTCTATAAGCAGAATGGCACAAGCTGGGAACATGTATGACAAGTCACACTGAGTTTTTTGGGTGCTATATTGCAGTCAGTGCTGGCTTTCACTTGAAAATGTAAACTGTCAGGTTTTCTGTTTCTCACTGAACTTCTGCCTGGATGAGAAGAAACAGGAGTTAACTTACCACAAGCTCAAAACAGCTTCCAGTAAAGCAATTCAGGGAACTCTTCTGCAATGGTTGGAGTTAGTCAAGTCGTCTTATAGCATGTCCACATGGTGCCATATGAGGTATCTAAGGTTGTCTCCTCGCCAAGCAGGAGGTAGAAATGTTGTGAAGGATATGGTATGTTTTGATGGATTCATGTGGAGTAGCAGTGAATGCCAGTAGGATGTCATGTCCAGCTTCATTCTCCTGTAGATACAGTTGCTGCAAAATAAGTTCCTTGAAACAAGTGGGGGAAGTTTTAAAAGGAATAAATAGGAAATCCCACTGGTGCTAAGATATTATGGTGTTAAGCACCAGGAACGTTTCTAGAAATGAACTGAAGAACAATAATAGAACAGTCTTCAGGATAGATTGGTAACAAGAAAGTTAACAACTCCCCTTGTCTTTTTAAACTACATTTACAATTTAAATACAGCACCAGGGATTGTAGTTTGTTTCCATTAGAAAGACTAAACCATGGTCTTGATTTGAATACTCTCCTCACCATAAGATCTTTAGAACTGATTGGTCTCTCACATGATTTCTGAGGATGTCTATTTTAGCCAAAATCATTTGGTCACTTACTATTCATTTGTTGAATTACATAGCAGGGATCTGCCTAAACGTTATCACCAGCTGTGACAAGAAACTCTAACTGAATTCTGATTTTTGTGAGGCAATATGATCTAGTCGTAGTAGTAGTAGTAGTACTATTATCGTTGTCATTATTTTGTCAACAGCAATATTGTTATTGTCATTGTAGCACCTGGAAGTTTGTATTAAGCACATAATGAGACAGTCCCTGAAGTGAAAAGCTTATCATTAATAGAGACAAGATGTATGAAGTATGGAAGAGGAAGACAGAGAGAGCCAGAGTGACTTTTCCAAAATCATATAGCTGGTTAGTAGCAGAGCCAGGAAAAGAAAATTGATCTCAACTCCTAGATCAGTACCCTACCTGTTAAACCATACTTCCTCTATGTGCTTGATGTCTCATATATATGTAAACTGTATTCAAAGAGCTGTTTTGCTATGGCAGGGCTAATACCTATAAAAATAACAAAAAAGGCTTGTCTCAAAGGTATTATTTGATATTCATGTAGGACTTTTGAAGAAGAAAGGGAATTTCAACAATTCCTGTTCACCCATGGCTTCCGTTGACTTCCACTAAATACTTCTGAGAATCAGATACTAGATAAGGAGAGTCAGCCCTGGTGTTTGAACAGGACATTCATTTTAGAGGCTTCAGAAGGCTATAGGATATTTTGACCAACAGACAATCAAATGTTGCCTTGGATAAAAAGGGGTTCCACTGGGAGAAAGAAAAGGTGTTTGCTATGAGTCACATAATGTGGTCAAACACCTCCTCCATCATAGGTTGTTTTGTGCAAAGACAGACTTTATGGTAAAACTAGGCAGCACAGTCATTTCTGGTGAAGTGAGGACTGAGCCTTACCTGAGTGGGGAAACACAGGAGTCTCTTTTATATTAGTTACCAATCAGTCCTTTCTGTTCCCTGGTAAGCAAAATGGTACAGACCAGAATCTGTACATAGTCCATGCCTGGAATAGAACATAATGCATGTGCATACTACACTTTTGCAATCTGTTTCTAAATAAGGGAAATGGAGATTTATCTACAAAGTATAATGGGAAACCCTCCTTCTTAGTTCACTAAATCAAATTCAAGAGGCATAAAAGGGCAGCTGTGCGCCCTGTGCAGTGGCTCTGCATGGGGCACTGCTGGAGGTGGTGCAGTACAGTCAGCAGCCAGAAACCACCCTCATTAGCAACTACTTTTGCACCGCATCTCCAAAAGTGGTGCCCAGAGCCATTGCCCTGGTTATCTCCTTTTCCATTACACTACTGCATAGGAGGACCCTTGGGCTGGAAAAAAATGATGTCTTATCATGTGGTATTTTTCAGTTATCTTCTACATTTTCCTGTGTATCTTAAACTGGGACTAGCATAATGCCATTTCACACAGTGTTCATTCATAACATAGAGTTTATTACACTGTTTTCTTTATACTTCTATAGTTTCAAAATAAATTATATTTAATCCTGGATTTAATACCTTTAATTTGATCTTGGATCATTGTAACTGTAAGGAGTCCACTGCCAGGCCCTGCAGGGTAAAAACACACATTAACTTCAGGGGAGAGCAGAGCAAAGTGCAGATTTGGCCTCCAACATGATCAACGGAATCAAGGAAATAAGTGTCTGTCTTCCTAATCCTTGCTCCTCTAACACCCATTTACAGCTCCCTGATGCTAATGATCCACTCAGAACAGCTGTTCCACAGAAGCAGGACTTGGATCTGGAGAGATCTGTGCAATTTGAAAGGTTCTGGATACAGGGCCTGGACAGATGATGCACTTAAATCAGTGTAAATTACATGAGTTTTGTAAACTAATGAATATTAAACTTGGCTCTAGAGTGGATAGATCTGCAGCTACCGTGGACATGCCTATCGCAGTAGGCATTTTTACACTGTCAGGTGAGCAGATAACACTGTGCCTGCCTTGAGAAACTGGCTCCCTGGGATCACTGCTGGTATATGACATATAGATGAGCACAGCTAATGCTGGTGTAAGTTTATACCTGCTTTTTTCCTGGGACACTTCTGCACCTGTTTTGTGTACATTATATGGCTGTAGGACTCCATGTTGTGCCTCCGCTCTTTTTCACATTGTGCAAACATGTTGTTATATCTCTGCCACTACTCTCCCTTTGTCATCATCACACTTTTTTTTCCTGGAGAAGTCAGCCAGGAAACTCCCTCTGTAGTAGCAGTGGAATAAGGTTTCTGTTCTACAAAAAATCATCTTTCGGCTTGATAAGAATTTTCACTCATGAATTTGCTGCCTAGGGTGAACCCCGGGGATCAGCTACGCTCTGTATGTGCCACTGAATGGTGCATAGAATTTAATTTACAGCATTCCCTTGCCACAGCACTGACTTAGTTTAAATGAGCAATAAAACACTGAACAAAACATTAAGAAAAAGAAGTCAGAGGAATTATTAACTACTAAATAGCAGCAAAGCGCCAGGAAGTTTCTTTGATTTTTTTCAATTTATGTAACAAAACATTATTGAGAGGAAAGAATATAATCAATACAGAGCAGCATTATAGCTAGCTGTGCAACAATTTAATGCTAGAAACAGATTAAAGTGACAGGAAAAAGTCAATGAAGTCTTAAATTAGAGGTGGGGGAAGTCAATAAAAAGTCAGCACCGGTTAGGAATCCATGCAGGAGCAGAGGCCAGTGAAATGGGGAGCAGAAGCAGCCACAAAAATCTTATTGTAGCTCTTCTTGACTGTTTGGTTTCTTGTGTGCAGTCAGGAGTGTTAGCTGGGCCTGTGTTTGGTCTTGGCTGAACTGTCCAACTCCATCAGGATTATAGTAAGAGGATTTGCAAAAAAGGAAACAGATAGGATTTGAATCTGTTGGTTCTTCAGGTATGTCTTCTTTTCTGTGAAGGTTTAAAAGTGGTTGGAGTCCCCCCCCCCCCCCCAAAAAAAAAACCCCCAAAACTCTTATTTTAACATTACAACAGAATAAGGTTTCACAGGTCTTGTCTGCTCTTTTTCTCTGAGACTCTACAGACTGTTGGAGACCACACAAGGTTATGACATCCCTGGTGCTAATGAAGGGACAGTAAAATAACTAAAGGAGGAAGGATTTTTATTTTGACTCAACAGCTAACAGACCCTTGGGAAAATGTCTTTTTGCTTAAAGGTACAACACTGCTGCCCTTAAGTAATGAAATAATTCATTCAGGCATCAGGAACCTTCAATAAGAACACAGTAGACAAAATGTGACATCCTTGATATTTCTTGCATAAAACAACTACATTCCCGAATTCTGACATTTCCCTGTGTTTTATGGATTTTATACTATATATCCGTATTTGGGCAATCATTCTATTTTTTTATTAAAAGGATTGCAGACAAATTCTTGAAAAATCTCATATACCTACTACACCTGATCAGAGAGAGTAAAAATTCATAATTTTCCACTTTAAAATATCTTTCCCTAGCAGTAATCCTTACTATTAAGGATCAGAAGCGCTAAGAGTATCCTCCAGGTGAGACTACCCAACAATAGCTGAACTCTCCGATGAGACGAGTCAGTTCTTACAACTTCCCCAGCAAAAAGGGATGCTTCTGCTTTTCTTTTTTTTTGGTGGTGCTGCAGTTTCCAGTAAGTGGCAAGCTTCCTTTCCATTTTCAATCTGGAGAATCTGCTTAGACTCTCTTGCAATTGCCTATACCAGTGAAGTCAGGCACAGCTTTCTCTTGCTCTTAGCATCACTCAAGTATATAATAGAATTTCAAGGAACTGAAATCTCTTGCATCCATTGATGCTATGTGACAAGTTGTTGTTCCACTGCAGCTCAGATTGGATTTTGCTGCCCTTGATATTTATCCCTTATACTGCTTGGTACAGTGGCTGTGATAGTCACAAATTGTATGTGCAATTGGAACTGGTATGTTTAGCCAGGTACTCAGCTCTTGCAGGTAGGCACATAACAGAAAAGAGATGTATAGATCGGCACTGCTCCTGTGAGAAGAGCAGGAGACATTCCAGGGAGACAGAATGCCTCCTCCCTTGAGACAGCAGCAGGACCCCAGAAAACTATGTTTTATTAAACCCCTACACAGTTGGCCATTCCAGCCTTCTCTCTTACCTCTTTCCAATACTGGATTTCTCCAGTGGAAAAGGGAAGAATGCAGACTTGCTGTATTGAGGCTCACTGAATAGAGAGAGAGAGGCAAAAGACTTGTGAAGAGATTTCGTTTGTCATTGAGGATTTAATCAGTTCACTTGTTAGCATGCTGGACGGAGACTTCTGTGATGCTAATGTTCTATTCCAGCCTATAAACAATGCTGTACACTGCAGGCTAGGGGAATTAAATGCATTGTAATAGGCCTCATCCTTCAATCTGGCTCTCCAGGGACAACTCAGACTGGCAGTGAACTAGATGCATAACCTAGAATGACACAGGTTTCAATTCCAGCAGGAGAGATAACAAGGGGCCCAACCTCAATCTGTGTGTGCAGAATCCCTATCAAAACCTATGCTTTTTCAGAAACAAACCCTAGGTTTATTTTGCTTGTTATTTTCTTATCCAAATGATTGTTAACAGGAGCATGTGCTGGGGAGATGATGAAATGATCACAGTTGAGCCATAAGCATTGATTTTCTTGTTTTTTACTCTTGTTTCTGTGGAATTAGTGAAACATGTGGGACGTCTGGTGAAGCTCAGGTCAAAATCAGTGTTTTGTTTTCTCTCCTCAGAAGGGCAAGATATATATTAGCATAAGGGAGGAAGAACAGCCAGCAGAAACTAACTCAGCAGCAAGCAGCCGAATCTGGGTACAGTCATGTACTGATGCTGGTTACGTTAAATCTTTCTTTAAAATGACCCAATATGGATCAGGCTGTGCTCCCTTTCCTCAGACTTCAGCAGACACTTTCAGCAGGCCCTTGGAGAAGTTATAGTTGAAAGAATTTCACTTTGAATTGGTTTCACTCTTTGGTCTGATCCTGAAACACTTATTACCAACTGTCATACTATGACTGTGAACAGACTCAAGGACAACATCGATTCCTTTCTTAATACAAATGAAACATTGATCAAACTGTGAGTTTCACCTGACATTGTGTGTCCAACTGATTACTGACTTTAATAGGACTTCAGGATGCTTATGAGTGAGACAACTGCCAGGGTCTCAGATCTAGGTTGTCTTTCGGAATATGTGAAGAATAAGTTTGTGGTGAAAGCAGTGGCTTTGCATTCAGGGGGGTTGGTTCTTGTGCCAGGTCTCCCGCAGGTTTCCTGCATAGCCATAAGGAAGTCTTCTACTTTCTCCGGGACTTAGCTTGCCTGTCAGTAAAATGGGAAAGAGTGCAACTACTTATGAGGGGAGTTATGAGCTTCTACCTCTGACCGGATGAAGTGCTCAGATACCACATACAAGTCTGTAAATAAGTAAATCAACAGCTAAGCAGTAAATCAAAAAGCATTCATATTAGGAGTTCACCTTTGTGGTTACATTTTGACCAGAGAACTACACTTATCTGCCTGCTGACTTCATATCTGCAGAAATGTTGTACTGGACCCACTTCTGCACATTTCTGTTGAGGATTCCCTGGATGTTGAGAGTATTCCCAAGTGCGCTGCTCCAAACATTTTCAAAAGTTCCTTGCAGCTTTGACTAACTCCCACACTCCCAGTAAATGATTGTTTCTTTTTAACATGCCCTTTTCCGTCACAGCTTCTCACTAATCTAAATTAGTGTTACTAGAAGCTCTGGTGATATCATCCTACATATATAACATAATCCAGATTTGAGGGTAAGGCTTTTTCTGACATTTCAATTTACTTCCTTGGAAATACCACTGAGGTCATCAACCTTGGATAGTGATGAGGGTCAAATACTGCTCACTCTGCTTACACAAATAGTCCAGGTGAAGCCAATAGACCTATCCATGTAAGTACAGCCAGCAAATCTGAATCTGACAGAATTAAGCAGATCTAAAACAGCTGATTATTTAAGTATTTAATAGCTTTTTTTTTTGTCATTCCCAGTGAGGACAATTTTAATGCCAAAACAAGCATAATTTTGTGGAGGCTTTGAAGTATTTAGTGTTTTCAGGGCTCTTGACTTCTGCTCCTACTGTTCACATTTAACTTTCAGCTTTGTTCTTCCTCATCAAACTAAAAGTTAATGTGTTTTCAATCTACAAATATACCATCTACATTCACAATTCTAATCTTGCTTATACACAGAAATCATTTGTTTCTCCAGCTAGAAATCTGACACAACATTACATCAATAACTTGACACCTCATGGGATGAATGCATCTTGTATTGGTGATTTGTGTATAGGGTGTGCAGACAAAGACTGAAACAGGAAAAAGGTTCAGAAAGCAAAGAACAGAGTACCATGAATCATCCTATCAAATAAATATTTCTTTACTCATCTGATTGCTTCTGACATACATCTTAGAGACATTTACAGGGGTGTTGGTTGTAGCCGTGTTGGTTTAAGGAGATAAATCTGATATCAGATATCATCTGCTCCAAATCTGATATCAGATTTACCCAATGAGCCTTGTCTGCCTTAGAGACATTTGGTTTTCCTGAAGCACCATGAAAATGTCCCACTAGGGGGAATGCCTTACTGAACCTGGTATTGGCAATGGGGGATGATATGGTAGGGGACCTACAGATTGGTAGTCACCTGGGGGACAGTGATCACCAAATAATAGAATTCACCATAAGACGTCGAGTGGGTAAAGTAACTAGTAGAGTGAAAGTGCTAGACTTTAGGAAAGCTGATTTCAATGAACTCAGGCGATTAGTCAAGGACACACTGCAGAATAGGAGTTTTGAAGAGATGGGAGCCCAGGAAGGGTGGCTGTGCCTTAAGGAAATGATCCTTCAGGCACAGAGGGAGACGATCCCGATGCAAGGAAAAAGAGGGAAAGGGGCCAGGAAGCTTCCTTGGCTGACCAGAGAAATCCAGGGCAGCCTATGGGCCAAAAGGGGAGCACATAAAAAGTGGAAACAGAGAGAGATTACCAAAGAGGAGTATACCTCCTCTGCTCGCACTTGTAGGGAGGCAGTTAGACTGGCCAAAGCCACCATGGAGCCGAGGATGGCATCCCAAGTAAAGGATAACAAAAAATTGTTTTTTATATATATAGGGAGTAAAAGGAAGGCCCAGGGAGGAATAGGACCCCTACTAAATGGGCAGAAGCAATTGGTGATGGACAGGGGGGACAAGGCTGAACTCCTCAATAAGTTCTTTGCCTCAGTGTTCCTAAGTGAGGGGCAGGACAAGGCTGTCACTGGGATTGTAGAGAGGCAGCAGCAAGGCGCCAGACTATCATGCGTAGACCCTGAGATGGTGCAGAGTTACTTGGAGGAACTGGATGCCTTTAAGTCAGCAGGCCAGGATGAGCTCCATCTGAGGGTACTGAAGGCACTGGCTAATGTCATTGCTCAACCACTGGCGGTAATATTTGAACACTCGTGGCACACGGGCCAGGTCCCGGAGGACTGGAAAAGGGCCAGTGTGGTCCCTATTTTCAAGAAGGGGAGGAAGGACGACCCAGGCAACTATAGGCCAGTTAGTCTCACCTCCATCCTAGGCAAAGTCTTTGAAAAAATTATCAAGGCTCACATTTGCAAGAGCCTGGCAGGACAAATTATGCTGAAGGGAAACCAGCACGTGTTCATAGCAGGTAGATCATGCCTGACTAATCTAGTCTCTTTTTATGACTGGACACGGGAGGAGGGGCGGATGTCGTAGACTTGGACTTCAGGAAGGCCTTCGATATGGTATCCCACCCCATAGTGGTGAACAAGTTAAGAGGCTGTGACTTGGATGACTACACAGTCCGGTGGGTGGTGAATTGGCTAGAGGGTCACACCCAGAGAGTCGTAGTGGATGGGTCAGTATTGACCTGGAAGGGTGTGGGCAGTGGGGTCCCGCAGGGCTCGGTCCTTGGACCAATACTCTTCAATGTCTTCATCAGCAACTTGGATGAGGGAGTCAAATGTACTCTGTCCAAGTTTGCAGATGACACAAAGCTATGGGGAGAAGTGGACACGCCGGAGGGCAGGGAACAGCTGCAAGCAGACCTGGACAGGTTGGACAAGTGGGCAGAAAACAACAGAATACAATTCAACAAGGAGAAATGCAAAGTGCTACATCTAGGGAGCAAAAATGTCCAGCATACCTACTGCCTAGGAAATGACCTGCTGGATGGAACAGAAGCGGAAAGGAATCTTGGAGTCCTAGCGGACTCCAAGATGAACATGAGTCGGCAGTGTGATGAAGCCATCAGAAAAACTAAATGCACTTTATCGTGCATCAGCAGATGCATGACGAACAAATCCAAGCAGGTGATACTTCCCCTCTATCGGGCGCTGGTCAGACCGCAGTTGGAGTACTGCGTGCAGTTTTGGGCGCCGCACTTCAAGAGGGATGTGGATAACCTGGAGAGGGTCCAGAGAAGGGCCACTTGTATGGTTAAGGGCTTGTAGGCCAAGCCCTATGAGGAGAGACTGGGGCACCTGGACCTCTTCAGCCTCCGCAAGAGAAGGTTGAGAGGCGACCTTTGGTTGCCTATAAGTTCATCACAGGGGCACAGAAGGGAATTGGTGAGGTTTTATTCAGCAAGGCGCCCCCGGGGGTTACAAGAAATAATGGCCACAAGCTAGCAGAGAGCAGATTTAGACTAGACATTAGGAAGAACTTCTTCACAGTTCGAGTGGCCAAGGTCTGGAACGGGCTCCCAAGGGAGGTGGTGCTCTCCCCTACCCTGGGGGTCTTCAAGAGGAGGTTAGATAGACATCTAGCTGGGGTCATCTAGACCCAGCACTCTTTCCTGCCTATGCAGGGGGTCGGACTCGATGATCTACTGAGGTCCCTTCCGACCCTAACATCTATGAATCTATGAATGTAGAATGCTTAGTTTTTAAAGAAATAGCCTAAAATAAGATTTTGGAGCTCTGTCCTAATCCCATTCACTTCAATTCTAAAAATCCCAAGGACTTCAACAAGAAAAGGATAGATACAATATCCACGCAGGTTGCTTATGCTTTTTATTGTGCTTGTAGCTGTTGCTCAGTTAAATATGGTGGCTGCTCCAAAAAGGGGTGACAGCATCAAGCTATTCCTTCTGTGGTAACAAACCTTTCATTAAAGGCACAGAAAAACAATTAAATGGCAAATAAGGCATTTCTTTTAAACTGTTTCCCTTGCTTTCTTTTCCATCCACTTCCCCTTACTTCCTTTTCCATACAAGAACCTTATCCTCTTTCATAGAAGAAATTGTTGTGTAACACTCATTTTAGATGAGATCAAAAAGGCTGTTAACTGTTAGTTTTCTGAGGGAGAAAGGAAAAGCTACAATAGTTTGGATGGTCTAGATCTGTTATTTTCAAGTTTATTCCTGTTTGCAGCAAGATAAAATAAGACAAGTGCACCTAAAGGGGAGAGAAAAGACTAACAAAGAGAAAATACAGTACACTTGTGTCTCTGGTGCTGACTCTCACTTGCAGCCTCATTACTGAAGACACATTAGCCCAGATGCAATCTCAACAGACACTCCTGGATCTGGACAATTTAACAGCATTGTTTTTACCTGGTCCTTCTGGTTGCTGGCTCAGCACAGCATTGTAACGGTGCAGTTGTCTTAGCTAAAGCAGCCAGACTTCTACAGCAGATGTTGTTGCTTTGTTCCCTCTCTCTGGGCTGGTCTAATTAGGACATTATTCAAGATCAAGAAGGTTAAGGCCCATGATATCACGATGGATCCCAGTGTCCCAGAAGAAGCTGGAAATGGCAACCATGATGGTAAAACTTACTTCTTACACTCTCTCTTTCTCTCTACCCCCACTTCAGTGACCTCTCAGATAAACAATGTCAAGGAAGATGGCTACCGCATCCTATTAAAATATACTAATCAAAACACATGTTGCCCATGCAACTAGTGATGTTAGAAGAAGCCTCAAGGACTCTTAGTAGTAATTGTTTTACTTTAAATAATCCAGTTAGTTCTGTCATGACCCAATGATTTTGTGTGTGCTTCGGCACTGCAGAATTATTTCCCGCCGCATGGAGCTTTCTTTGCACGGTGCAATTCTCAGCTGCAGAGACAAAACCCCGGTGCAAAGGAGTTCCCGCTGCTCGCATGGAAATTCGTACCCCACTATTGGCTGTTTCTAAATTATTCCCACGTGGTGGCTAGCGATTGGCTTGCTAGCCGTATAAGAGGCTTGAGCAGTTTCCGCCCAAGTCGGAGATCTCCGGGGAGGACCTCAGTTAGGGGGACTCCACATCCATCTCGTGGAGAACTCTGAGCCACGTGGTAGAGCCTAACAAACTCTGCGCGTGTCTCGGAGCCGACCGGTGGTTTGATCAGCTACCAAGACTCTCTCCCCGTCACTGCAAGATCCCTCGACATACCCTACCCTGCGCGCTCGTCGAGAGTCACCTTTCGGACTCTCATTTCGGTCGTTCCATGGAGCCTAGCAAATTCAGTGAGTGTGTATTCAGAGCTCTGTTCGTGTTTGTTTTGTGGAGCCTAGCAAACTCCACGTGTGTCTTTTTGTAACTGCAACTCAAGAAAGTTTTTCCTGCCTGCACCGC
This sequence comes from Alligator mississippiensis, assembly GCF_030867095.1. NCBI lineage: Eukaryota > Metazoa > Chordata > Crocodylia > Alligatoridae > Alligator > Alligator mississippiensis. The sequence continues at coordinate 24,608,923 of NC_081826.1, read as the reverse complement.
GACCACCTACGGTGTAAGTAAAACAATCTTTAATCAACCTCTACGCGTCAGTGCCTAATTCTAGTTCGCCGTGCCGACCTTTTCCTCGGCCCTGACATGGCGACGAGGATGGGATACGGGGAAAGCACGATAGAACTAGAATTAGTTGAGAACTGCCCTTGGCGAGCTGGGAAATGCGACGTAGCAAGCATCGTGGACCTGGAGGCGCATATTGCTTACCACCAGGCGGGCGGAACGGGTGAGAGGTTTATCAGCAGACGCCTTTCGCTGAAGGGAGAAGAGGGAGCTTCCAAAGACGGAGCCCCGAGAGAGAGGGAAGTGTATCTGCACCCCGCAGCATTCGGGTGTATAATGAATGATGAGCGGGTCCTGTTTAGGCCCCTCAACACTATGTCCCTCGCCAGAGTCAACCCGGCAGGCGTGGTAAACCCGACCCTCACCCAGGAGTGTGCCCGTTGCCTAAGATGTGCTCAGGAGAGCAAAGAACCGGTGCTGATCGACCAGTTCGCCCCCTTTATGGTGGCATCTAGATTGAGGGGTCGCGAGCTTCCATCCGAGCTCCGCAAAGATCTGGAGACGGAGGGACGCGCCGCAGATGAGAGGATGGCCCCGAAATACGACAAGGGGAGAATGTTAACTGCAACATTTCGTACCATAACTGATTTGATGCAAAAAAATGCAAGTTTAAGAGCCCAGTTGCATACGGCCGTTCAAGCGGTCAAAGAAGCGGCTGTGAAAGAAAATCTTGAGACGCCACGCCAAGATGGCGCTGAGCAGGAGAGAGACCGCGTGGAAGAACCGGAAGAGAAGGGTGGAGCTTCGGGAGAACTCGCGAGAGTTCGGCCGGCGACCTCGCCCACTGACGCAGCGTTGCTTCCGGCGACCCCGCCTTCTTGCCGACGGAAGGGAGAAGCGAGCAGAGGAGTGCATCTGCCCCTCCTGCCTGAAGCAATAACAACAGCACCGACTCCTGAAGTAACAGCTTGTCCTGTGGCCACGATCAACCCAGTGACTGAGGCACAGGGTGCAGTTTGCGCTGCCACCTGTCGCACTCATGTTTGGGCGGAGCTACAAGAGCTTTACGGAGAATCTGAGATAGAATCCGACGAGGCTCTAGTCTCATGGCTAGGACTCATGTCCATGGAGTTTGAGTAATCTTCTTCGTCAGTTGTCCCAACTGCATATCCTGATGGAGCCAAGAATATCCAGTGATCGGGAACATCGACACCCGACTGAGGCTCAAGGGGCAAAACATTGCTAATCCGATCTTCCACCATTGCCACAGAGAACACCAGATGAGTGATTCATGTTTGGATTCCTCCTACAGCATTCTGGACTCAATAAACGGCAACTTCAGATTTTGGGAGACGCAGGCCAATGGCGATTGGCTTATGAGTTGGGTTTTCATTATTTGGAAGAGCTAGACAACGGCTCCTCGACGATTTCATCCAGTTGATCATGCGAGAGAGAGTTGGCTCCACTCTAGCCGTGTTTAAACACCTGTATTATATGTTTTGAGGAAGTGGTAGTACATTTAACTAACCGCCCTATTGTGTGCGGGTTTTTGTAAATATTTTGATATACGTTAACTTATTTTTTGAGAGTTTTGTTTACAGGTTCAGGACTCAGAGTGCGTGGCGGAGAGAAGCCCTGAGAAACAGAGGGACAACATCATCGGCAAAAGCGAGGGCTTGACGCGCGACTTCGCCATGACGCCCACTGAAGCCCTGATCGTGCAGTTTTTTGTTATGAATCTGGCTATGTGTGCATGTGTATGTGCCAGCTATTATTTCATTCGATCCCTGGAGAACGAACTTTCTATGTTAGCTAATTTTGTGTTTACCCGTTTAGTTCAACAACCAGTTGTGAGAGCTTTCGACGGCCTGAGTGACGAGCATGTGGTATAATTCAGCTGTGCCTTCAGCAAGGGATGATGTCATGACCCATGATTGTGTGTGCTTCAGCACTGCAGAATTATTTCCCGCCACATGGAGCTTTCTTTGCACGGTGCAATTCTCAGCTGCAGAGACAAAACCCCGGTGCAAAGGAGTTCCCGCCGCTCGCATGCAAATTCATACCCCACTATTGGCTGTTTCTAAATTATTCCCATGTGGCGGCTAGCGATTGGCTTGCTAGCCGTATAAGAGGCTTGAGCAGTTTCCGCCCAAGTCGGAGATCTCCGGGGAGGACCTCATTTAGGGGGACTCCGCATCCATCTCGTGGAGAACTCTGAGCCACGTGGTAGAGCCTAACAAACTCTGTGCGTGTCTCGGAGCCGACCGGTGGTTTGATCAGCTACCAAGACTCTCTCCCCGTCGCCGCACGATCCCTCAACGTACCCTACCCTGCGCGCTTGTCGAGAGTCACCTTTCGGACTCTCATTTCGGTCGTTCCACGGAGCCTAGCAAACTCCGTGAGTGTGTATCCAGAGCTCTGTTTGTGTTTGTTTTGTGGAGCCTAGCAAACTCCATGTTTGTCTTTTTGTAACTGCAACTCAAGAAAGTTTTTCCTGCCTGCACCGCGACCACCTACGGTGTAAGTAAAACAATCTTTAATCAACCTCTACATGTCAGTGCCTAATTCTAGTTCACCGTGCCGACCTTTTCCCCGGCCCACGTGCCCGGGCTGCTGGCCACAGCCCCTCGGCCCCGACAAGTTCCATTTTGTAGCTCCATTTTTTCTAACTTCATCAAGCATTATTAAACCATATTTAATTTTTGACAAGTAAGAATGCAGTCCCCTGAACAACATGAACCTATACCATGAATCATCACTGAGGAGTGAAATGAAGCCTTCCAACACTGAGAACATGAGATAAAGTAATAACTGCTTTCACAGGTAGCAATGGGAAACTCTTACTTTTATATAAGGACTAAACACCTGTCACACACTGAATCCATGGACTACATGATTTCTGTCCTCCTTACCCTTAACCAAGACAGCATACTGAAGAGAACAACTCCTGTGAAAACATAAGCATAGCATCACATTTCCAGACATCCAGACAGGTGTTGGGACTATTTTCCATGTAACACAATGCTAAATGCACCTGATCAAACCTTCCAGCTCATACTCAGTTAAGTAGATGTGCTCTTTCATAGTTAGTTTTGATGAACTTTTTATTTTATTTTGCATGCTGCAAATTTGAGCAGTTTCAACCAGCGATGTGCCCCTCTATACAATATATTGTCCTTAGACATATTTTCCTCTGTTTTTAAGTGTATTTTTAAAGCCTTCCCCTGAGGTGCTGTAGAATAGAAAAGTGCCTTGAGACAGCTCTAAGCACTCCATTTTCTTTTATGAATCCAACAAAATTGTATTTTGACTTTAATTTTAAAAGTCAAGCTGGTAGTAAAAAAATAATTACACATCCAGGTTCCCATTTCAGGATGAAGTATGCCTGGCAGAACTTAAAAGAATGGTGCTTCTTACTCCCACAATGTATCTTCTGTTTATCTGTGTTTCTAGATTAAGCAACTCAGCATCTCCCTTAGAAAAGATGGTTTCATCTGAGATAGCAAAGGCAGAATTGGTTCCCATCTTGCTCTTTTAAAGTTTGCCAACTCTATTCAATAATTCTACTGCTGTTCTGTTGGCAGGCCCCAAGACTCTTGGGAATGATCTGTATTTCTGTGTTCAAAGTCTGGAAGAATCCATGTGAGTTTTGCTTTCCTTGCATTCCTGGCATTAAACAAAAAGACAACCTGCCTCATTTCAGTGACCGGTGTTTTTAACTGCTGCTGCCTCAGGTAGTATGAGGTTCAGTGCTGACCCAGCATGTGACTGGAGTGTACTAGTTATCTGTGATGGGGGTGAGGTGTCAATTAACTTGTTCATAAGATCAGAGGAATAGATTTATGCCTTGTGTGCTTGTTGGAACTTGAACATAAAGCACTAAAAATAAAAGTATTTGCTTTGGCACTTTTTAAAATCTTTTAAATATTATCAGTATGTTAAAGATTATAGTAAATGTGTACACAGCAAACCAAGGCCTTTGGTCTGGTTTGTATAGTGGAGCTAATCTGAGGAGGTTGTAAAGGCCCCCTTCCCTCCGCCACCAGGGAAAAATCTTGCTGACTACCAAAATGCAGCCAGCAATATTGGAGAACAGTCCATAGGGAAGAATTTTAAAATAGAAAAATAAGATGTACTACCACTCCATCAGCTTTAGGCTTTGGTCCTGGCCCTGCTTCATTCCAGGCCCATTGTGGTTTTGGCACTAAGTGACCCTCTCCTTATATCAGGCGCATAAAGGCTGCAACTAAGGCTGTCCCTACATGTGAAATCTGGGCAGACCAGTCACAGGTCATATCACAGCACCTGAGAATAGCAGAGTTTTCATGCGTCCATACCCCTGTCATTAGTACAAGTACATGCTTCTTGGCAGCACACACATACGCACTTTAAGGTGTAGATTCTACTCTTTGGTACTAGGAAATGTGAGCAGAGCAGCTGAAGCATCTTGCTACATTTCTAGAGTTTGAGCCTCGTGCCAGACAGTGCTAAAGGCCATCTCCAGTTTCCCCTGCTGTAAGTGGCTACCTGGTCATTCAAGCTGGGAGTCCAAGATGGTCAGATGTGATGCCGGCTACATCATTCTTGTATGTGCAATTGGTGACTGGCACTGGTGAGCCTTAACCATCCTAACCTAATGAGCTAGCAAGGCTCAGGCGGTCTTTTGATTTTAACCTTCTTGACTCCCACTATGTGATTGCCTTGCTCTATGAGTGCTGATGGATTAAGGCACCTCTCAGCAGGTACATCTACATGTACAATTAATGTGACACAATAAACTTCAGAGCAGTTTGAGCCAGACTACACTCCTCCTGGGCTCAGTGTCTACACTTGTGCCCAGGACAACAGCGATTTGAGCTGGGGCAGAGCAGGCCAATGGCTTGCTGAGCTGACCGGGTGCAATATATGCCTGCAGTCAGCATCTACACATGTGTTTCAGTGTAATTATTCTGCTATAAAATAGTACTGTCCCCAACAGTACTTACTGTGGAGTTAATTACTTTACTGTACCCTAATACCAATGCACATGTAGACAATGACACTTTACTGTGGAGCTAATTAGTCTACCCCATACTAAAGTGCACATATGGATGCACCCAGCAGGTGGGAGAATTTTCCTCCAATAAACAGTACAACTTCTAGAGTGGATTGCATCTAAAAGATACTTGAACACGTAAAGCAAGAACTTTGTATCAATTCAACAAATACACTGCTGGTAAAATATTATTTTGCCAGCTCCCTCACGGTACCTATACATATGGCTCCCTTACCTCATACAGTCTGATCACTACACAAACAGGAACCAAATCATCCTTACAGTGCCTCTGTGAAGTACATTATTACCTGTTCACAGCTAAAAAAGAGAGATTAAACAATTTGCCCATGGCCAGAAAGAAAACCTGTGGCAAAGGCAGGAATGAAATGTACATCTACAGAGGCCCAGTTCAGCTACCAGCCGTAATGACTTGCTCCATCATATTAACAGACTGGGGAGTCACTGGTGATGTATAAACAGCTAAAAATTCTGGAAGAAGTGCCACAAACTCCTGTACATTGTTGATAAATACCTCTAAAGTTAAACTGTATGTTCCAGCCACTCCTCTATCTCTTTTCCTGGCTCAGCAGTGCATCAAGTTCAATTAGACAGAGAAGTAAAACATTAAGTATTTATTGATTTCCATAAATTCTAGTCAAATATGACCAATGCCTTGATAGCCAGAGATAAAAAATCTCATTTGCAGTACCAATATTATGACTACAATACAATACAAAATGCTAGCTATTTGTCAGCACAGAAGCATAGCAAAAGATATTTTATTACAATCTTTCATCCCCCACATTACAAAGCATTTAGTATCAAGCTTAAAATTATTTTCATCTTTCTCTGATCTAGTTATGATACATCCCAAGTGACAAATGCTGTCTCAGTGCTCAGCATAAAGTTCCTTCCTTAAATTCACATATTTCTAGAAAAAGTTCTCACAGTTCTAATAAAGCAATATGAAAAAGGTCATGGGCACCAGCTAGTCAGTCTGGTGGTGAGAATACTAAGGAGGAGACCAAATCCAGCTGCTCAAAATGAAACTTTATCTTTATTGTGAGCATCTCTCCAGTTGGTCCCTGAGGAAAACTGTCGCTGACCTCTCTGAACATTTTACTAAAGAAGAAAGGAAAAACCTTGCACTCTCTGGGTGAAACCATGACCCTACTGAAGTCAGCAGCATAACAGCCATTGACTCAGGGCCCGGATTTCACCCCAGACACTTAACATGAAGGAGCTAGAGGCAAGAGAATTGTGGCATAGCTATGACCTCTGCCTTCCCTTATCAAATCCCTGACCTGAAGGTCCAAATACAGATGCCCAGCTCGACTGCAACATCCCTTATGCAGCCAGCTTTGGTGGCTGAGAGCACAGGATGATTCGGTCCTTTGCTTGCAATGCAGAAGACGAAAAGATTGGGCCTTAGACCACCATGTTGTATTATTAGATTATTACCCTTTGGTGCGGGTGATCTTGACACAGGGTTGATTCACTGGCAGAGAGGGAATGCAGGGAGTATAGTGGGGCAACTGTCCTGATGTTAAGCCCTCTAGTAAAGAGTGAAGCAGGCTTCTACTTTGTCATCCTTTTTTAACATATATATTAGATAGTTCAGTGAGGAGCTCTAGGTTGATGTGATTCCAATATCCTGATGACACTCACCTTAATAGGTCTGTCTCATACAGTTCCCAGAGTGCAACTGACTGTCATTCTTAATGTCTCAGTGAGGGACAGGGCATTGATGAACATGATCTGGTTAAGGTAAGTGTCATATGATGATGGTAAATTGGGGAAGCAGCTGGAGGACATGACAGAAAATACTGCCTTGGCTTCCCCAGACTGAAGGAGTGTGCCTGCCCAGCATTCATAATGAATGGGTTTACCTTGAAGATAATTTCCAGATGGTTATCTGCTCTTAGATAACCAAGACTGCTTCTAAGAGACACAGGAATACAGGACAGCATAAGATCTCCAGGTCATCAAGTCCAGTCCCTTGTGATCAAACGCAGCCATGAAAAAACATCTATCCAGGACACATCTTCTATCTGAATCTGGCCAAGGGACTGTGCAGTTTTTACCTCAGATGAAGACTTTACCACTGCAATCCAGAAATTTATATGCTACATTGCACTGTTTTATATCCATCCAGGAACTGGAATTTGTGCAAAATGTGGGAGCTGGTTTGTTAAGTGATGTATATTGATGTAAGCACTTGCTCTAAGTATTTAATAATGTTCTCAAGTTGTCGCTTTCCTTCTAGATGATCTATAAGCTGTTAGTTTTGACCTATATATCCCCAGATAATTTGAGTTCAGCCTACTGGAAAGACTACTCTGGGTGTGATACGACCATAGAGAAGTTGTGGACTCTCCAGCACTATAGGTGTTCAAGAGGAGGTTGGACAGCCACTGGTGGGGATAATCTAGGCATAGCTATGCCTATCTTCTACCATGGGTATTTTCCATGCTTCTAGGCTTTGCTAATTGTCCTCCCCCCTCGAATGACCAAATCACTTTGTGCTCCCCACCACCACCCCTCCATCTTTTCTGATGTATGTCAGAATGTTTTAAGCCTTCCCAGAGACATTGGGTGTTGGCTACAGCCAAGGCTTGGGACTTTGACAGGGGTGTGCCAGTGCTACTGCTGGGACCAAAGTTGGAGGTTCCTGGCTAGAGGGTCTTGCCCCTCTGCTCAGGGTCAGACCGATTACCATATTTGTGGGCAGGAAGGAATTTTACTCCATGGTCAGACTGGTATGAACTGTGGGGGGTTTTGCCTTCCCTGTAGCAGAGGGGGCATGGCCCTTGACCTGGAGCTCTTTATCATATATTGACAACATTTTATAGAAACAGAACATTGACTGCCATGATCATCCAGAAGCAAGCTAACCTGCTTACCTGTGGCAAGTTAGGGTGTTAGGTCTATGTTGTGTCAGGTTTGATGCTAGTCTTTTGTAGAATTTAAATTATGGTTTGTAAGGGATGGTTTGGCTTGGGCTGATCCTGCCTCAGGCAGGGAGTTGGACCAGATCAGTGGTTCCAAATCATTTTTATACTGGAGAATGGCAGGAGCAGGAAGGGGTGCACAGAGCCGGTTTTCCCCCTCCCAGGGCTGCCCCATTACCCGGCTTTAACCCTTCACATGACTGCTGGTGGCAGAAGCTGCTCACCTGGGCAGACAGATGGCCTGGACAGACAGCCACAACCCAGCAGCCAACCCTTCACAGCCCAGTACCAGGCCACAGCCCAGTGGTTAGGAACCTCTGGACTAGATGACATCTGGAGGTTTCTTCCAGACCTACTTCTCTGTGACTTTATGACTTTATAGTTGCAGGCAGATGAGCTGCTAGAAAGTTATTCTCCACAAGTTCTTGTGAAATTAGGAATTAGAGGCCAAAAGGCATTGATTTCAACAGGAGGTGGGCACTTAGGGTGCATCAATGCTGCTTGGTTGCTGGTTTGGGGAAACACCGCTGTAAAGAACACCCCACCCATTCACTCCTATACAATGTTCACCATCTCCCCAACAGGAGGCAATAGGTGCTGTAGAGTGGCTGTGAACATGCAGAGTGAGAGCTACCCTCAAACTGAGTCTACGTGAGACACTGACTGCGCAGTAGCCTGAGAACTACTGCATAGTATTGTTGCATGGCAGCAACCATGATGCCATGTAGTCTCTGGCTACTGCACAGTCAGTGTGATGAAAAAGCCATTCATCAGTGCTACCACACACTAACTTGGGTTACTGTGCAGTCACTTGGTACATGTTTATACAAGTATTAAATGACTATGCAGTAATGACTGCACAGTCAGCATCTCATGTAGATGTGGCCTCAGGGTCTCTGACTTGGGCATATTTATTCATCAAGCCAGCTCTGTGGTATCACTGTTTCTGGCATTTGGCGCACATGGAGCAGAATTTGGGCAGGTGAGGGGGTTCACTCCGGTGCTCCTGGGAGCAACCTGAAGGTAGTGTAGTCTAGTCCTTAAATCCCTTCTATGAACCTAGATTTCATTCTCCTCCAGTTGGTCCAACCTTGGACCTGTATTTGGTGACCTTCAGGGCATACAGCAAGGTTTATCTTCTGAAGAGTGCTCATGGAGGCAGGGAATATGTGAAGGTTCAGGGTATTCAGAGGAAATTCATAGCCATTTCACTAGACATGATTTTATGCCCTCCCAGCCCCTTTCCAAGCTAACTGGGACCCCATGGAACGCTAATGCTTGGTTACACTGCCTGTCCTCGGCTAAAACCTTCTTTTCTCTTTTCCCTCAAACACGCAGAAAGGAGCTCAGTGATGAACATTCTGTCATTCTTGCTACCAGTGCAGATGTCAGAACATATAAAAGATGTCCTCAAAGCAGCTGAGTTATTTAAACTTTAATAAACCTTTTGTCTGAGTCCTACCCTTTGACTGACCCCTTCTGGCTAGAAGAAGGCAAATGCTGACAGAATCTGCTATCAGACAAGCTGCCTACCCACTGGTCATTAATGACCAGGATGTCCAGTGACTCAGATTTCAAAAAAGAAAAGTAATTTGGATAAAACCGATGCCATGACAAAAGGATGGATGTGCAGAAGGGTTCTTTCTGTGGCTTACTTTTTTAAAGCAACAGGAAACAACCTGAGCATAGCATAAAACACAGGCAAAAGAGAAGAGGACAAGTGGAATAGAAAACTACAGGTGAATAGAAAGATGGTGAGTCATCTTGTTTATACCAGTGCATCAACTTCTGATAAATCCTTCTGGATTTGCACTGGTATAACTGAAAGCAGAATATGACCCCATGTACAAAAATTAATGAGAACAGAATAAAGGTATTTTTCCAAAGGCACAGTTTCCTACCCCAGAGGCTGTGAAATAATGATGGACTTTATTTGATATCTGAACTTCTATGGTGGTACATCACTTAAAGAATGCTTCCTCCTCTGGAGAAAAGGAGACACTAAAATGGAAAACTTTTATAGCTGCTGTCATTTGTCTGCTGAAAACCTTTGAGAGTTGGTATAGTTAGTCAACAAAATTAATTGACAAAAACATTATTTATTCTGTGTAAAGGTGAATATCAAACCTTATATTCTGTAGCAAGTAGCTAATCAATAAGCATTTTAGGGATGAACACTTCCGGATATTTAATCACTATAGCTGGGGAAGGAACTTGGAAGGTGAATCTCACAACAATGACATTTGATCCCAGATTTCCTTGCACAGAATTTAGTCTGAATTCTATCATTTTCCTCGATGAGACAAATATCATGTTCCTGTTATTTTTATTAAGTTTTGTCTGGCCAGTTCCCATGATTTAACTAGCACTGGCAGCTATATGAGAATTATGCAGTAATTGTTTTCTGCATTGGAATTTGAGCTGTCTGATAGAAAGTGGAATTAGAGGTGTCAGGTGTGTCACAACAGTGGTGGAAAAATCCTTCCTCATCTACTCAGGACTGGCTAGAGATTCTCTCTTAAGCTATGCACCCAAAAAGGTTGATAAGTATCTGAGGAGTGTTGCAGCGTACTGTTGACAAACTGTACCATTCTGGGAATCTGATAATTGCAGATTAAAAGCAGCTTTAGGGACCGAGTCCATTTTAATGATCATATAGATTCACAGATGAATATCAAATTCCCTTTCCATGGGTGGGTGCCATATCAGATTAAAGTAGCAATAATATATCAGTCATCACTTGATATGATATGTTGGTGTATGTGACAGCGATTAGTAGTATACTTGATGAATGTGCTTCTTTTTGTTTGATAATGATTTTTACTTATGCACATCTAAAACCATACCTTAAAGTAGGCTTATAAAAAGGAAATAAGGATTGAAATAGCATGCTGTTTAAAAGTGTGCTGTTGCACACAACAGAAAACTCAATTGTGTTGGTATTCACACTGTTTTGTGGTATTTACTTAGAAAACAGAACTGATACCAATGGGTTGCTGTTTTCCTGTTAACTTCAGACAATAGGGGTAAATAAAATCATGTTCAATTCTTGCAAAAGGCATCCCTTGATAAGAGATTCTATCAAGGCAGCAACATGAGAATGGGATAAAAATCAGAATGACCAAATAGACAATCAAATAAATAGAAACTGGGAGAGATAAGAGCTGTTTCCATTTGTATGCTTATCAGCTCCAAACAATAGCACTGCCTCTTCATCTCCTGAGCCTCTAGAAATCCCAACAGCCAGAGAAGGTGAACACTGACATATTATTCCACATGCAGGATGTCAAACTGACAGTGTGGTCGTAATGCAGGAACTATGGCAATCATGAAAGGAAACAGTGATGGATGGACTGCTAACTACAGATGATGGCAACAAAATAACAAAATGGTATGGCAGAAAGCAGCAATGGAGACTTCTGATGATGGTTGCTGCAGAAGTAAAAACACCTATTTCTGGTGCACTGTGACCAGACAGGAATGAGACTGACATTTCTACGAGAGCAATACCAACATACACACTTTGTATGTGTGCATGCTGGTGTAGGTCAGGTAACATGTCACTAACAGCAGTGGAGCTACAACAGCGTAATACCAGATGGAGAGATGCTCATAGTCAGAGGCATAACAAGTCTGTTGGGCACCCAGGACAGCTGCGATGCATGGATGCAACAACTTCCAGCTACCACTGTGCCAACAGGGCAACTGTGGTGACAGCTGTTATTCCCCTCCTCCCCACCAAGTCAGCACCTGAGACTGCTGCCCTGGCCACCCTACATTAGTTACACCGCTGCCCATTAGGTATATACCGAGGAATCATTGTTACTAGAGCTGCCTGGACTTAACAAACAGACAAAACTTCTCTGCTTATACAACTACAAGTGTATAAGTGCAGCGCCAGGCACTTTTCAAAGTACCCGGCGTTGCAGCCCTCACACATGTAAAAATGCCCTGAAAAAGTTGTTACCAACAAAAGCAACAACTTTTTTTGAGATGCTATCTAAGGTGCCAACTTCCTACAAAAATGTTTATACCCTTTTAAGGCTGCTTAAAAATAAAATACAAAAACAAATTTTTAACAGAAATTTGACCAAGCCTAACTTATATTCTGCTTCAAAAGTTGCATTAAGAAGTGGATGTAACAGCTAGCTAACAGGATGCAGCAGTCTGGGAATGGAAGGGAGAAATATTCCAATGGGATCAAATTAAATTTATATCTAGGCCCATCGTTTTTACAATCCCAGTATTTCAGATGATTCCACATATATCAGTGCCATAACACCATAATGAGAGTGTGGTATTCAAGGTATTGTAGCTTCATTTGAAACAAACATCCTAGGGTTGGTCTTATAGTTTTAAGCAGTTCAGTCAAAGTTTCCTCTGAAGGAAAGGATTAATCAAAATGAATACCAAAGCCTATTTTCTGACTCCAGCACAGCGTGTATTCATTTCAGGAGTATTGTGTGATAACTAGAGGTGGCAGAACTGCATTTTTATCACCTGGAAGTATAGATATTGATAGCAATAACTCAAAAAAGTGAAAACAGGCTCTTTTAATTATTAGTTGGGCATCTGTTCCCTTGTACTAAACTCAATTGTTAAGTGGCATGATGCTGAACTAGATATATAGCCAAGAAGAACATCTATCAAAGCTAACTGTGGGAAGCTATAAAAAAGGACAGACATAGAAAAGAATCTTTTCCATCTTGTTTTACGCCAAGGAATATATATCAATACTGTAACAGTAGGAGTGGCAGTAGTCACTACCATTCAGGTTGCATAAATGTGCTCTTCTTACATTCTGCTTTCCATTGCTTGCAGCTTTTGAGAACTTTTCAGAACGTGGCTCCTGCACCATTTTAAGGAAGTCTGAGGAAAAAGAAATTCAGTTGTTTTTGAGAAATAGCAAAGTGGAGAAACTTCCTTCCTTTAAAAAGAATTGTCTGATCCTCCTTTGAAGAGCTATGCTGTATAGAGGGTTGGGAATATCAAGGTGCTATTGATAAAGCAAGAGCCCTCACTGAGTGAAAGTTCCTTTTATGTGCATCATTTCCATATTTTTTTTAGACCCCATATCTCTACCTTCAGCCCATGTGAGGTCCTACTGATATCCCACAGCCCTTTGCAGGATAAGGAATATAAACCTTTTCTCTGTTTTTTTTTCTTTCCAAAGCCAATGTGTTAAGCATTTAGTCAGCAGCTGCCTGCTGTGCAGTTTCTGTGCAATTGCTTTTCAATTATCTACAGAGGTGCTCAGAGAGGACTAGGGTGGGCACTAATTCAGAATGTGTCTGAACTTCTGACTGCAATGTATTGTAGACAACCTCAGCTAGCTTTAACCTAGCTAGCTTGGGTGTGACTTGCAGTCTAGCTGCAGCAGCATGGGATCCAACAGAGGCTACCAGGCTACCTTGAAAATGGTAAATACTTAGCATTATGAGCTGTGGACTGTTGTGACTAGATAGATACTGGTAGACAAGCTTATAGAATCAGACTCATAGAAAATTAGGGTTGGAAGGGGCCTCAGGAGGTCATCTAGTCCAACCCACCGCTCAAAGCAGGACCAGCCCCAACTAGAGCATTCCAGCCAGGGCTTTGTCGAGTCAGGCCTTAACAACCTCCACCACCTTTCTAAGCAACCCATTCCAGTGCTTCACCACTTTTCTAGTGAGAATTTTTTACCCTAATATCCAACCTAAAATTTCTCTTTGTGCAACTTGAGATCATTGCTCCTTCTTCTGTCGTCTGCCACCACTGAGCACAATCTAGTTCCATCATCTTTGTAATCACCCTTCAGGTACTTGAAGGCTGCTATTAAATCCCCTCTCCGTCTTCTCTTCTTTAGACTCAATAAGTCTAGTTTCCTCACAAGTCACATGCCCCAGCCCCCTCACCATTTTCATTGCCCTCTGCTGAACTCTCTCCAATTTGTTCACATCCTTTCTGTAGTGAGGGGCCCAAAACTAGACATAGTACTCCAGATGTGGCCTCACCAGTGCAGAATAGAGGGGAATAATTACTTCCCTCAATCTGCTGGCAACACTCCTACTAATACAGCCCAGTATGCTGTTAGTTTTCTTGGCAACAAGTGCACACTGTTGACTCATATTCAGCTTTTGTCCACTGTAACCCCCAGGTCCTTTTCTGCAGAGCTGCTGCCTAGCCAGTTGGTCCTAAGCCTCGGTGTATAAGATTCTTCCATCCTAAGTGCAAGACTTTCCACTTGTCCTTGTTGAACCTCATAAGATTCCTTTTGGCCCAATCCTCCAATTTATCTAGGTCACTCTGAATCCTAGCCCTACCCTCCAGTGTACCTACTACAACCCCAGTTTGGTGTCATCTGTGAACTTGCAGAGGATGCAATCCATCCCATCTTCTAGATCTTGAAAGATATTGAACAAAACCAGGCCCAGGACTGATCACCTGGGGCATTCCACTCAATACTGGCTGCCAACTAGACAGAGGCATTGATCACTGCCCGTTGAGCCCGACGATCCAGCTATCTTTCTATTCACCTTACTGTCCATTTATCTAACCCATACTTCCTTAAGTTGCTTGCAAGAATACTGTGGGACACTGTATCAAAATCTTTCTAAAGTCACATCCACTGCTTTCCCCGCATCTGCAGAGCCAGTAATCTCATCGGCAATCAAGTTGGTTAGGCATGACTTGCCCTTAGTGAATCCACACTGACTGTTCCTGATCATTTTCTTCTCCTCCAAGTGCTTAGAAATGGATTCCGAGAGGACCTGCTCCAGGATTTTTCCAAGGACTGAGGAGAGTCTAGCCTGTAGTTCCCTGGATCCTCCTTCTTTTCTTTCTTAAAGATGGGCATTATACTTACCCTTGTACAATCACCATGAGTTCTCAAGGACAATGCCCAGCCGCTCCACAATCACACCAGCCAACTCCCTTAGCACCCTCAGATGCACTGCATCCAGCCCCATGGACTTGTACACATCCAACCTTTCTAGATAGTCCCTAACCTGTTCTTTCACCACTGAGGGCTGCTCAACTTCTTCCCAAACTGTGCCACCTGGTGCAGCAGTCTGGGAGCTGACCTTGTCTGTGAAGACTGAAGTAAAAAAGGCATTGAGTACTACAGCCTTTTCCTCCTCATCTGTCACCTCCTTCATTCAGTAAGGGACCCACACTTTCCGTGACCTTCCTCTTCTTGCTGACATACTTGTAGAAACCCTTCATATTCCTTGCTAGCTGCAACCCAAATTATGCTTTGGCCTTCCTGATTTCAGGAAGTTTAGCTTATTTAAAGCTGGCTTGCATACATCTACAGTTCTGTATAGACATAGGAGTAACTGCAGTGTAGTCTCTCACATGCAGCTGAAGATTACCTCCCCAGTATTCATCTGATGTACTCATCTCCTTAGAGTTCAAAGATAAATATTTGATCTGCAAACTTCTTAGGCTGTTTCAGGGAGCTTTTTACATTTATCTATACCATTTTTTAATCTTGTTTAAATTGTGGTTCCTCTGTGAGTTCATATACACAAACTATTAGACCCCTGGCAAATGTTAATATAATGATGTGTTTGGGTTCTGAGGAAATATGTCCCCTAAACATTTATGGCAAGACACACTATTTCTGGCAGAGGACATAAAGTTCTTCAGATCTCAGTCATGCCACTGCAGGGATCAGAAAGGGGGATGCTGTTTCCTTAAACCAGGATCTGTCCTGGGCTCAATGCTGGCAATCAGCTGATTGTTGGCATTCACTGGGACAGCTCCAGGTCAGGAAACACATGTCATATTGATCAATTTAAGGTGCCACACAAACCAGGCACAAAGATGTTCCACATTATATGAACATGTGACATCTTGCTGAACATGTTGCTGAACATGTTGTGAGTTATGGCACAATTAGCATGCAATTGCACCAGAAATGTAACATCTTTCAAAGCCTTTAGAAATATGTAATATTAAGCAATTAAGCCTTAAAATCAGGCTCCTTTTAAGAGTCTCAGAAGCAATTAACTCAAAACAACAAATCCCTTTTAAAAATGTGCATTTGTATATATGTGAAGTACTAGTGAATTGCCCATCAAGAATGATGGTTGAATTTCAGATAACAAAAACTAACAGATTTTACTGTTTATATTTAATACATTAAATATTTATAAAACTTAAATAATATAGGCTGAATATTTGAAGATACCAATCCCTTCCTGCACTTGCTCTCATCCAGCGGGCTGGAGGTGGACCTGCCCATGCTGCCACCCGGCTGCCACCTGCATGCCTCTTTGTTGGGCAAGGGCAAGGGCAAGCGAGCTCCATGCCTCATCACAGCTGCCCACACCCTGGGGTTTCCTCCACGCTACTCCCGGGCAGCTCCTTCCCAATTCAGGGCTCAGGACAGGACTGCCATTGCTCGACCACTGCCTTGCACCTCTGCCCAGCTCCCACTTTTCCTCAGCTGGCCCCTTCCTCTGCCCTCCCCAGTGCACTGGGCTCCCGGTGCCCTCCCAGGAGGAGCTCAGTAGAAACAGCCCTGGCCCCTGACGTTTTTCCCAGTTCTGGAAGTTGGGATCATTCTGACATGGTCACTAAACAAATGTTAAGGTTTAGCAAAGAAATTTCTCTGAAGACACAAATGTTCTATCTTACAGTTTTCAAGCTATTTGCATTTAAACAGCATTATGGACAGACAGACACACAAACAGACGGGCTAAGCCCTTTATATATATATAGAATGGGAGAAATTTTCAAAGGTGACACTCTGGTGCTTGGCTGCTGCCAAAAATGAACCAACTGCCAAATGTATCTGCCAATCTTCTCTGTGTATATGGAATACTGGGATTCTGCAGTACATACGGCCATAATAAGAAATGTTTCTGAAAGTAGAGTTTTCTTGTCCTTTAAACATTTTACTCCACAAACCCTATATCTGTGTTTTATACCATTTCATAGTAATATAGCTGGATTATTGATCTACTTAATTTAAACAGAAACATTTTAATTTCAGTCTTCCATCCCCTCCACACATCGAACCTTCAAGAAACAGAGTACATGGTTATTTGCAAGATTAAATAATGCTGGATAAGACATGCATGCAAAAGTCTTCTAATCTTTAGTGGATAGTATATTTAGGTGCAAAATCCTAACAGACTTATCCAGGCATCTGAGACTCATTTTAGAATGTCAATCTTCCATTCAGTTAGGGCCCTGGTGAATTTACTGTATATGCTTCATTATAATTTAATTCTGCTTGATAGTAAAGATATGGATCTGCAGTTGTAAGCAAGTAATTTGGGGGTGAATAACAAGCAAATCATATCTGGTTAATCATCAAAATATAGATAAAATTGCCCTGTTAAAAAAAAATATCCCAGTTAAAAGACATTCGCTAATTTGCTTGTCTGCTGTATGAATTATGACATGATCTTTGGTAACTTGGCAACTACTTCAGTTATTTTATATTTGGCAGTATACACTGCCTGCATGCTAAAAGACTCAGCAGATTTTCTTTTCTATAACCAATCTCATTTTCTAGTGGTTCCTCTAATTGCCACATGTGTGCAGCCTATTGCTCCTATCACTGATGGAAATTTAGCAATCTTAGGGACTTCATGCATTACTTACTGCTGATGCTGTGGATCTTTGAGGAAAAGCCCTGTAATACAAGGATGAGAAGCACAGTCATAAACTGATCTAGGCACTGGGAGGCAGGGGTTTGACTAATTCCAGTATTATTCCCCATTTGTGGCTTGAAAGAACTTGGTCTAAAAACCCTCTAGACCTAAAGCAGATGCTGTTTTCCCAGTCACAGGTAAAGCAAGGCTTTTTGTCAGAATCACTCCTCAAGCCCCTTTCAAAACAGCACAGAAAGAAGGAATTGTTTGTCACAGCTGTATCTCTATACACTTGTTCTTCAGTCAAACGTGGAGAGCTGCAGAATGAAGATTAAACACCCTGTGTCTCTGAATTCTGTTAGAGTGGAAAGAGAGGGTCTTCTTACACTCAGATATGCTTATTTCTCAAGAAACAACAAAGGAAAGTAAGCCAAGAAAATATTTCAGTAGGTACAAATAGGTCAAAGTGTCCAGTTAATAATGGCAACATTTCATTCAAATTAGTATTATTTAGTTACATGCCAGCAATCTGCTGGCAGGGCTTATGAATCCTTAGGTTAATAATAATACTGTCTTGACATGTACCATGAGCTGTAAAAACAATGTTCTAATTCACGGTCATCTTCTTGAGGGTGATATGCATTACTCCCCCCCCATTCTAGAGACAATGCAATGGAGGCAGAGATGGAAAGCCAGATCTAAAAAACAAAACACGCCAAAACAAAAAATCCTTTGGGAAACTAAGATGCAATTTAAGCATAATTTAGTATAGCAGGCTTACCTTTTCAGGGCCGGGGTTGAGTCCCAGGCCTGAGGTTCTGCCGTTTGATTGGTGGAGCCTGTCCACCAATCCAGATGCAGCAAAAGGGAAGCAATGCCCCACTCTTTTCCCAAGGGAGGAGGCAAGGAGTAGTTGGACCTGAATCAGAACTGTGCCAGCCAGGTCCAGAGACCTTCGGGGGTGGAGCCCCTGAAGAGTATAAAAGGGGAGCATGCTCAGCACTCTGGGAAGAGATGATGAGGGACGGCGAGGAGAGAGGTGCTCTGGAGACTGCTGTCCTCAGGACCCCGCCTGAGCTTCAGCGGTGCACAAATCGGCGCACGGGGATCAGACTGTAGGAGCCGCTTGAGGCAGCTTGAGCCTGTGAACCTGGCAAGTAGATGGGCAGTTGGTGTGCAGCTCGGCACATGGAAAGCTGGCCATAGGAGCAGCTTGAGGCTCCTCAGGCCCCACACGGTGTGCAGATTGGCACACGGAGAATCAACCCTGGGATCGGCTCGCAGCTGCTCAAGCCGCACCCAGTGTATGGGTCGGCGCACAGAGAATCCTCCCTGGGAGCACCTCGTGGCTGCTTGGGCCTCACCCGGTGCATGGGTTATCGCACAAAGAACCCGCCATGACAGCAGCTTGCGGCTGCTTAGGCCTCACCCAGTGCATGGGTTGGCACATGGAGAACCCGCCTTCGAAACAGCTCGCGGCTGCCCAAGTTAGCTCTGGCCCTAGGCCAAGTGACCAGAGCCCCGCAGTACAGCTCCGCCTTTCACTAAAAGAGCCCCAGTGCCCAGAGCAGGGCCTGGGAAGGGGGAGGACCCCTGGTGTGATACCAGGGAGTCGGAGTGTGTAAGAGCTTGGTTCCTGCAAGAGGGAGAGCCCTGGGCACTCAGTGCAGGGTGCTGGGCCATCAAGGAGAGCTGAAGGCACCGCTGGAAAGAGTCTCTCATGGGATCGGTCACCAGGGATCGAGCCTTGGTTGCTTCAGAGAGGAAGCATGAGTTGCTGGGGAAGCAGGCCTTGCAAGGGAGATGGGCACGGGAGAGGAGGGTCTGCAGCCTCCACCCTCCATTGTGGGAGGAGTGTGTCCACATCCCAGGGCCCTAAAGGGGAGGGGCTCCTGGGAAACCCCTCGGGGAGGTGCTGAGTGCGCTGCCTATTTTAGTGATTGTTCTTGTGTTAAGGTCTATATTGCTATGGGTATTTTTTAAGGGAATTTATATGGTTCATGAGTTTTAATGCATTAATATGTATATTTGTATTGTTACTTGGTAGGTTTAAGGGAACATTATTATTATTAACTTAATTGGGTTATATAAGTTGATTTCCCATATGTGTTTATCATGTTGTAACCGTAACAATCTTGTTTAATCTGTTAATTATTATATATGTTGTAAGTTATCTGGATTTTTTTGGATTGTGGGATATTATATGTGTTAAGCTTTATTGTAAATATTTCATGTTTTATCTTAAGTATATGTATTTATTATAGTAATAAATTGTATGTAGTTAAGCACTTGGTCTCTGCCTGGCTCTGTAGAGAGGAGAGGAAACTGCTCTAGTAGCCGGCCCCTCCATCAGCACCCTGCCTGACCCCCACCACTGTCATTGGAGGACAGGGCACACCCCGCTGGGCATACCCGGACTATACTAGTCACCTAAGTCTGAGTGACAACAGACTGCTTCTGGTACAAGAGGTAGCCACTGAGGAGCACCAAGGGGGTTTTGAAGGTGTTGCTGTTTGGCACAGAAAGTTTGTGTCCAAATAAGACCTTCAGGACCAAACTCAGGTTTGTGAATTTTCCTATTCAAATCAGGTATTTAAAAAGGTAGGTGTGGTGATGCTTGGTGAATCTGAGCTTGAATAATTAAGGCCAAAAATGTCTGGCTATAATTACTGTTTAATCTATATGTAGACACTTAAATAAGTGGACTATGTTTCCAAATAAGCACTTTCTGATTTCACTGATGCCAATGAGAGTTACAGGTGTTATTTAGCATATTATGAATTTGTATGCTTATACATTTTCACTGTATGAAAATGTTGCTTTGAGTGACCATGAGGAGGATCTAAAATGACAGTTGTGGTTCTGCCTGTGCTCAGAGCTTTACCTATCCATGTATTTAAACTTTAGGGTACTTCAGGATCAATTTGCTAATCTGTATCTCTTCTGATTATGGACATTGGTCATGTAGGCCCCTCTCTTTTTCTGGCATGTAGCCAGCCATGTAGCGTTTTCGTTTCAATGATTTTCTTCCCTGTTAAGTCCTTGGAGAAATGTAGACATAACCTCAAATCTTATCTTTCAAAATACTTTTTGTAGAACAATTTCAGCAAGCTTTTCCTTAATCTCCTCATTCGATATGAAAATAGCAGAAATATGGAACTGACAGAAAAAGGATTGATTTATATTTGATCTCATTAATAATCTCCCTTGCAATTTAATTCTTCTTCTTCCCTAACAATATCCTTCACAAAGCTACAACTGAACCTAGATATTTGCAGTTTCCAGTAAACTGCTGACAAACAGTTCATATGAAAATGAACTGAAACCCCACCATCCCGGATACAAGACAGAATCCACAAGCTATGAAAAAGCTCCCATTGCCTTGGGAGGCAGGGGGGGGGACATTAGATCAGACATTCATAAGAATTTGTTATGATCACCTTCTGACCTATCTGTAAGACGATTGTGCCCCAGGGGTGGCTGTGAAGCCCCCTGGTGGACATGTAACTCCTACCAGGTTCAATCTCTATTACAGCCCTCCCTTAATGGCTTGCCCGCGATGTCTTACTCTTACTGAAGGTTGAATAAGGGAGGCTGCCCACAGACCTTAGAGTGAGCTTTAGTCCATTTGCGGTACCACCAGGTCTCTTCTGGACCCCACAACAGCTGTGATTTGACCCTTAAACTCAATATACCCTCTCAGCTGGCCTGTGCCCTTGCAGGGCCCCTGTAGCTTTGAGGGCTACATGCATATCTGTGCCCCTCCAGGGAACCTGCAGGTTAAGGGCTCAATGCATGGCTCCTTTTTGTCCCCTACACCATGTCCCAAGCTTCGCAGATGTTACAGTATCATCGTTCCCTTGTTGGGACTTCGGCATCATTGGCCTCTGCCCCTTTACCCTCAGCTAGGTCTTCTAGCCCAGGCTTATGATATCAGACCTGGCTTTGAGGCAGTAGCTCTGGTCTGCCCCTCTTGGGTAGGGTGGCCATCACAGAGAACTGTCCGGTTGTCCTCTATTGACACAAAACCAGATGCCTCTAAGTCCTCTATTTTTCTCTTCAAGAGAAAATCAAGATGCCTTCAAGATAAAGGTGATTGGTTTTGTATCAATAGAGAACAGAGTAGCAGAAAACCAGAATGTCCTCTATGACATGGACCAGACATGTACTGGTCCCCAGTCCCCCTCCTCCAGGCTCTTGGGAGCTCTGTCCAGCTTAGTCCACTTGAAACTCAGGGACCCTCTGGTCCAGCTCAGCCCTTCCCCAGGGCTCTCGCACCTTCTGGTCTGGGTCCCAGCCTCTTTTAGGGTCTTTCTGGGCCCTACTCTCAGTCTGAGAGCTCCTGGGTTGCCAGTTCTCTGAATAGGCCATGAGCCTGCCCCAGCAGGGCTCAAGACTAAACTACCAGTGTAAGTTAAACAAGAAGCACCTGAACCCTCTGGCAGACACCTCAGTCCCTCTATGGATTTAACATAGGCTGGGTTTTACAGGCAAGTAGCCTTCATTTTTCTCAGTCCAGGGAACTTGCCTCTGGTCCCAGGCCTGCAGAGTTTTTCAGCAAAAGCCAGGTCCCTTCAGGAGCCCCTCACTTCATGGTTGCTGGGGAGAAACTACCTGGCCCATGAAGGCTCTGGGCTTATATGGCCCCAGCCTGAGCCCTCTACCCATCAGGTGGATCTCTTGTTAGCTCCCCCCTGCCACCTACAAGCAGCTCTCAGGCTGCTTGCTCTCTTAAAGGATCAGGCACATCCCAGTGCCCTGCTACACTATTTGATTACATAAGGGGTGTTTATTTTATAATTTAGATTATCTTCCTGTTTTGTCTCTATACTTCTGTGATACATCACCTCTTAAACTGAGGTATCCAGGTAAGTGCCAGTTTTGCAGGCTGACACCTGTTGTTAGGATCATTTGGTTTTGCCCTTGAAAAGAGAAGATGCTGAGGATTTAAGACTAAAGACCTAGAAGAAAATGAAAATGCAGTCCAGATTTAACAAGGACAGATCAGGCCAGACTAACCTGCAGTCTTCCTTTGATAAGATATGAATTATTAGGAAATGCAGCAGAACTCATCTCTCTCTGAACTTCACTAAGACATTTGATACATTGCCAAATGTAAATTTTTACTGAAGCCAGAGAAGATGGTGATTATTAGAGGAACTGTAGGGGTGGTTAAGGAGCTGAGTACAGAGAAAATGGCAATAGGTAGTTTTGTAAGGGCAAGTATCAGGCAGGAGGGAGGCTACTAATGGGGCTCCTCAAGGTTGACCTATGATTCTAGGACCTTTACACAGAAAGAGGGAGCAAACTGATGAAATCTGCTCTTGACACAAGGTGGGGAGATGTAGTGATCACCAGGTTCAATAAACACAGGCATACAGGAATGAGAAAAAACTAAACAGCAAACTTTAAATGTGGAGCTGTAGATCATTTGACTCTCTTATTCAAGAACCATCTCCCAATTTCCAACTTCCTCAGTCTCCGATGTTAGGGAGTGTCTTTAACTCCTATCACTATAGGTGGCATCATCAGTGCAAGAGAGGCAAAGGATATCATATTGAAAGAAATGTATGACCTTGAGGACAGAACTAATTGGAATGGGATGGGATTCAATAATATAAAATGCAAAGTCATTCACTTAATTAAAAACAATATCATTACCTTTAAGCAAGGAGCTTATCAGTTGGAAATGGCTGAGAAGGAAAGGGACCTCTGTGTACCAAGTGATTACAAGTGTCTGAGCTGCCAGTGTAATTTGGCCATGAAAAAGGCAAATGCAATCTTAGGATGTATGCAGTGAGGTACTGTCCACTGAGATGAGGCTATAGTAGCACTATTTTACAAAATCTTAGTGCAGCCACATATGGAATACCTTGTCCAGTTTTGGGGGTGTAGGTTGTAGCTGTGTTGGTCTAAGGACATAGGCAGACAAGGTTCCTTGGATGAATTTGATATCTTTTATTAGACCAACCCAACTAGTTGGAGAATAGTTATTAAGCAAGCTTTCGAGTTCAAAAACCCTTCATCAGGCTAAGGAAGTCTCAGCAGTTGGTGTGCGCTCTTCCTGGATGGAATGAAAAGTAAAGAAGCCAGGGGCTGGGCTGGGCTGGGGAATCAGTTGCCAGGCAGATTATAATGTATCAAACATCCAATGTCTATGTCTAGTCCATGATCTCTAGTATCCAGCAGGTTGATGAAATGGAGTTCATAGGCTCGTCTCTGGGAAGTGTTGTGTAAGTTTCCCTTGAGGATCAGGACTGAGAGATTGGAGAGACTAAACATAGACATAGACTAAACATAGACATTGGATGTTTGATACATTATGATCTGCCTGGCAACTGACTCCCCAGCCCAGCCCAGCCCAGCCCCTAGCTTCTTTACTTTTCATTCCATCCAGGAAGAGCACACACCAACTGCTGAAACTTCCTGAGCCTGACGAAGGGTTTTTGAACTCGAAAGCTTGCTTAATAACTATTCTCCAACTGTTTGGGTTGGTCTAATAAAAGATATCAAATTCACCCAAGGAACCTTGTCTGCCTATTGTACAGTTTTGGTCACTCATGTTCAGGAAAGAGAAATTCATGACACATGTAGAGAAGGGCTACCACAATGATCAGGGGAATAGAAAGTCAATGATATTGGAGGCCTAATGCAGCCTGACTTTTGGCAATTAAGGCTGATGTCCTCAATTTTCATGTTGTCTCTACACTTCCTGACACAGCTTTCTATGCTGATCAGTCCCATTTTCCATTCTTTATAGGTTATCTTCTTACTCCTAACACCCTTCTTGAGGTGGCTGTTCACTAAGTCTGGAGCCCTGTTTTATATCCCCTTACTTGAATACAGGTTCCTGATACTTTTAGCAGTGTTGACATAAAGAAATTCTAGGCCTTCTGCATATTCAGGCCTCTGATTTTTTTGGTCCAGTGGTTCTACTTGCTAAGTACTTCCATTAGTTTATCAATGTTTGTTTTTTGACATCAAGAACATTCGTTATCTATTCTTGTTGCCATTAGACCTATTCTTGTTTACCTTTCCATTTAATTTAAACCAAGTCAGCTGATGATTGTCAACCCAAGGGTATTTTCCATGACCAGTTCTTTTATAATGTCTTTATTATTTACCAAAGCCAAGTTTAAAGTAGCCATCACCTCTTGTTGGTTCAGTGACTGTTTGGTGAAGAAAATTGTAAGCTTTAGTATCCAGGAATATCTAGAACCTGCCATGATTAGAAGCATTTTTTTCTCTAAGCTATATCTGGATACCTAACATCTTAGACACTGGTAGTATTTATCTCTCTAATGATATTATAGAGGTCTTTATTCATATACAAATCCAACCCAGGACTATCTACAGCAGACTTCCAGCATGATCACAGTATAATTCCTCTTATCATTTTTCCCCAAAATGATTTCACTCCAGTAAATTCTATTTATCCTTTTTCTTTTCTTACCGTCTATGAGATCCTTAATATACAATTTATTTTCTCTAAGGTTGTTCCATGGGCTTGTTCAGACCAAAGAATTTCTGCTGGCAAGTGTTTTCTCCAAGAAAACACTTTGTTCAGGGCTGTTTGTTTCTTGGCTTCTTGGAGTAGTAGTTACATACTTTCCAAACACTAGTTACCTGGAAATGATTGTCAGTATAGGAGAAATATTTAAAGAGACCATGGCCCAAAGAAGCGCAAGGTGCAAATGCAACTTCCAGTCCTGTCTTTAGTCTCTTCCTGTGCTGGCTTGAGTGGCTGTTACAATGGCAGCGCTGGAAATATTTACGGCTGACATATTCTTGCTTTCTGCTCACAAAAGCATTTGGAGAACTGAGACTTGAGTGGAAAAAAAGTACATATTGGATTAAAATTCTCATAATTCCATGTACCAAAACAGTATGGAGAAATGAAAAGATATGGATTTACACAAAAGCATAGAGTTTCAATATATTGAGGTCATTTTCCGATGTAAATGATAGTTTAGTTATATGATAGCCAAAGAACACAGGAGGCCCGAGAAATATTCTGTAGTCCTTAGAAACTAAATATTTGCATGCCTTGCACTGAAAGGTTTGGTCTGAATGCTTCCATTCAATGGATACTTTCTTTTACGATAAATCTGGAAGACCTGCTTAATGTAAGCAAGTTATCTTCTGCAGACACCTCATGCTCACTTGGAAAAAATTGTTAACTTACTGAACTTAAATGCCCCAAAGCATGCCCAGAATGTCTAGCAAGCTAAGCCCTGAACAAAGAGCCTCAGTTCTAAGATGACAACTTATTAAAAAAAACAGAAAAGAAATAAGGTGGAAATTAAATAGCAAGTTATCATCACGGACAAAGAATCAACAAAAACCATCTGTCTTCACTCTGCTCTGTTATCTATTTTAGAACCTTGCATCCCCAATCTAACACATGTAGAAAATAAATTCAATAATAGAACTGAGTACACTGCAGAGAATAAATCTTAACACAAGCATTCGAGAGAGAATGTCAAAAACCAGGAGTTTTTAAAAACTGAATGAGAGGGAACTCCTATAGACTATAGTGTATACATGTATGTCTATAATGTCTGTATTCAAAAGATATGCATGTATATATGTGTGCATATATCAGTAATGCATGCATACAGTAAATGCATATATAGTGTATAAATAAGAAATATATAATCCAAAGTGGGTTTGTAACCATGCAGGACACCTTAACAAACTGAAATATCCATAATATTGAAGGAATTGCTACAAGAATAACTCATTAAATACTTGCCTTGTGGGGGGATAAATCCTTGGAAAGAGATATTGATACCCATTTGCAAGATGTAATCAAATATTTAACACAGCATTAGAAACATAGGGAGTTGTTAATATTAAATCATGGTGCCAGCATAACAAATGTATTTTCTTTCTAATGTATTCTCCGTGGAGCCTTTTTATTTTTCTTTTCAGAGATACAACATCCATCATACACTTGTCCCAATTATTTGTACAAATCTAATCATTTAAAAAAGGTGACTTGAGTGAGGGCCACAGCTAAAATTATTGTTTGCCTAAGGTTTCATTTTGGTGCCAGGATAAGTCATTTTGAATGTGAGCCCTGTAGAGTCCCTTTCAATTTATTACTCGTTTTAAGTGAACTAATCTAAATTAAAATCTCCCTGAATCAATGCCTCATTTTTATCATGGGGTATTCTGACTGTATCATACAAATCAGTCATCTATTGCTCACTGTACTAGGCAAAACTAAAACAGCCTTATGGGAAAGATGCTTTTTTCCCTACCGTAGTCTTAAATACAAATGTCATGTAAAATACAACAGTCAGGAATATGGTAAATTTCTCACAAATGTATACACTATGCATAGTATTGACTCTTTATGTACTCTGCAACCATCATGCTATCACTATTAAAGGGTAATCTGGTGTATATTCTGTCAAGGAACATGATTACACTTACAAAACCGTGTTGGGGGAAAAGGTTATATTTTTTATCCTTTAAGTTTTCTATTTTTCTTTTCTCTCTCTCTTTCTCTTTGTCCAATCTACCAGGAATTATAGTTAACCATTTTTGTGATCTTCTCCCAACAATTCAGCTGGTTTAGAAATGCATTTAGTGTGTGTATGATTCTTGTGTGTTGGTTTTAAGGAAGATATTTTTTAGTCTATTTTGTTCTAGCAATACATCCTCACAAAAGCAACAAGAGCAAAAAAGTTATACACTGAGAACTCATTCTTTTCACAAAGGCTATAAGAAAACTTCAAGACAACTTAGTCAGTCATGTCTTGTTCCTTCCATTATTCTTTTATGTCCCACTTGTATTACCCAGTCTTCAGCCAATTCATAAAATAAAAAAGTCTTGTTTTATGCAGACACGTATTGGCATGTCTGCATAAAATAGGTGATGCATATATTTTATGTCCAGAATTCCAAATGGTCCTACATATTTCTCCCCACCACCCCCCTTGGTTATCTGAGTCATATTCATAATTTTTCAAGTGATGAGAAGTAAAAAAGCACCCTGAGCCCCTCCATCTGCAAAGTACCTAACTTCAAGCATATGAGTTATTCCACTGAACTCAGTGGGTGTGTCCAGATGTACAGGCATGTTAGGTTTGTGGCACCACAAACCTCACTCGTTGTACATTAAACCATGCATGGTGCTACTAATTTGCAGCAGGGGGGTGCAAAATTTGCTACTGGGATTTCCCGGTAGTGAAAAAACAAACAAACAAAAACAGAAAATAAAGCTGTGCAAAGCATGCAAAAATACTATGCATTGGAACAAGCATGGAGATGGGGGATCAGGGAGTCTAAGGCTGCCTGCTCCCCTGTCTCCGCATGCTGCAGAGCCCCCATGCTGAGACACACTGTGCTCCAGCCAGCTGCTCCATAGTGGTAAAGCAGTAAAGTACATGTGTAGATGCAGCCACTAAGACTGATTCTGTGCTCAAAGTTAGGTGCATGCTTAAGTACAGGTTTCCTTTGATTTATGCAATACATGCATTCCCGGAGAATGGCACATAAATCAAATTCACATAAAGCAAACTCACTTTATAATGTAACAAATAGGGATAGGTTCCCATGGCGGTGAGGGAGGGAGAGAGGGAGTGAGGCTGGGACTAAGGAAGGAGTGGGCAGAGGGGTGCCGCTCCCGGGGCTGAACAAGGGAGCAAAGCAGAGGGAACAGAGTGGCACTCACCCCAGCCCCTACTGCAGTGGCCCCAGGAGTGGCTGGTGCCAGCTGCCTGCAGCTGCTGGGCTGCACCATGTTCCGCCTGTCCCCCCGTGCCCGGGCTTCACCTGTCCCCACTCACCCAAGCTCCTGGGCTGCGCCGTGCCCTGGTGCAGCCAGTTAGTGTCGGCTGCTCCTGGGGCCGCTGCAGCAGGGGCTGGGTGAGTGCAGACAAGCAGAGCACTGGGTGGTGTGGGGCAGCTTGTCTGCACTCACCCTAGCCCCTGCTACAGGGGCCCTGGGAGCAGCCAGCACCAGCTGCAGAAGGAACTGTCAGTGGGTGCGGGGGGTGGGAGGGCATGCCTCTTGCTATTCCACGCCTCCTGGGAGGGCTGGGGGGCTGTGCCAGACTCTTCCCAGGGGGTGCATTCCCCCAGATCTTCACACTGGATTACAGCAGGCTGCCACTGCAGGCTGGGGTTGGTGGTGGCATCAGACTCTTCCCGGCACTCGGATCAGCTGCCCAGTGCTCCACTTGTCCGCACTCACCCCAGCCCCTGCTGCAGCAGCCCCAGGAGCAGCCAACACCAGTTACCTGCACTGGGACATGGCACAGCCCAGGAGCTGGGGCGACTGGGGACAGGTGCAGCCCAGGTGCAGGGGGACAGGCAGAGCACAGTGCAGCCTGGTGGCTGCAGGCAGCTGGTGCTGGCTGCTCTCAGGGCTGCTGCAGCAGGGGCTGAGGTGAGTGGGGCCCCATTCCCACAACCCTTTCCCCTCCCCCACAGACTTACCTGCTTGTGGGGGGGGTGCCTATGCCGATCACATAAGAGCAAATTTACCTTGCATATAACGAATTATGGGTCTAAACATGCTCATCATATATGAGCAAATTCGCATATACAGAACCCGCATAAATCGAGGGAAACCTGTACCATGGTGAATTAGGGCTTTAGGGTTCAATGCTACAAAGGGCTGAGTATTCCACTGGGTAGGAAAAGGGACAGGCTAAAGAACTC
Organism: Alligator mississippiensis; assembly: GCF_030867095.1. Lineage (NCBI taxonomy): Eukaryota > Metazoa > Chordata > Crocodylia > Alligatoridae > Alligator > Alligator mississippiensis. The sequence continues at coordinate 24,579,659 of NC_081826.1, read as the reverse complement.
TATAGACATTCCAGATCCCAGTCTGATTTCACATTAAAGGCCTTAAAAATTGTCCATCAACAGATCCGAACCAAGTTTTCATGCACAGTCACAGGTACTATTAGGGTATGTCCATAGATGGGTCTAGTGCTTCCAAAAGAGGGTGTGAGAGATGTGACCAGTGCTGAAGAGGAGGTTGCAGCATGCCCCCTCCCTACCCTAGTGGGCAGAATGTGCCATGGCAGCAGCCGTTGGGGACTTTTTTGGGTCCCTGAAGCAGGTTTGACTCCCCCACACCACTCCCCACTCTGGGAACTCTCTCCCCTCTGTGCTCGGTGGCACCTCTCTTCCTCTCCTATCTTCCCCCTTCCCCCTCAGGCTCACAGGCAGGGGAAGTCCCATGGTGTATCCTGCCCCGCTCCAGCTGGTGGCAGCATAAGGAGCTGGGCTCTTCCAGGGACAGCAGAGCCCGAAGGTGGGTTTCCCCCCTTTCAGCACTGCTCCTTGCCCAGGATATCCCCTGCTGACTAGGAGTAGGTGCTGGAAAGGGGGGCTGCATACTATCACTCCCATCCCTAGCTGAGTTCGGTGCCTTATGTAGCTGCTCCCCACATCTGGAAACCCTGGGCTGGTAGGGGAAACCCTGGGGGAGGGGGCAGGGAGCAGGGACCCACCTGCTGCCACTGAGGGCAGCACCCCACGCAGCCACTCCTGGGCTAAGCTAGAAACAGCAGTGATGGCAGGCAGGTACCCCTTTCCTCACCTATTCCCCGCTTCATCTCTCAGGTGTCCCCCACCAGTCCAGTGCTGCAGCCAGGCCTCACACTCCACAGGACACCCCAGTGTCTGGAGTCATGGGGAAGTGGAGCCGCTGGCACGCAAGCTGCAATGTGGAAGTGGGAGTGTGTGACCACACCCCACCTGGAATAGTCATCTCCCTATCTACAATCTTCCCTATCTGGAGCATAACATGGGCAGGGTGAGCAGGGCACCAGCCCTGGGCATCCATTCAGACCGGACACCAGAGTGGCAGCCCCCAGGGAGTCTGTGGTACTGCTGCCACTGCCACAGCTACTGAGGCAGCAGTAGTCCATGCTGCTCCCCAACTGCAGCAGCCCCTACGTGAGAGGAGGTGAATGCTTGCTCCTTAACACTTCCCCCCTCCGTCCTGCCAAATGCACCAAAATGTCAAGTTACACCCCAATTATACTTAATTTCCTGGCTGTATAGGAAGTAATAAGGTAAGCATATCTCTTTATAGTCTAAGCCAAAACTGGCTATTACATAGGAGCATGCAGTACATTGAATAATCTGCCTCATTCTATCAGTCTGCTCTGTCGTCTGAACTGTGGTTCACCAGTTCTCTCCCCTTCTCAAGAGCAGATGGATATGCTATAAAAGAGTTGCTCTATTCACAGCTTTGCGAAGCTTGTCTCTGAAAGGGAACATCCAACTCTGGCACAGACAAGGCTTGCAGGAGCAAATCTGGGTCTTTTAACAGCTTCTTTTAGCTTTGCAGTTACCACTGTATAATAGCTGGCTTTACCCCATTTAGTGGAGAAATTCTACAGCAGCCCAAAATAGGAGCCATTCTGCTAAAACTGCAGCCCCCCTCCCCCCCACCCCATGTAATCCTGGTTGCCCCTAGCAACTCTGAGGACTATGACAGGTGGCAGCATCCCAACTGTCAATCAAATTAGACAGGGGAAACTTTAGATAAAATTTGGTGAAGCTTCTGCATAGATTCAAGAGAGACAAATTAAAGATGAGACCTAATTGATTGCTTTCAATTTTTCTATAATTCTGTGACTAGGGAATTAAAAAAAAACCCAGTAGAAACTCCAATTTAGTTAAGTGAGTTTTATACAGCTCTGACTGGGCCCCTTCTTGACAAGGACAAGGGTGAACCAAAATGTGGTGTGTCATCTACTTCTCCATTAAACATCACAGGACAAAATCTGCCCTCATGTACAGGGATCTGGGTTTTCCATTTCCCATGGAAAAACAGTAAACCACGGGTTTTACCTTTTACTGGAGGCAAACATGGATTTCTCATTTTACTGGAGAAGCCCGTGGATTTTGCAGTTTTGGGACAAGTCCTCTGCAGGCTGGGAGCGTTCCAGCCTTCAGGGGTAGGAGGGAGCCGGAGGAGGGCGGTGAGGCAGGGGGCTCATGCACATGGTCCCATGCAGCCTGGAGAGCAGTGGGTAAGTGGTGGGTAGGGGGAATTGAGCTCCCATAGAGCTGGGGCTGGGACTGGAAATGCTGCCCAGCTGGGCGGTGCATGGGGTTTGGAGACCAGGACCACAATGCAAGGCTGAAGGGCCCCAGCGGGGAGTGGGATGGGGCCTTCTGCCCTTCCCAAGACCTCTGAAGCCTAGTAGGCATGACTTAGCATGGCAGGAAACAGTGGAGCTGCATGGAGGAGCTGCCTGCCACTGCGAGGTCTGCGCTCCCCTGGTGACATACCCCCTGTGTTCATGGTGGCTTTGAAGGGTACAACCCTGTGCCGCTGCCCCCGCTACAGCCCCATGTGCAGGAGGCACCTCGCCAGAGCAGTGCAGAGCTTGCAGTAGCAGGCAGCTCCTCTGCATAGCTCCACTGTTCACAGCCACGTGGGGGGACACCTGCTGGACTGTGGAGGCTCCAGGGAAGGGCAGCAGGGTGGGGGTCTGAGCCCACAGCCCGCACCCACTACCACCCCCAGACCCATCCCATGCACAGATCTGGGGGGTGTGGGTCCCCCCTGCCCCCAGGGAGTGCACTCAGTGACAGACATCAGGCCCTGCCCAAGCCCACAGCGCGCAGCCTACCCCGCCCCACACACAGATCCGGGGGGTGCAGGTCCCTCCTGCCCCCTGGGGAGTGCATGCCCTGGAGGGGAGCCAGCATCCCCTGCCTAAGTCTGCAGCAGGCAGGCAGCAGGGGCAGGGCAGGGCAGGACCTGCTCCACTGCAGCAGCCACCACCTCCTGCTGGGAACAGGGGGCTGTCGACCTGGGTCCTGGCCCCATAGCCCTGGCAGCTGAGGGCCCCTTCCAGCAGGGCTGGGGAGGGGGGGCAGGGGGCTGTTGATGGGAGGCAAGGGAAACCAGCAGGGCTGGGAGGTTGTGGGGGAAGAGTAAGAGGCACCAGCAGGGCCAGAGAGTGGTGGGATGGAGGTGGGGGTTGTGGGGGGCCTTTAATTTTAATCAAGAGTTTGTGGGGAGTTACTGGAGAATTTGCAATTTTTTATCAGGGAAAACCAGGATCCCTGCTAAGGCAGCACCTCAAGTATGAGCTTATAGCTGAGTATAGCAGCGCTATATGCATTTGCACCTGGGAGCTAAACCTGCTCTATAGGACACCGCCTGAAGTCCTCAGCTGGGTGTAAATGGGCTCGACATGAAAGGCAAACTGATGTCCAAATATCTCAAAACTGCAACAAGGAGAAAGGGAAAACTTGGAAGAAATCACAAGGCCCTGCTAATATTTGTCTTATTCTGAAATGGCAACAGGTTCACGTTTAACATGCTGTGGGGGAAGAGGGGGCAAGAACTGCAGTACATAAATCCGCTTAATATTGGCTCTGCGGAAAAATAATGAATATTCTGTATTGTACACATTGTGGCCAAAGGCCAGATTTTATAGGTATTTAGATGTCTAACTCCTTCCAACAGTGGCATGGCATAAATGCTTGTTCGACAGACATCAGGTTGACGCTATTATAGGGAATTTACATTTCAGAGAAGCAAACCTGACCTAGTTTTCTTTTCAGCAAAAAAAACCTCAGTCAGTCTGAAAAGCAATAGCAGCTTAATCTTTGATTCCACTCAAACTTCTGCATGCAATTAAAGTACAAGTCAGCAGCAGGCAGAGAAATGGCTTGCAGCCTCCCTCAATGAAAACATCAAACAGTTATTTTTCCTGATAAACACCCCTAAAACTCCTAGGTAAAGCATTATGAAGAAAGGGTTATCTATACACCAATCTAGGGTGTTGCATAGAGCTGTTCTCCTGCACAGGAAAGTAGCAAAGAGGCTGGGTTAAGACAGGGCTGAGTAAAGGAAGCAAGCCTTGAAGGAATTGTGTGGTAGTGTTGGAAAGACATGGTTACACATTTCTATAACATTTCTCCCTAGAAACTGAAAATAATGTGAAGACCTCTCTACACTCCTGGAGATCACCAGCCCTTCACTTTCCAAACACAGTTTCAAAAGCCATTGCATCAAGGGGAGGAGTGTTCTTCATAGAAGCGAGGTACAGACATTCAAAGAGCCCGAGGCAGAATCGATCTAAATTACACAGTTTTCTGTAAGGGGCGTAGTTTAGATCGGACAGTAAGGAACTGTGTCTGGCTTGGCTTGCTTAAGGTAAAAGAATATCAATATGCGTGCGACTGCCAGCTGAATCCTAACAAGGTAGAAGCTCCATTTTGACATCAAAGCTATTCCAAAGGAGCAAATGTGTTGCAACCTTATTGCCTTGAGCAACTTTATTTATCAGTCTCAGTGAGCTATAATGTAGGCTCACACAGAGACGCTAGACGCAGAGAAGCTAGAAGTAGCTCAAGGGCCAGGAGTGCATGTAGCTTAAGAATGCAAGCCCTGTGTAAACCAGCATGGTTTCTCAGGAGTGGTAGGTTATGGTTAGTCCTCCTGCTTTAAGCCTATTGTGCAGATTCCTGATGTTGCCAGGTGGGCCTATCTATCTGATCTCTGTCTGAACAACTGCTTATTGTTTTACAGCAATGATCAAACACAGCAACCTGTGTTGTTATCAACAGCTTGGTTTATATGACAGATATTAGTGCAACATTTTAAAACCAAGCACCTGTATTTCTGCCTGGCCCGGGGTTCAACATTAGAGACCAGCCCCAAATAGCCTGAGATATGTGGCCAGGCCATGAAATCACATCTACTTCTAGTATAGACTGTATTTGGACACCAAAACCAGATCCTAAATTAAGTCTCAGGCTGGGATTTTGCCTGATGTATTTTGCCTCATAAGTTTTTAGATTAGAATTTGGCTTCATCTCTATAAAATACTTACCTAAATCCCTGGCTTCAGTCTATCTGCTTTGAGAAATTCCTGGCAGAAAAACAACCCTAAAGTGAACCCTTCTTACATACTGCATCTCTTGGCCCATGAGATATGACTGGAAAGGGCATAGTTTATAACTGTAAGTGAGAGAGCTATTTTACTTTCTCAGGGTCCTAGCTGGTGAGACAGTGGGTGCGTCTATGTGAGATGCTACTGTGCAGTTGTTACTTTGCATTTATTTAGTATTTATTAATACAAGTACGAAATAAATGCCTAGTAGCTGGAGCTACTGCACAGTAGCACCAGTGAATGTCTTTTAGGTGATGCTATTGTGCAGTAGCCTAATAATACCGCACAGTAGTGTATTAGTACTGAGCATGCTGTGACATACTACTATGCAGTATTTTTCGACTACTGCACACTCAGTGTCTTGTGTAAACTCCCCCATTACTATCTAGGAGCCAGACTAAAGTTTTTGTCCAAACCAAGAATTTGGATCTGCATCTTGAGTTTCAGACTTTTTCTAGCCTAAATCATGAAAGTCAACTTAAATTTTTTTGGGGAACCATAAACTGGCTATTTGGTCAACTGAACTTCAGTCTTTGTTCAATTAAAATCAATGAACTTGCCTTATAATAAATCTTGCCAAAGCAGACGTTCACAGTTTTGTTATGAAAGCTTTTAACTGCTCTGGTTACTAAATATTTCCATCTACTATTGTTGTATATGTAACTGTTGTTTTTTCTTTGCCTTTTTTTTCTCACCAGTGCATTCAGTTCAATTTTAGCAAAGCTGGTAACCTGAATATATGAATCAGGAATCTCAAGCTTTGTATTTTACTCACCTCCCAGTAAATTTTTGTCACAAATGGATACACTAGATACTGGTAGCTGGGCTCAAATTTATTTAAATTTCTGAGTAAAAACTATTTATGTCTTGTACATGATCAATGCCCCTTGAGTGCTTTCAGGTGTGTTGTTGATCCTTTAGGCCTGATGCAATTTAAGAGGCTGGCAAGTAATTGATGTACATACTTAATGTTGGGGAAGGCATGCAGGCACTAGTTTTAAGATTTCAGAAGGTTGAATCAAGGTTTTGTGATCAGGCGTAAGAGGCACATACAACAGAAAAATGTGCTACTTATCCCTGAGAACTAAGCAAGACTTGTTGGGTACTTCTATAGTGGGTAAAATTTATAAAACTGGCCTAAATTTAATCCACTGCTTAAATGGATCGCAAATCATGGGCTCAAATGGATTGCAAATCATGCCTAAAACTTGTTCTGGCCCTCTGCAGTTAAGTGAATTTTACCCAATATTTGCATATTTAGCATATTTCCCTAGTAAAAATATAGGAAAGCATATGGGACTGTTGCAAATAGGAATGTAATGTCACAGTTTTGCTTTTGTGTCTGCTGTGGTACAGATTTCTGTATTGGAGGGTTGTCCATGGAGTTAATAATTTGGGATATGGAGGAAGGAAACAAAAAACCCAAAGAGGGGGCCCTGACCAGTGATGTTTTTGGTCAATGAAACATTTGAGCTCAGCCTTTTCTGTGGAGACCTAGGCACCATGCAATGTGAAGTTTCTACAGGAAGAGAGAGAACTTCCTTATTCATAATTAATACTAATTCAAAATTATTGCACCTATCACAGAGAGAATCTGAGACCTTTGGAGTTTGGGGATGGGTGAATTAAATTGTCCCATTTTAACAGACCCTTAGGCTTGGTCCACAGCTTGGTTTTGGCTTAGCTCCGCAGACATTTGTTTTCCCTGATTCAGAATCTAGATTAAAATGTTCTTATAGCAGGTCAGCGTTGTAAATGTACTATATCAATCAGCAGGGCCCTCAAGTACACCGTGCTGCTCCACAGGGACAGCCTCCTGAACCACAAACTGTGCCGTCACATGTAAGCAGTTCCTTCAGCGTGGGCTAATTCACACTGTTATGTGCTAGTGCCAGCTAGTCCACCTCCATAATAATTAGTCTGCTTGTGATGCCATGCCAGTATAGCTGTACTACTTCTACGTTTAGGAGAAAGACTGGGTATAATGGCATAACATGCTTCAGGTTGCCATAGCTAGGCTTAGTTTCCTAGGTAGATATGGTGTTAGTATGAATTACTACAAGACATAGGAGAACGTAAATAAACTGCAGGAGAGATTTAGACATAATCATTATTCCACAGAAATATAACAAGAAAGCGCTATAAGAAGAAAGATCGATTGATGACTGTCACTCTTGACTACTGATTGGCTTGCACAAGCTGTACTTTTAGAGAGGATCTCAACTGACTAGGGCATTCAATTTGCCATATGCTAATAGTTAGACATCTCATGTTAGTCTCATCAAAGGACATCTGTCAGGAAAGCACATAATTGTATTATCTGGATCACAAATAAACTGTGATTAGGGCCAAGAACATCCAGGTTGATTCTAATTCTTTCTTGGGAAATGCGTTTGTTCAATCACAATAAATTGCCTCTTTTAAGATGAAGGAAATTCTTCTTCTTAATATGGATCATGTCTTGTTTCAGTTAAGCACTCTTTTCTCTAAAAGGAAAAAAATATTAAAAGAACTAACTGTATAATTGAAATAAACAACATAATGACATTTGTATGCCTAAATAGTACTTAATCAGATGCACGTGTGGTCTTTTTAGCATTTTCACATAGTTTGCCATTCTTTTACCCCTGTGGTATGGATGCATGAGCCTACGTACACATAATGAGCATGTACAGTATGCAATGCAAGGGGCAATTACAAGGCTACATATATGTGAACCCTGCAAAAGTAGGAAGAAGATAGGTTTTCTGATGTGTTAGTCCCAATAGCTGAGTAGTTTGGGCAGCTACCCAGGAACCAGGGGGGCCAAATTCTAGGTGCCCCTCACCAACAAAGGGTTTGAACCTGTCTCTTTTTTACTTCCTTGTATAGTACAAGTGTGCTGCAACCACAAGGCCAGAGGTTAGACATTGTCCAGTCCCCCTTTCTGGCTCTCCTGTGGATCCTGAGCCATCGCACTTTGCATTTAACAATCACCAGACAAATGAACAGAGGGTAGTGGGGAAGTTTTTTCCCCACTGAGAGCAAAGATCCATGGTAGAACCAGGGCCTACTCCCTTCCAGAGCAACAGTCATCTCAATAAGCCATGTACCTTCTAGTATGTACTCTCCTCCTGGACTCATATGTCTTCCTTTCTTGGCTGCCCCAGGGGCCAGCTGGAAAACTGTCATTTAAATGCACACAGAGTAACAGAATTCCACCCAAAAACTGCTTAAATCACAGAGGAATACAAATAATTTAGCATGGTAGAAGTAGGCTAGTGGGATAAGTGAATGAACAGAATATTTGGATAGAATTGATCTGCGAAAGGCTGTGGAACAGTCTCCAAAATGAGGGAGAAGGAGCTCTAGCAATAGTGGGGTTGGACTAAGTAACATCAATGACTCCTTCCAGCCGTATGAGACTACAAGAACTAGGCTGCAGAAAGCCCTAAAATGTTCCACATCACAGACAGGCAGGAAGGAAGACAGACTAAGTGAACTTTCCTGTGTTTATTAGGGCAGGGATTCATCAAGCTTTGGTAGCTGTATCTTCTAATTTTTAGATAAATCCAAAAGAAACAGTGATGAAAGTCCAAAGAGTTATGGTCTTTTTGGAAATCAAGTGTTACTGTCCTCCGGCTTTTCTTTCAGTCTCTATGGAGGTTTCTCTGGCTCCTGGATTTCCAGGTTTACAGTTACATGCTGCTTCCCTTGGCTGGAGAAGCTGGGACATGGGGGTTTCTGGAGACTGGGACAATTCCCATTAGGTATGTGCCTCTCATTCCATTGAAACTAGTACTATACTTCCAAACAGGAAACAATTCACTGTAATTGGGCATTTAACTAAAGTCAAGTACAGCATAAGTTTAATAGCTGCTGTCTGCTCTGCCTGCATTCATCGACATCAATAGAAACTGACTTACTTAACAGGAACAGGAGCACAACCCCGTGTCCCGGCTTCTCCAAAGAAGGCAAGCAGCAAGTATCTGCAAATGAAGGTGGCAGGGATGCGCAAAATGGCAAAACCAGATGGCATCTGGATGCCCAACTCCATTTCCCAGCAGCCCCTGCTCATGTCGCTGCCATCAGTTTCCATGGAGACCCCAGTAGCAACCATGCCGTGACAGCTTGGGGCCAGGGTTTCCATGGAGACTGGGCCCAGTACTGCTGGCAGGGTCAGGGCTGGGATCTTGCAGCAGCGACAGAGCAGTCCAGAGCTGAGATCTGCCCTCTGCATGCCCTGGGCACCCCCGTTTGCCCTCCCGGATCCTACGTGTGCGGGCAACAGATTGCAGCTCTGCCCCGGCTCTGGCCCACACTGTCATCGCTGCAAGATCCCAGCCTCAGCCCTGGAGCAGCTCCCCACCCAGCTGTGCACCCTGTCAGTGCTGCTGGGGCTGGTCTCCATGGAAACTCTGGCCCTGCACTGTCACGGTGCCATGGCTACTGGGGTCTCCATGGAAACTGGCTGCAGTGACACAAGCTGGGGCTGCTGGAAAATGGAGTCCACTGCGGGCCAGACTTTGCCTGCCCCTGGCCTAAGGGCTAGACTTTTTTTTTTTAAAAGGACCTAGCTGTCACATTGCTGAGCATTGCAGTGCTTTGCCATCTTGCTGAGAACCAGATCCCTGTGGAGGGCAAAGTGGAATAGCCTTAACACAAAGGTATCCCACCTCAGAAAACCCTGGGGTCTTGTGGTGATAACATTTACCTAGGAGATGGGTTTGTCCTCAGGCAAGATTGCACCTAATTTTTCCATAGCGTAGGTGGGGAGTGGAGGGATCTAACCACTGAGCTATTAAAGACATGCTCCACTTTTCCGATCGTGTTTTGTAAGGCGGCCTGACATGATAGGCCTTCTCAGAGACAGGCAGCTTGATCTGACAAGATGTCTGGTTTAGGGACTGTCACAGGCCAGCTGGGCACTGTGAGTATATCAATTTAGTTGCAGACTGACCGAGCACTGCAACTTTATTAGCCACTGGGCTTTTTGGTTCAGGATCAAGGAGGAGATGTTGGGAAGGAAAGCAACGACAAGTTTCACTTATAAAAAAGAATAAATTTTACTTATAACAACAAAAGATATAGTTTGCACATATGACAGTTAGTAAAAAGGTTAAGCTAATAAACAGACAACATAACAATACAAGTTAAAATTGACAGTGATAATAAAAACAGAGAGAAATCAACCAAGAGTTCCCACTTGATTAGCAACTTATCGATAGTCCCTCAGTTAGAAACACATCAAGTTGATTCAGTGAAGTCAGGCGTCCCCAATGTACGCTGTCAGAAGGAGAACCGGAGGAGGACCCTCAGTCAGGATCTGGTCTTCTTTCATACAGGGAATAAGAGAGATCCAGGGGAATGGAGCAGCAATGAGCCTTCTGTTCCGTCCTTCCTGAGGGTTACTTAGCATGCGTGCCCTTTTATATCCTGTTTATGCTAATGTTTTGGTTATATAGTCATTCATAATGTTACTCTATAACTGTTATCCTATGGGGTTAAAAGGTGTTAGAAATCATTATAATAAGTTACTGCCCAAGCTTGGGTTTACCCAATAAGCAAATCACACCACATTACTTTGGGGTTTGAGATTAACATGTTCCCAACTAAATTCATTTTACTGTCTCTAAGCAGAAAAAGATTATAAAATTAGCTAAGTCTGCAGTTATATCCTTCAGTTCTGCTTTTTAAAAGTCAAGTTGTTTCAAGTTTAATATAAAATATATATATAATTCTTGTGAGTTATACTCCAGACAGACAAAAAACAATTTCATAAATTCTATTTCAGATATCTTCAAAAAGCATTTCTTTTTTATAACCTGCTAATTAACCCTTCTGGTTCTGGCTATCACAAGGGACTGTAATGGGGCTTATATCTGGGGTTGGCACCTAAATATTCATTTTCATTGGTTGGAGTACGGCAGTTCTAAGTATGCCCTGAAGCAGCATCTTAGGTGTCTAGGGGACCTTATTAACAAAAATTTAGGTGATTTCATGGGTAGCTGGGTAGGGGGTTTTGAGGATCTAAATTTTGGACTTAAATACCTACAGTGGTAACGGGCACATCTACCCAAGACATGTTAATGTGCATTAACCTAATTTAATGTGCATTATGGGCACACATCTAGAAGTGCAGACCTTAATGAGTATTTAAAATGGTGAAATTAGGCTAATTGTGTGCAGGTATCAAACGTAGGCACGATTAGTTAAAGTTCATTAACATACATGTAAGCGTGATCCAGCACTAACTTTAGTGCTGGGTCTGCCCAGCCACTAGGGGCACATGGCAGGGCTGCAGGAACTTGGCACTAACTTTAGTAAATGCAGTTACCAAGATGATGAAAAAGAAAATAAATTGGAAGTGGCTGACGTAAATCAATCAGTCTCTCACAGATGGGCCTCCAGCATACAGTAAAGGGCAGCTTTCTTTTTTCCTCACTGTATTTGGAGGTTAACAGTAGGTAACAAGAGATATAACAACAAGGCAGGGTCAAAAGGTGGGTGATAACGGGTAAGGCCAGTCCCTCTACCCTTCCCATAAATGGTAGGAACTTCCTGCTATGGACAAAAAACCTATTCTTGGGAAAAAACAACCACTGACTGGATCCACAAAAGGGCTTAGGCCCTAACTAACTCTTGCCTAATTGGAAGCTTCTACATGTGCATTTAAGCGTGACTAAATTTAATGCGCATTAAGCAATTTTTGGCAGGTGTCTACACATGCAGGAGCTTAGCACTAGAGTTAGTGCACTTAGCACACCTGCGTCTTTTAATGTTTAGATACACACATGCAAAAATCACTTAATGCACGTTAAATTTAGTCATGCTTAAATGCAAGTGTAGAAGCTTCCAAGTAGGCAAGAGTTAGTTAGGGCCTAAGCCCTTTTGTGGATCCAGTCAGTGGTTGTTTTTTCCCAAGAATAGGTTTTTTGTCCATAGCAGGAAGTTCCTACTATTTATGGGAAGGGTAGAGGGACTGACCTTACCCATTATCACCCACCTTTTGACCCCACCTTGTTGTTATATTTCTGGTTACCTACTGTTAACCTCCAAATCCAATGAGGAAAAAAAGAAAGTTGCCCTTTACTGTATGCTGGAGGCCCATCTGTGAGAGAGTGATTGTTTTCCTTCAGCCACTTCCACGTTTATTTTCTTTTTCATCATCTTGGTAAGTGCATTTGAACCAAAGGCACTGCAATCATGGCAACCACCCACACTGACAGCACATGCTTTTATTTTTTCTTGGCAACGATTATTTATTCAGCCTGTCAGGTTGCTGATGACATTGAAATAGCATCTGTTTCACACTGTCTGCATCACTTAATGTGGTAAGACAATTTTCTGGCCCATTTTATTGCTACCTCTGATGTTTTTTTCTCAATTAAAGTTTGCCAGTTGGGGCATCCTTCCTTTTACTTGGCCTGGGCTTGTTCATTTTATTAGTTTATTTAGGGGCTAAGTAAGTATTTAGCTTTTACAGTGAAAAGACACCAATCTAGGACTTTCCCAGGCTCTTGCATTGCTCACTGACCTGTCTTGATTTGGCCTAATCCATACTCGCACAGCCAATAAAAACAGTGGTAGAATACAACAAACCTTCATGAAAATATTTGGTCACTAGATACTGAGCACTGTAGTGACTTACAGCTTGATCTGTGACAGGACTTAGACATCTGAGTTGTATCTAATTGCTTCTTGAGGCACTTAGGTCCAAAAGAGCAATCCTTAGCTTTGCACCTGGAGTTGCTTCAGGTGCAAAGATGACTACATTTTCAGCATTTTAAGTTCATCAGGTTCTAAAATTCTGCTTCTGGGAATGTCCAAAGGCAGCTCAGTTAAGTGCTGAGCTGAGCATCCCCTTATGTCACTTCTAACTTATTTGGGATCCAAAAAGGGCATTACTCAAAGTACTTGTGCCTGAGGGACTTGATACAATAGATATTTGCAGAGTAGGCCTAACAAATGAGGCTCCACAGTGGGAACTGGTAGTGGTGATAACTCCATTTTCATCCAATTGCCCAATGGTTAGAATGACATGCAGGATGTGAGAGACATAGGTTCAATTCCTGCCTCTCAGTGTGGTTCTTAGCCACCAGACTGTTGGCTTCTGTGAGTAAAGGACAGTTTTAGTCTCTTCTGTTGAAGCTGTTACACCTTGCAGGGAATAATTGAATAGTCATTGGGCCAGAGAGACTGAGCATATTACTCTGGTCTGGTAGTTAAAGGGTAATAAGTGGATTCCCTGCTCCAGGGCTGGGATCTTGTGGTGGTGACAGCGTGGTCCGGAGCTGGGGCAGAGCTGTGATCTGCTGCCTGCACACCCTGGGCAAGGCCATGCACGCAGCGGATCATGTCTCTGCCCCAGCTCCAGACCATGCTGTTACCACTGCAAAATCCCAGCCCCAGCTTCACATCAGCTCCTCGCCCAGCTGCATGCCTTACGGATGCTGCTTGGACCGGTCTTCATGGAAACCCTGACCCCACACTGTCATAGTGCCCCTGCTCCTGGTGTCTGGCCACAGCGATGCAGGCAGGGGCTGCTGGGAACTGGTGTCCAGGCACTAGCCAGATCCACCACTTTGCCCACCTCTGGAATAGACCATGCTGAATGAATAAAGCCATTGACTGGTTAAGAAGTAGAGGCTGTAGGGGACAGGACTAGGAGCAACAACCTCAAGCTACAGCAGGAGCAATTTAGACTGGAGATTAGGAGGAATTTTCTAACTATGAAAATGGCCAGGCATTGGAACAGGCTACCTGGAGAAGTTGTGAATGCTCCATGTCTGGAAACTTTCAAAAGCAAGTTGGACAGACACTTGGCTGGGATGGTTTAGTCAGAGATGATCCTGGCTTGAGCAGGGGACTGGATTAGTTGATCTTGTGAGGTCCCTTCCATCCCTACTTTCCTATAAATTAAGCAGTTAGCCTTATTAAACTCCACTCAGAGACTGACTGTTACTATTGTTTGACTGACAGATCTTTGTTTCAGCTATAAGGCCTTATCTGGCACCTCAGGGAATTCAGAAGGGAGGAGTGTCATGGGTCTCCCCACCTTTCCATTCCCTCTGCTTTGAAAAGCTCACACCAGAAACAGTGCTTTTCTAGTGGACTATCAGTACTTTCCATTCACCCCTTCAGCCCTCTGGTTGTACCAGTTTTCTTCCCAAGGACGCAGGGAACCTTCCCCCAATTCTCACAATTTGGCCGCCACCAGTGCCTGAAGCTAAATATGAACCGGCGGTTTGTTATGTGTCCAACTGTACTTGCCTTTTGGTTCACATAAAGGTCTCAGCTTGAGGCAGTCCAATTTTTTCTCTAATCGTATTTACTTTATGAGTTTCAGACCATAATGAACTCTCAGGCAATCTTGCTTTATTGATTACAGCAAAACTTGTGATTTAACCCAACCAGAAGACTTTTGTGGCCACAGACCTAGGGTACTTTCATTTTCCTGACATGATTGTGGTGGCATTTAGTTAACAGAGAATCAAAGGCTCCCCTAAGAGCAATAGGTGTGATTGCTTAAGTGATTCAATAACAAAGCCTTCTTCATCACACCTTTCATAGCAAATGCATCAACTGCAGGGAATGAAACTGCAAAACCACAATGGATTAAAACTTTAGCCAAGAGAAACCTTGGATTTGCTTGCTTTATTAGGTGGTGCAGACTTGTACTTTGGAATATGAAAGCTCGGGTCTCTCTGAGGTCAAACAATGACCTGGTACTGTGATCCCATTATCTGGAGGCAGATTTTAAATTCATTGGCTTGACATCAAGGTGAATCATTATGGTAAAGAGGAGCTGTGGATACACTTTATACAAAACTCAAGCAGAAACATGATGAACTCTGTCACTTAACATTATAAAGCCCCCTTACTGGAAGGTAGAGATCTAATTAGCATTGTAAAGCTATTGTATCTTCTTATGTTGCACTGTATTGTGGGAATGTAAATCAGCAGCAGGCAAGAAAATAGAGATGAAATGGAAAAGATCTAAAAGTAGGATCTTGATAGAGCCCCCCACCTGGTGCAGGAAATGAGATGGGAAAAGTACAGTATATTTCAGGACAGGACAAAAGATAGGCCTACCAGATGTTGGAATAAGCATGTGGGGAATGAGGCTGTTCCCAAGCCAAGTTGATTAAAGTTTTGTTGTTGCTTTCCACAGGTGCAGGATTGGGTCAACTGTATTTAGGTGGGAGCAGGAAACACCTGGTATAAAAGGAATAGAAACAAAAAGGAGTTTTGCGACTATCTTGATTCACAGAGGTTAAAGAAATGTTTTATATTCAAAGGGCACATCTACACATTGCTCTATGGTGACATAGCAACCCGCTACATCACTGTACAGCATGCAAGGGTGATGTAGTGATCACATGGGTCTACACGAGATTGGCAGCAACCTCACCGTAGCAGCACACTCCCCCAGTATATATAGCATGCAGCTATGGCGACATAGCAGCGAAATCTAACTGTGCTCTGTACGCAAGGCGCAGTAACCACCCATACTGTACCATGCTTTAGTACTTCCAAAAGGAAGTACTAAAGCACAGCACCTTAGCAACATCAATGAACAACATGTACATGTGCCCAAAGGAATATATCTGCACTATCTAAAAAGGCAATCAAAGCAAGAACTACAGATATTATTTTATCTTTTTTTTTTAGTGTTATGTGGTTTTTTTTCCCAGCTTCTATTAAAGAAAGGAGCATCAAAATAATTGCTTTTTCCAGTTTTTCCTGAATTGGGATCTGGGTATCCCTGGGAATGAATATGCAGCAAAATTCTAGAAAGTAGGTGAGAAGGAGTGAGAAAGCAGAAAGGAAAAGGAAAATATACATGGAGGAAAAGGAAGAAAGAAGAAGAAATTGAAGAACAACACTACAATGTCCCTTGAGTTGTTGGTGAGGTTACTGTGAGGTGGTAGTGACATAAAATTTCATTGTGTTCTTATCCATAACATAGAGAATGATGTAGTACACAGCAGTATAACAAATTAAAAGACATGCATCCCATGTGAATCAGTGAACTATAACAGTAATGAAAACATAAATATACCAGTGGTACCTAGAAGCTCCTATCTAGATCTATATAGTATACAAACATACAAGGCCTAGACCCATTTTCAAGAGCTTCTGGTCTTAGAAAATAAATGCTATTCAAAAGGAAAGGTACACTCAAACATACAGAATTCTTAAAAGGTGAATACTTAGAGACAGAGAAAATCCTGCCAAGTAACTTGTGTTCCAGCTATCATTAACTGCCTGTGCTGAGAAAGAGAAGAATGTGATCCTTGATTCCATTTGGGCCAGATCCACTGCCTGAGTCTGGGGGAAATGATCAGGCCCAAGATAATGCTAAATATCCTTCAGGAAGGTTCCATAGGGTGTGTAGACCCAGTGCTCTGGATTGCTCAGTGCTAGAAGGTAGAACATTTGTATCACACAGGCAAAAATGCAAACATGAGATAGTTGTACCTTTCTAATTACTAAGCACCAGGACTTCACATCTGTATTGCTGTTCCTTCCAAAGGATGACCAGCCAGTTTTGTAGCAGTGTTAATGTTAATCTGGAGCTACCCCAGCACAATCAAATTCTACTCTTTGGTATTGTTTCATACAACTACCAAGAAGAGCAAAATTTGATTTGTTACCTTTGGTTATTTTGTGTTAGCCCAGATATACTAACTGAAATGCAAGGGCAGAGTGCTATGGTTTAGCAACACAGACATCACTTCAGGCCTTATTTTGATCCTGTGGTACAATGCAGAGTATTCTGGAAGAAGAATATCCTCAACAAGCACCTCATCATCTACCACTCAGAAAAATGTCCTGGATTTGATCTACCCCATAACATCTGATTAACCTTGAACTACTTCAGAACACTATAGTGCAGCTCAAAGAGTCATAGGAAAGAAGGGCTGGAAAGGGAAAGAACCTCACAAGGGACATGTCTACACGTGTCCCTATGGTGCAAAGTACTAAATGATGGTGCAGTAACAGCCCATACTGCACCGTGCATGTGGCACGTGGTTATTTTTTGCTACTACATCACTGTAGCAGTGCACTATAATGAGGGAAGCGCATTGCTATGATGACATAGCTGTGGCATCACGGTTCTTGCCCGCGGACGCTACATCACCATAGCATGTTGCTACAGCAGCATAGCACCACATGTAGACATACCCAAAGTCATTTAGTCCAGCCCCCTGTTCAAATCAGGATCATCCCTGATTAAACCACCACAGACAAGTCTGTCCAGTCTGCTCTTGAAATTTTCCAGGGATAGAGATTCCACAACTTCTCCAGGCAGCCTGTTCAATGCTTGACCACCCTTATAGTCAGAAAGTGCCTCATCTCCAACCTAAATTTCCTTTGCTGCAGCTTGAGGCCATTGCTCCTAGTCCTGTCCCCTACAGCCCCAGACAAAGCCCATCTCAGCCCTCTCTATATTTACCCTTCAGGTATTTGAAGACTGCTATCAAATCCTCCCTCAGTATTTTCTTCTCCTGTCTGAACAACCCTAGCTCTTTCAGCCTTTCCTCGTAAGTCATATTTCCCAGGCCCCTGATCATTTTTGTTGCTCTCCTCTGGACTTCTTCCAACCTGTCCACATCTTGTTTGAAGCATAGGGCCCAAAACTGAGTGCAGTACTCCAGACCTCACCAGTGCCAAACACAGCAGAAGAATCACTTCTCTTGATTTGTAGGTGACTCTTCTGTTAATACACCCTAGTATAATACTGTTGGTCTTTTTTTGCAACTTGATACAGCCATCTCGTTTTCTGTGGGGATATCAAAACTAGTCCAAGGAGTGACAGCTATCATGAGCTGCATAAGCAGCAGCTTTGTCAGGGACACAAAAATAGCCACTACCACAGAGGTGGCTAATCATGCCATCGCAGCCAATATGGTGCCCATCTGAACTGCCCCATGCGTTGTGGCTGTCCTGGGCATGGGGCTGCCCTGTTATGGCTCCACTCTGGAGTATGTTGTGTGCACCTCTCAGTTTCAACCATTTGCTAAAAATATTTCCACCATCCATAGGGCTACTAAAGAAGTCACCAAAATAATTGCCTTTGAGCTGGTACCAAAAATAGAAAGTTTTAGCCCCCAAAGAGTGTTAGGAGCATTGAGAGAGTGGTTTAGGATACAAAGAATGTTCCCTAGCAAACATTAAACTTGTCACAGGGTTTGCCTAGGACATTGTATCCTCTTAGAAGTGAAAGGGTTGAATTCTGCCAAATCACTTACGTAGGTGACTTTTGGACTACAAGAATATAAGGGAGGTAGAAGTAAGTAGCTAGGGAGAAGGGCCGGGATATTGGATAAACAGTCTTGAAGGAAAAACCACTGAAGCAGCTAAGCCTGAAGAGAAGGTTTGCGGTGAACTTTATCTTTCTTCCTCTGCGTTAACAAAACCAAACCCCAGAAATAAATTTAGTTTAAATAGTGTGTTTTAAGAACCTAGTTGTTATTCCTGGAGATGCTTACTAAAAAATATTCTTCCATTTCTCAGTTGCTGATTTGGATTTTAGAAACAATGCTATAGCTTACGTATTTATGGAAGACTGTTATGTAAATAGGACAACTTCAGTTTGTGTTCTTTGATATGATACAGGAATTAGAAGCTCTACTCAAATTATTTTAGCCATTTCTATGCATGTGTTAAATGTGCTCTTTAATACAAAGTATTTATCCATAACTCATCTATCTTCCCATCCTTTATTCACACACAGACCATTATTTATTGGTCAAATTCTGGCCCAGTCATCCTTTCCTACCGGAAAATGGTGGATGTGAAGGACAAGAATATCTCTATGGGTTTCTCTTTCTGTACAAATCATTCAGCCTAGTCCCTCAAAAAACTGGATATAGAGTCTGTCAGTAATTCTTATGAAATCTCTTCAGACAATATTCCATGTGAAGGCTCTTGGTAGCCATGCTGCAGAAGCCAAGTAACTGTGTCAGGACCCTCCCCTAGACATGTGGCAATAGTCCAGACCACTATGATAAGGAATTAGACAGACAAAGGAAGGAAAGCCAGCATTTGGATGACTAGTTCTGAATATAAAAAAGATACGTTATGAATCACAACAGCATGTGGCTATGCCCCTATTAATGTCTACAGGGCTGCAGCCTAATTTAACATCAGTGCTAAATGGCTTCAAATAGTAATAGTAACAGGCAACTACTGATACTTAAGGTCATGGTGTATACATAAGAGGTCTATGACCATCACACCACGACTTTCAATGCATACACTTAGGCAAGAGTATGGAGGAGTGGAGGCTGCCCACTATCTATCAACGCCCCTTTAAACTCCTGAGACAGACTCTAAAGGCCAGACCAAGTCCAGATGTTTAGTGCCTCAATGGTTGTAGCTTCTGCCAGAGAGCAACATATAAGAACTGCTGTTGACTGCCTAATGCCTCAGTGAGGGCATGTTTCTGTCAGGGTGGTGTCCCTTAGCTTTTCTCCAACAAAGGAGCACCCACAAGGCAATGGGGGCTAGGGTTTTGAGGCACCCTATACTCACCTTACTCTGAAGGTTTCAACGTTGTGGTATTTTATAGGAGCTACCCTGCCATGAGTATCCCCACCACATTGCCACCAGGCCCTCCAGGTGGATGCAGTTTATGGTCATACCCAGGACCAATATGTATGTATAGTCTGTATACTACGGTTGTGTGGTAAATACAAATGAGTAATTCTCTCCTGATGAGGAATAAAGGCACCCCCAAAAATCCCAAACTCTGGCACCCCATGGGCTAAGTGCTATAGATTTCTTAGAGGCAAATATTTTTGTGGATGGTATCTTTTATTGGACCAACTACCTGGTTAGAAATGACAAGTTCTGGGGGACCACAGTGCCCTTCCTCCGGTCTCTGGGAGAAAAGCAGACATGGTGGCCATATAGCTAAGGAGCAGATGGAAAAAGGGCTTGCATAAAACTACATATGTAACACATATGTATTTAACATAACATATGTAACATATTTGCATATGAAGGTTTACACAAGTCCATCTTTAGTTCACAAGTCCATCTTTAGTTCAGTCATATCTGCTTCTTTAGTTCAGTTGTGTCTGCTTCTCTCTCAGGGTGCCTGTACATGTGAAGGAAGGCTGCTCTGACATGCTTTAATTACAGCAGACTCGATTAATTGAGTCTGTTGGAGCATGCTAATTAGCACACCCAAGCCAGCCTCCGCATCTTGTGTGTCAACATCCTCATGCTTCAAAATGGCAACAGGGGGCTCTGATACATGAGACTCTGCAGGCACTTTAATAAAAGTGGCTCTCGGAGCTGCTCTAATTGAAGTGCCCCCCCTTGTGTAAAACGCCCCCAGAGACCTGAAGAAGGGTACTGTGGTCCCCAGAAGCGTGCCTAAATCTAGTCCAGCCATGCAATTAGTGTAAAAGACACTACCCCAAAAAAATCCTCATCTATCACATATTTTCCAGATCATCATGGCTATAACATTACTTCAAAACTACCAAAACATGGGAGATTTCTTAGACAGGTCAAATAATAATTGCTGGTGCAAAATATTTATTCAAGCAACTGTATAAATATAGAATCATGCAGTCAGCCGCTCTGAAAGCTAAATCGATTGCTAGAGTTTTTCCACCAGGTTCTGAAATATATATTTGGAAAGCATGATATCAAAAAGTAATGCAGACTTCCCCTTAAAGCGTTCCTGTCTGTAAAATGCTAGTGGCTAAATGGAATGAAACATTTCCTGAAAATCTCATCATGGGCCTTCTCTTTGTTAAAGGCAAATATATTAAATTACCACTTCTGTATCTGGCAAATAATATTGGAGCCTTAGGTGAATTAAAAGAAAACATAGCTAAGAGTAAGAAAATTCAACTGATCATAAATCACAACTGCATGAGCAAGTTGGGGAGAACTCTTGTCTGATTCTACAATAACTCTCTTCACCCACGCTTTTCATCAGGGTATCAGATTAAAACCATGACATCATTTAATAACTCTCTTCGTAGATCATGCCGTAAGAATGTGTTGCTGCTGCTACAGAATATGGGAATAGCGGCCTCATACATTATAAATAAACTCTTCTTATGAACAGCACACTGTTTTGGAACCTTAGAAATAATAGAGCTGGAAGGACCTCAAGAAATTATCTAGTCCTACTGGTGCGCTGAGGCAGGATTAAATATGTCAGACTATCTCTGACAAATATTTGTCTAATCTGTGCTTACAGTGAAGGGGATTCTGTGGTAGCATTTTCTATTACTTCACTTTCCATATATTTAGAAAGTTTATTTTTTTCCTAATACTTAATCTAAAACTTCTGAATGATACATTTTTCAGTTCCTTCAGAATGTCATTTGAGGTGACATTCTACCAATAAAAGTGATTTTTTGAATGTGTTGTTGTGGGATCCGTGTTCATTGTGTCTTAATAAATGCAGATCAGATTTATGCTTGTTACAAGAGGCTTTTCCTAACTGTCCACCCCTTTCTTTTCTGGAAGCTGACATGGAATCTTAAATGCTTACTCATCTTATATAGTACAGTACTCCAAGTGAGGAGTACAATTTCATTGCACATCTACATATAAATCAGTTGGCTTAGGGTTATCAGCGGCTATCAATCACACCAGTTTGATTTTAAGAGTCTAGGATGAATATGCAGAGGTGACGGGGAAAAAGAAGAGGTAAGCATCTTATTAACTGATGTAGGAAGAAAATTTAATGTCACTTAGTAACCTTCAAGGAAAAAGTAGGCCCCTATGTTTCCATTTTTTATTTAAAAAAAAAAAAGCTGTGCTATTATATATTATTTATTTTGATTATTCGTGCCATTAAAATAACTCAGCATAATTCAATATAATTTTCACTATAATTCTTAAACTAACTGAATCAAATTAACAATAAAACAAAATAATCTTCATACCTGGCATTCTAGCAATTTACAGTGAAGGCTGTCTCATTTGCAAGCATGCACTAAAGTACTTATGACTCCCACTTCTTGGAAGAAATCAAATCTGGTGACACACCCATGACCTGAGCAGAGGTAGGCAGAACTAGAGGTCTGCTTGGCAATGCTAGGACTCACTTCAAAACACATAACTCAAGAATGCAAATAATTCTGTCTTCCAAGCATTCCTATTGGAAGCGAGTCAGTAACTATCAGGAAATAAACAACCTTTTCCTATAACTCTGTTATTATATTTGGGAGCATCAGGTCAGATTTATAGCTTTTAACTATGCCATGAGACAGCTGCGGATTCAATTGCTGGCTTCTCCTAGGACAAAACAGAAATTAAAGAGGAGGATGTCTTTCAACAGTCTTATGATGATTTAGAGTAAGTTTAATTATTTCTCTCTCCTATCCAGAAAGATTAGAGACATACCAAAAGAGCACCATGTTCCTAACTTTTATTCTTGGAGAGAGATGATAACTCATTATAAATGTGTAAATTTTCATGCAGCCTATTTCACATTCAGCATGTGAGCACAAAATTAGGAAAGTGGAACCTGGAACAGAGCATTTAAAATGTGCAACACGGTATGGTTCATAACACAGTAAACAGAATTCACAGAGCTCAAGGCTGTTAGCATAACAAGCTATTCTCCAAGTACAAACTAAACAGCATCCTTAGATAAATTAAAAATCTGCAAGCATAAATAAATAAAAGTACATTTTGTTATTGGGGCAAAACCTCTGACAGTTTTTAGTTTTCTTTATGATATTTCCTTCAAAAAATAGCTTATCAACTCATTTTTCTGACACATGCATCCCCTGTGTGAAAGAAAAATTTCCCCTATTTTAATGCTCCTCAGCTTCATGCTGCTTTTATTTCCTGCAATCATCAGCTATTTTGGTGTATTTCTGTTCAAACAAGAAACCTGCAACTAGAATCAAGTCTCTTAATTAGGATGTTGTTGATGATAGTCCAGTAAATACATTGTTTTCATTATTCATTATTCTATCTTTTATTACCATTTTTTCCCTTTGACTGAAATAATGTAACACTCTCTCCTAGAACTCCAGCTAGTGTGTAGGTGTAACACCATGGCTGGAGACTTCTCTTGATTTTCTTCCCTTCCTAATAGGTATTAGAGCCTTTCTATGCAAAGCTAATTTCAGTTCTGCTGTTTTACAGTAACACATGCAACTAATTAATAGATGTTGGCTGTAAGGGAAATGAGAACAGACCCTGTGGGTAAAAGTAAAATTCTACTTGATTTAAGTTGTAGAAGAACTCTGAGTAGCTGAACCTGTGGTGAAGGCCTGTTTTTGTTGTGGTTTGTGTTAGCAAAGCCACAGCCCAAGGAGGTGAATTTTCAAGATACATAGCATGATTTATTTTGGACCTAGTTGGGAATGCATCTACTCACAACTGATTACTTCATAAATGCCTAGTGTAGAGGGTTTCCTCTTCATTTTTCTGAAGTATTGATACTTGCCCTGGCTGGAGACAAGACATTGGATAAGATAGATCTCCAATCTGATTCAGTCTGGCAATTCCCAATTTTGCATAGGCTCATAGTCATTGGCCAAGTCGGAAGTTACACTTCTTGTGCAGTAATCATAGAGAAAGTGTTCAACAGCTATAACCGAACAGACAGTCGGGGCACATAAAGGGCTGGATCCCACCCTAAGAGAGTCTCAGCATCAGGTTAAAGAGTTTATGCACAGGGTCAGAGACCACTGGGATCCAACTAGGACACCCCTGAGTGGTATCAGCACTGCCTCCTGCAAGGCAGCCATTGCCCTCCTATGCCAAAGTGATGGGGCAGGATGCTATAGAGACTCCCACTCCAGGGACTTCTCCCTTAAGTGCCTGAGTCCCACGGGAGAGGCCATGGATGGTGGCTGTGGGGTAACACTCCACACCATGCATTGATTGGAATGGACTGCGGGGTTGGACTAGATCAGTGTTTCCCAACCCATGGGTCACAAGCGAAAAGTGAGTTGCAAAAAGATTTTAAAGGGTTGCAGGGTGGTCTGAGGGAAATGCTGGAAGGCTGCATGGAGCCAGCACACAGCAGGGGGCATGGTGAGCATGCAGCAGTGCAGCGTAAAGGAGTGGGAGAGGGAGGGAAGGGGCTGGATGCAGCAGCTGGAGGAGAAGGTGGGGAGGGGGGAGAGAGACACTCTGGGTTGAGAGCCGGAAGGGTGTAGGTCATGGCAAGATAATAGTTATGCTAACGTGTCCCAGTGTGAAAAAGGTTGAGAACCACTGGACTAGATGACCTCCTGAGGTCCCTTCCAACCCTAAATTTTCTATGATTCTATGATAGGGAGATGCTGGGGATCAACGGGGGCCCAGGAACAGAAGATATGGCATGTGGAAGCCATTGACATATAGTCCAAGGAGCCAGGAAGACAACTGGTGGGGCCTGCTCCAGGGAGCAGCAGTATGGGAGGGGATGGGACCAGAATGCCTGGAACCTGCTGCCAGGGCCGGCATTGACTTAACCTGCCTTCCAGGGCCAATTCACTACCGCCAGCTGCTGGCAGCCACTGGTGTAGGTACAGGCCCAAAGAGAATGGGGGGATGTAGGGGGGCCCTACTAGCCCATCAGGCAGGCCACTGCAGGCTCAGATCCCACTGCAGGGGAGCAGTGCAACCTCTGTGAGAAAAGGCAGCCTCCTGGGCTCTGGTCCAAGTTCCAGAGTAGGCACCGTTCCACAGTTTTTCTTTATTATGCACACAAAAAGTTTGGCAGCTACAACATTTAATTAAACTGAGGGGTGGCAGTTTCATACAGAGCATTATCCTTGCCACCCCAAGGTTTTGTGTTTGCTAAATTGAGCCCCCACAGCTGCCCAACTCCTTCCCCCTCCTCAACGGCATAACCACCCGGTGCAGGCAGGGTCTTTCCCCACTCTCTCAATGTTAACTGAGAAAAGGTTCCAAGCTCCAGAGCAGGCAACGTTGCACAGTTTTTGTTTAGAAACACAACAACAGTTTTGCAATTGCAACATTTTAAACTGAGACACATCTCTTCATTGGGCCACATTCCCCCACATCCCATTGTGCGTCCCTGGGGGGGTTGGGAAGGGAAAGGGGAAGGAGCATGGTGCCCAGGCAGCCTGGGTTATAGGCAGTGGTGCCCATGATGCAGGGCCAGAGGATCCCAGGGCTGGAGACCAATAGCTCAGTGTGAGGGTGTGGGTACATGGGCCCTCCAGTAGGGTCCTCAAGCCTATGCATCCAGGGAGGGCTCCTGGTCCATGGAGGTGAAGAGCTACTCAGCCAGGATTCATCGATCTAGATATTCTGACATGGTGCAGGGCCAGAGCTACCAATATTGGTGTGGGAGTGAATATAGGTATCCAAGACACATACGCATACACACACTCAGAACTCAGGCATGTGGGATGGACACACACACATGCACACAGAACCCAAGCTTTTAAGACACACACACACGTACTTTTGGTGGGCAGAGGTTACTCTGGGTGGCATGTGCAGGACAGCCAGCTGATGGCTCGTAGCCATGATGAGCTGCTGCCACATCAAGTCCAAGTGGGAGGCTATGATGTCCCTGCCAGTCACTCAGGTGGCTCAGCCATTTGGCTCTGCTTGGGAGTCTTTGGAAGCCCAGGGTGCCTGTGGGGCACATCAGGAGGTGTGCAAGAGCTTCCCCTATCTGCTGCACTCAGACCATACAGGCAGGCTCTGAGCCCCCCCCACACACAAACACAGAGGCTAACATGTGTTCTGCTTCCTCCTGACATAAACTGGGGTAGTTAAAGTTTGAAAGCTGAAGTGCTTCCACCTTGGGCTTCTTGAACACATGTACTTAGCCATTAAGTCTAAGAGGCCCTTCTGCCCTGTCACCACCTTTTTACTATTATCCACTTCAGTTATTTCACTATTAGAACTATGCTAGAATAGGGTGATCCTGTTCAAAACTCATGAGCATTCCTGATGCTTTGGAGAGCCTCTGTTGTTGTTTATGTATGTATTGAATATTTCCAAGGGACTGGACATGAGATGTACTGTCAATTTGTGCTTAGCCTAGGGAATAAATGAGATTTTTGTTTCTGGATGGATGAAGAAGCATAATCAGGGGTTCAACTGTTGTTCAAATGCATTTTAACAGTGGGAAAAGGAAGTGCAGACATGAATATAAAGCAAGCAAGTTGACAATCATTTCAAAATGCTAGTTCAGATTAAAGGTAGCTATTTTGAGTCAAAAACAATAATAAAGAAAAGATCAAACCAGGATTTTAGTAGAGAAAATCTTGTTCCTGTAGGGTCTGAAACACTCTGGGATAGCTTCACATAAGTGGCTTAAGTGTTACAATGCTGAGCTTCATTGCACCTAATTTGTAGGTGTCTAGCCATTAGTGGAATTCAGAAGTTAGAAATCTAGGCTCCATATGCAATCCATAGAAGTCAGCATGCTAAGGTGCTAGTTAGCCAATGGGAAACTTCACTATTAAATATTTATCAAATCAATAACTGGAACCCACATCTTCCTCCCACTATAGCTTTAACCACTGAGCTATAGTGTCATGTTTACAGTCTGTCCCAATGAGTTCATTAGTCAGTGCAAAGTAGAATAGGTTCAATAGGGAGGAATGAGATTACCTTAACCCTGTCATGTGGTGTAGCCTGGTAACAGATTAAACTAGACTAGATTCTTATGGGAAATGGGTATTAAAAGCCCCCACACAGGGTTCATTGTACCTGTCCATATTAATGCAATGCAATAAACTCTGGTGCATATTGCACTGCAGTTTATTGCTCCTGGGTGCCACATTTACACGTGCACTCAGGACCACAGCATGTTGAGCCAAGCAGCCCAGCTGGCAGGAGGCCTAGGGGAGGTCAGCCTGCCAGCCCTGGGTTGCTCCAATCCAACTTAATGTGCTGCAATGGGGCTAGCTGGGGCACAAGGGTGCTCCAGTGCAGGGCTAGCTGGCAGGCAGCCCCCACACTGAAGCAACCTCTTGTGGCAGCCAGCTGCATCAGCATCTACACATGCAGTGCTAGCAGGATAGTACTTGTATCTACAAGTACTACCTTGCTGTAGAGTTCATTAACTTACTCCAGCCTAATAGCCCTGCACATGTATGTAGATGCTGAGACATTTACTGAAGAGCTAATTAGGCAACTCCTCATTAAATGTCTCTTGTAGACACACCCACAGAGAAGGAAAAGGGACTCAGGTCTCTCACATCCTGGGTGAATACAGTGACTGCTAAGCTATTAGAGAAGAGCCCAGTGACACCAGTTGTGTGTTCTGTGGAGGTCAATTCATTCAGTCTGCTCTGAGAATAAATACAGGATTGTACCCTGCAAATGGAGTAACACCTAATGTATCTATGAGACTCAGGGGGGTCCAAATAGCACTGATTTCATAAGCACTGCTAACTTAATGCATTTATGAACAGAAACAGTCTTTGGCCTGTAGAGATTTTATATGTTGGAAACATAGGATGTGTCTATACTTTGAGAACGCCATGCTGCAAGCTGGGGAGCTAGCTCTGCACACACCAGCTCCAGAACTGGAAGCAGCGTAGTTGCATTTGTGCAGGGCTACATCCTGGCTAATTAGCTTTGCACGTTCATATGTTCAGTGTCATGAATAGGTGTGGTAGGGCCTAGGTCCCCTACAACCTGGCATCCTTCTACTAAATGACAACAGGGTAGAGGGAACTGAACTATCAGGTGCTCTAGAGAAGCGGTTCTCAAACCGATAGATTGCACACCACCAATTTAAAATTATACTAAATTAAGTACCACCAGCAAAGTGTTCAGTTCTACCTTAAGTACTGCCAGCAAACTTTTGTCATATAAAGTAATTATAATAAATCTGTTAACACATATCACTGACAGGTTGTCTGCATACTACTGGTAGTATGTGTACCTCAGACTGGGAACTGCTGCTCTAGGGTGTTCTCTTACCTGCCACAACTTTGGTTTTACATCTGCTGGTGAGCTAGTTCCAACAAGATACACCTTAGGTCTGCCAAAAGAGTCTCTCGTGGGGCTCCTCCTCCCCTACACCCGACCCTTACCACTTCCTGTGTGTTTTCTGGTATTCAGGTCTTGGAAGAAAAGGGAGAAAGGGGCAAAACCCCCTTCCTCCACTGGCATACAGTGTGCCTGAACTGGAATCAATTTCTGGACTCTAGAAAGAAGGTGAACCCCTCTGGGAATCTTCATGAATCAATTCACAGTTCTTAAGAAAAAGGCAAACCCCTCTAAGCCGCTTCTTTTACAAGTTAATTTCCAGTTTCTAGAAGGAAGACCAACCCCTCTGGGCAGCTTCTTTCATGAATCAATACATCGTTCTTACAATGACAGACAAACCCCTCTGGGCTGCTTCCCACGCCGAGCAGTCCTTCCCCAATTCCCTACTCACCTGAGCCATGCCTGACCTGACTGTTAATCACATGTGTCTGTCTGCGTTCTGCATTCTGGCCCTCCGTGTCTGTTTTGCTCAGTGATCCTCCAATTGCCCCTGTAAGCAGTCTGTACTCCTCAGCTATCGCCGGCTGCACACACTTCCCAGGGGAAGAGTCCTCCGGTGTCTTCTCTTTCCTGATGCTTCAGATTTTCCCCTGTGGCCCCTCATTGGGCCTGCCCACAGCCAATCCAGGGAAGCACTCACTTAAAGTGCAGCACAGAGCCCCCTTCCACGCCAGCATCTTCCACTTTATCTAAGGTAAACGCAGGCCAGGGTCATTCTTGGGTCTCTCAGGTCTCTCTTTCCACATTCAGGCACAAGTTGTCTTTGTAACCTCAGCATGGCACTTTCAAATGTATCTATATGTTTTAAGAGCATTATGCCCTACCCCCTCCACCCCTACCCCCAAGGCAGCCTGCCTTGTGTTGCTGCTATGACTGATTATTGCAAGATACCAAAAAAAGTAACAATTTTAAGGAAAATTATGATGGTATAACAATTATGGTGGTAAAAAGTGCCTATACTTACTAGAGCGCTCCACTGTGGGAATAGGTGATATCTTTCCCATACTTTCAAATATTGCTCACTTGTTTTTATAATAGTGCTTTACCTTGGAGCACCTACGCAGGTCCAATTATTTGCCTTGTGTCACACAGGCCACTCCTGCTCCCACTGAATCAGTCCATAACATGTCCTCTTGACTTCAAAGGAAACTGACTCAATCTTGGTACGTATTAGGATAGGCTTTGGACAAACCCAATTATTGGCCACACATTTTTTTAATAATAATAATAATTATTATTATTATTATTTGATAAAACATTTCCATCTGTTCACAGTACATTCAACTATTTGCAAGTATAACTAGAACTAAGAACATAACTTCTTTAGCTGACTGAGTAATTACACTTTGACATATTCCACAAAATGTCTGATCCAATTCCCTTTGAACTGAGTGGGATTCTTTCTGCTCACTTTGGAGTTTACATTTGGCCCTCGTTCCTTTGTGAATCTGATTTAGAAAAAAACCTGTGTGCTAATACGAGTATGTGGGGGGAAAGCGGGGATTAGCAGAACAGTGTTGATGCAGCAGCAAGCAACATGCTGCTACCTTATCTTACAGTATCTTCCATTTCTATGGCAGACTATATGACTTTCCCCATTTATGATTTCCTTTGACTGTTCCTACAGAAGAGTCTACTGAACACATCAAAAGACTAAACATAAAAGGCTTCCCAAAGTCTCTTGCGATTAGGTTAATTCAGGATAAGCTAGCAAAGAACTGCCATTCTACAGATCAACTTTTACTCATTTGGGGCCTGTTCCTTCACAGTAAAACCATCTCACTGGCATCAATGAACTGAATAAGGAGTCTTCATACTGCGTTCATAGCCAGTCTAAGCCCCTGTCCATTCCAATGCTTTGCACCCAGTCAATTCACACTGTAATTAATATCATTGTGATTCAGCAGTATAACTTCAACTTTCCTGAGCCTGTGTCATCCTTTCTGGTTTCTCTGTTCTCTACCTCTCTCCTTCTTGCTTTTCAAATATTAGAAATGAAATATTCAGTAGTTAACATAAGATATGAGAAAGAAAGATGATCAAATAGGGAGGAAAGCTGGTCTAGTGGATAAAACTTTTGACTGGAAATCAGCCACTGACTTTCTGTGTGACCTTGGACAAGTCATTTAGGCCCAGATCCTCCTTAAGTGCTTCTAAGCACCTTCCTCAAAATAGTGCTCTGCTACTGGCACGGTAACTGCCAAAGTTACTGCTAGTGAGTCTGCAGCATGCTGGTCCACAACTAATATGCTGTTTGGAGACCTGGCTCTGAAGTGGACTTCTCAGACCAGGTGTTCTCTCAATAAAGAAGCCTGTGTCTGGAGGTGCATTAAGAATATGTGTAAGCCAAATGTAGCTGGTGCAAAAGGTGTGTGTGTATGTCCATGCCAGAATAGCCCAGTAGTTAAAGCATTCTTGGAACATAGAAGGCAGTATTTGATTCCTGCTTCACAGTAGGGACTTGAACTTCACTGTCCCATGTCACTGGTGCAATGCTCCAGTTAGAAGTCATCCACCTGGCATGCCCTTTATCTGAGCAGGGGTCAGCCATTGGGTGTTGTGTCTGCAGGAAGCTGCCCGCCACCGCAAACACCCTTAAAACTAGCAGACCTAGGTAAACCCTGCCTCCAAACAGCTTCCTAGAAGCCTGTAGTCTGTTTTGAGGTAGTAGCTCAGCTTTGGTTCTTGGGCTCCTGTGTATAAGTCTGTCTTTTTCTTGATTCTGACTCCCAGAACTTAACCCTTGTCTTGCTCCTGATTATAGCTCTTGTTCCTGTCTTTATAACTCTGGTTACTCTAGTTTCTTGGTGTTAACCTCCCAACATGTGATCTACCGCTAACCTTTGAGATTGACTCCCACATCCTAGTCCCTGACAACAGGTAAGTGTCCTAATCACTGGCCTGTGGAGTCAGTCTCTCTCTCTCTCTCCATCTCTGTAATATTTATTTATGCAAAGTAAAACAGCTTCAACAGCACAGAGAGAGACAGACCTACCCACTGTATCCAAACCTGGCTTTTCTGAGTGAGTTGAGTGTTTTCATAAAAGAGTGGTGCAGACTCCAAGTCAAGCAGATGAGGCATTTGAACCAGTGTCTTCTGGGTGCACCAGGCCAAGATATTGAGCATTCTTTACCTCTGGATTTTCGTGTTTGGAAAAATTGTGCTTAGGGGTTTAACTTAAGTTGCAGAATGGAAGCTCGCGAGTGATGGGAAATGCCTGCCTAATCAGTGACACCTCTCTCTGCATAGGCAGCTACTTCTGTGTTTTGGGGTTTTTTCACTTCTAAAAACCTGCTTAAATGCATCTAAAAGCCTGCTTCTAAATGCCTGCTACATCTACCTTCACTGAGAAGGGAGAGAAGATGCAGAGGAGGTAATTTCAGCAAAGGTGCTGCTCCTGGGGTGCCTCTCATGGCTACTTTAAAAGTGTCTGCCTATGGTGTCTGCCTATGGTGTGCTTCCACAGTAGCGGGGAAGAGCCTGGCACACCTTCACTGTTTAATGTTTAGATTTGGTGTGTGGGTGTGGTGTGTGGAGCACATTTGGATGCTGCCATCCCCAAACTGGCTGGAGATGCGGTGCCAACAACCTTGAGTGCTGCTGAAAACCCATCCTTTTACTGATTTATTCCTTCCATTCAGCTTTGGCAAACTACTATGCTATTTTGATATTAGCATGCAGAAGTAAAAAAGCCATTTCATTTCTGAGAGGTTCCTTGAGTCTTCTCTTTTTCTAATAGTTAAATTGCAATGGAATATGCCACTTTAATTTGCATTAATTGTGCTCATTTGTTTATATTAAGCTCTTCCAGAACATTGCCTGCTAAAGGGAGCAACTGCTTTTGCATTAGTCTTATGGTTGGAGCAGAATACAGAGCTGGGGATAAAGGTTCTTTTCTAACAAGCAGAGCATCTTAGGGTTTAGACAAATGCAACAGACTTGTCTAAAAGGGGTGATGGGAGGGAGAGAGAATTAGCATGATGCACATGAATCAAGTACCTGTTTTGTCCATCCAATACCTATCTTGAAGCACATGAATTATAGGATCATAGGAACGCAGAGCTGGGATCTCATGAGGTCACCTAATCCAGACCCCTGCTCAAGGCAGGATCCTCCCCTTATTACACCATCCCAGCCAAATGTCTGTCTAACCTGCTCTTGAAAATTTCCAGGGATGGGAGATAACTACCTCAGCTTGATTAATGAATATATTGCTGCAGTTTAGCTTCACTTACTGTAGAATGAGAAAGGAAAAATGACATAGTTACACTGGTTCAGCGAGTTTGCGCTCCAGAGCGGTAGGTCCCCACACCATGACTTTAATTCAGTATAATTGTTAATCCATGTTCTTAGTGTGACTTCCTTCTTTCTTAAACAAAATGCTTTACAGTAGCAGACACAGCCATGTGAGGTAGTTCTTCTGTCTGGATGCATCCTTTCCCCACCATCTCAGTACAGTAATACTTAGCAACGGAGTGTGACACATTTGGACCAGGTCTGTAATAATTTATGAATGCCATATCCTGACCTGTTTAGTGTGATGTTTACTGTATGGATACAGTGGGATAACTCAAGTGGCCTGGGAAAACAGGTAGTATGGAAAAGAGTATCATAAAAAAGTCATCCTTCAAGATACATCACCCATCACCAAAAACTTCATCTTTATTAAGGGACAATACTAGAATCATTGATTCAGAGGATTCCAGCCCCCTCTCCTGCTGACCCTACAGGAGCAGTTTGGAAACAGAAAAGTCCCCGTTCAGGAACACAGAAGAACTATAGTAAGATTCCAGAAGGGATTCTTAGGAAAGATGGGACTTGCTCAAGAAAACTATGACATCATTGGGAGTATCTGAAGAAATAAGGCCTGCCAAGGTCAGCAACCTATGGCCTGCAGAGTCCTCCAGATGCCTCCTGAGGACAGGGGGTGTTTGATGGCATTTAGTGCCTGGGGACTTAGCAACAGCATTCAGTCTCCCCGGCTAAGTACAGAGTCAAAAAGCCTGAGGCTGAATTGATTCAGTCTTTGCAGGTTAGTGTAAGCTGCAAAGATTAAACTGAGAAACAACTGGACACACGTTTACCTTTGATTCAGGAAATGTAGCCACACACCTACAGTGGCCTGGGCCAGAAACCAGGGGGTGCTAGAGCATGGCTCTCTAGCACTTCCTCTTCCTGCTGACCCTGAGGTCCCTGGGATTTGCAGTCCAGCAGTTCACCTGGAGTATGTGTCCAGTTCTTGCCCCACAGTTCAAGAAAGATGTAGATAAATTAGAAACAGTCAAATAAGGAACAGCAAAAATTATTAGACATCTGGGAAGCATGACTTATAAGGAAAGGCTGAAAGAACTGGGATTATTTATTTGACATAAAAGCCCCTAAAAATGATGGGCAAAATAGGCTACTTGTTATAAGGTACCATGTTTCTGTTATCCACTCTGTCATTACAAACTTGAGCTGTTCTGCCTGGTCTTCTTCTATACAAGGGGTATCCATCAACATTTCCAAGTGTCTCCTCTGTAAACTCCTTTGGATATTTCTTCAGACATTGATGATTTTCCATGCATACTGCATTTGGATTCAATCCTCCACACGATCCATGATGCATACATCTCATCACAATGATCTTTGCTTAACAGACAATGCACTGTTGTACGATTGAATGTTTGTTTTCAAGTTCTGTTAACACTCGTTGTTCCAATTCAACATCAAATCTTGCAAATACTCTGGAAACAGTCTTCTTGGAGGCAGAATCACCTTACCCTTATGACAACAACTCCAGAATTGGCCATCTAACAGTCTTTCAGCTTGGAAGTTTAAAGAGTTACAGAATTGGCACACCACGTTCATCAATCCACAACTATGTTCCTCATTCTCATCTTCAGTAAATCTATTGTTGCCTGCTCTTTCAGCCTGCCTTCTATTGTCTCCACAAACCCTTTGCCTTTCCATTGCATCTCTTCTACGATGTCCTCTTTGCTCATTTGTTTTGTTTTGTCTTACTTTTGCTATTCTTTCTTCATTCAGTTGCTGTCTATTCTCTACTTCACCCTGGTAAGGGTGTGATGGGTTAAAGTTAAAGTAAGGGTGTTAAGGGACAATTTTTACTCGGATACCGAGAGTACACCATAAGTAATTGAAATCAATCACTAAAAGTCCAGAAAAGTGAGTGCAAATATGTTTTTTGAGCATGAAAGACAGAATGACAAAGACACAAAAAAAGCAAATTATTAAAGAGAATTATTATTTAGAGAAGGTTGAGAGGGGTTTGGTAATAGTCTTCATATACCTGAAGATGGAGATAGACTATTGTCTGTGGCCACAGAGGACAAGACAAGGAACAATGGTCCTAAATTGTAGCAAGGGAAATTTAGGTTGCATACTAGGAAGAAACCTCTCTGTATGAGGGTGGTTAAGCATTGGAACAGGCTGCCTAGAGAGGCTGTGGAATCTTCATCCTTGGGAGGTCTTAAGGACAGGTCAAACACCCACTTGACTGGGTGAAGTCAAAGATGATCTTGAGCAGAGACTTAGAGTAAGTGATGTCCTGAGATCCCTTCCAGCCCTACTTTTCCACGATTCTCAGGTTCTATTCGTGGCTCTCCTTGAGCTTCTCAGTGATCATGGGCAAGTGCCGCAGTTTCCCTATGAGTCAAAGCACTTTGATACCTCCTGATATAAGGCACAACGTAAGAACTAGGTGCAGCTGGCTCTGGAAACAAGTTGTCCAGACTGAAAATGGAATCCCTGCTATCTGGGCTGCTTATTTCTTGCTATACCAGAGGCACCTCTGCATTTCTTTGTTGCATCATTTAGCAACAGTTTCCATGGACAGGAAGTTATTGTTTAGATTTTGAGCGTGTATAATGATCAGTTGCTAGATCTTTGGTAAATGCAAGACTGAAATTCTTTCAGCTCCCTGCCTCCATGGGACATTAAAACCATTTGTTGATATGCAAACTTTAGATGGTACTGATTTTTCTGCTGTTCAAGCTGCACAAAATACCATATGTTAAAAATGACCAGTGGAAATGATACTCCAGAAAATGCAGAGCTAAAAGCATGTCAGGTATGAATAAGCCATAAGGTCCTTCACACAGCTCTGCATCTTTTTCATCCATCTTTATAGTGTGTGCATACTGGAGCCAAAGAATCTTCTCTTACGTATCCCAGACCTCGGGCTACCGCTAGCTGAGCTACAAACCATGGAAGGGGCTCAGAGAAAATGACGCTATTAGAATTGCATGAAATGACCTATGAACAGCTGGGAAACTCTCAGTCATACCCTCTCTGAACCCATGAACCCTCATCCCTATAAAGCTGGGGTGGAGGGACCACCGCCCTCTACCCATATCTTGCCCAGACCTTCCACCTCTTTATCTACATTACTGGAGAGGGCCATCAGATACCTCTATTGAATTCAGTGTGAATGTTGCCTGAGCAGACTGCAGACCAACGTCCTTATACTGTTTTATTTTTTTTTTCTTCCTAATGATTCTAGACTTCTCTTTATTTCCTGCATTGTTGCTGCACACTTCTTCTTTAAGGTCTTTGTCATGACTTCTACTCCTCTCTCTCTCCTAGAGACCTTGAAAAATAAGCCTATCAGAAGTTTAGCCTATTTTTGCTAATGTGCCTTACCTGACACGTCTCAATTATCCTTTAATAGTCTCTTATGAGAGCTCTTATCAAAAAGTCTTTTGAAAATCCAAGTACGCCATCTCCACTGGGTCCCCTATATTAACACTCCAAAGGGCTCTAACAAGGTAGTGAAGCACAATTCCTTTTTCTTACAGAGACTTTACTGCTTTGATCCTGCAAAGTTAAATTTCTCCAAGTGCTGCAGTCTTCCATCCCTAATTGAACCCTCAGTCAGGTTTGCTGATCTGCAAAGCTTGGGATTGCCCTCACCTTCATTTTTAAAGATAAGCATCTTGCTAATGTATTTTCAGTTGCTGTAAAGGATAAAATGTATCCTTGTCAATCTCTCTGCTATTTAATGCTGTTTGTTTTAGAATCTTTGGATGAAAATCAACCAGTCCTTACGATTTACTGCACCTGTGTTTCTCAGGTTGCTCCAGTGAGAGCTTTCTTTGTAGGAACTTCAATCTTTTAAAGGCCACATTCTGCTTTCTAATAAAAAGTGCCCTTTGAATAGGAATATCCCCTTCATGCTCTACTATCAAGATTGATGCAAAAGACTACTTTAACTCCTTTGCTCCTCCATACTGTACCTGCTACAACCAGCTTTTACAAGCTGTGAGTCAAAAATATAACATTAGAACTTTCTTCAAGTCACCTTTTCCTGGAATTTGTGGGTTACCTTCATACTAGTTGCCAGAAATCTGCCAGTCAAGTAAACTCAGCTGTTGATGATTTCTGCTGGCATGGGTACCCATTTCAGCAGTCTTTCTAAGATACCTAGCAAAAGAAAGTCACATTACATAATTTTTCAATTTGAATTGTTATGGATAGTAATCTGAAAATATCAGCCCAGTGTTCAACAGCAGTCAAAAAGTCAGAATGTTAAGAAGTATTAAGGGAATTGACAACAGAACAGAAAATGTCATTATGCCTCCATATGGACTAGAATGGCCACATTTAGAGTACTGCAGGCAGCTCCTGTCCTCCCACCTCCAAAAAGATATAGCGGAGGTAGAAAAGGGCAACAAGGATGATTGAGCCAAAAGTGTGCCCTAGTTGTGAAAAAGGCTAACAGCATAGTGGGTTTTATTAGTAGGAGCATTGCCAGCAGATTGAGGGAAGTAATTATTTCCCTCTGGTGAGTTCACAACTGGAGTAGTGTGTCCAATTTTGGGCCCCCCAATACAGAAAGGATGTGGACAAACTGGAGAGAGTCCAACAGAGGGCAATAAAAATGATTTGGGCTGGGGCACATGACTTATGAGGAGAAGCTGAGGGAAATGGGCTTATTTAGTCTGGAAAATACAAGACTGAGCAGGGCTTTAATAGCAGCCTTTAAGTACCTGAAGGATAGTTGCAAGGAGGACGGAGCTGGACTGTTCTCAGTGGTGACAAATGACAGAACGAGGAGCAATAGTCTCAATTTGCAGCAAGGGAAGTTTAGGTTAGATATTAGGAAAAAACTATTGCTAGGAAGGTAGTAAAACACTGGAGCAGGTTACCCAGAGAGGTGGTGGAAGCTCCATCCTTGGAGGTTTTTAAGACCTGACTAGACAAAGCCTTGGCTGGGATGATGTAGTTGGGGCTGGTCCTGCTTTGAGCAGGCAGTTGGAGTAAATGTGACCTCCTGAGGTCCCTCCTGCCCCTCATGTTCTCTGATTCTCTGATCAAGTAAGTATGAGGCCTCTGTCTGAGGAGAAAGTAAATAAGCCAGGGCTTCAGCTTGGAGAAAAGGCGACTGAGGGAGGATGTGGTATAGGTCTTTATTTATGTTTTTGCACAATATTAGAACTGGATGACATGCATTGAAAATGTTAGGGAGTAGGTTTAAAGCTAGCAAAAGGAAGAGACAGGCTAATTTGCTATACAGAAAAACAGTGAACCTAGACCCACTGGAAAAATTATAAATTTCCCTCACTTAGAGGGAGGCCACTGAATGCATGGCAAGTGAATACCAGGGGCAACAGATGAAAACCCAGAGACAGGGGTGAAGGAGGACATAGGTTAATAGGAAGGGGTTCAAATTGGGGACACTGAGCAGAGATAACCAACTAGCATTCACTTTCCTCAAACATATATCAGGAGCCTGGTGATACAGCCCAGTGTAACTCCAGCCAGAAATGAGAGTGAGACGGGCCTCACAGTTGCCCAGGTTCCCCTCAGTCGGGCTCTCCTTCCTGTTCTGGTAGACGGAGCCAGGAGGAGGTTGACTAGAAGGTCCTGGGACTTGCTGAGGCCACAGATATGGAGTGCATAAAAGAAAAGATGAGGGGAAAATTGTAGCCAGAAGCTCAATAGAAAGATCCTGAGGAGGTGGTAGAGGGGATGAAGCCTGGCGCACTTGAAGTAGACATGTCTCCTCTGACCACAGAAGGGACAAGTGTCAAGAGAATAAGTGAAGTGCACCAGGTACACCCCTATGCTGGTGGCTCCATGCAGGAGCCACAAACCTCGATCCCCGGTAGCGTGGGAGAGATGGGATACTAGGCTAGATGGTCCAGTGGCTTGACCTAGTGTGGTACTGCTTAGGTTCTTCTGCATAAAATGCATAACTAGTCCTGGGAGCAGCTACTACAGCTGTCACTAAATAGCTGAGAAACCCACCACTACAGTGTCTCATGCCCATCCCCCAGAGAGTGTAGCCTATTGGTTACTCTGTTAGCTCAGGTGGCAGAAATTTGTGCAGAGAACCAAAAAGTTCCAAATTTAGGGGTGGGGATCTCAGGATCATGTGAAATCCTATCCACATGCATAGGATTCCACATGATCCTGAGACACCACCTCCCTCCTGCCCTCCCAAACCTCCTCTCTTGCTCTCAAGCTTATTGGAAACCAACACCTTGAATGGAATCAGGGATGGCCTCAGGGCTGCTTCACTGCTTCATTCCTTGGCTGGATGTGTGCTGAGCAAGTGTGGGTGGACAGGGCAATGCTTTTCAGCAGTGCACCCAGGAGCATCAGGGAAATACATTGAGCTGTACAACTTTAATTTGCTCCTTCTCCCTGGGAGTGGTGGCCGCTTCCTAGAACAACTTTTAATTCAACATTCACATACTGTTTTCTACACAGGACCTGTACCTTGCAAATGCTCTGGGGATTAATCTAAATTGTCTAATGAAGTGTCCCTACTGCTTGTAGGAACATTACCTCCCAACTTTTGCAACTATTGAAGCACATAGTGAATAAGGCAAGAGACTGCAGAAGCAGAAGGGATGGTCTCACGGCTAAGGTAATTCAATGCAGCACTGGAGAACTGGATTCTATCCCTTTTTCTGCCCCAGAGGTCCTATATGATGCTAAGCAAATTACTTTCCGGAGAGGGTCACTAACTGTTTGTTCCATATTTTCTGACTGGTTGACTTGTGATGCATGACTTTGATCTAGGCTCTTAGAGCTACAATTGAAGTCAACAGGAGCTGTGTTTTGAACAGATCAAATAAGCAGACAGGATCAGAACAATTATGATGAAATTAAATTTCATCAAAGCCAAAGTATCTCATGGTCAATTTTCATTAAATCCTCTAAGCCGTTTACAGACATTACATTTTTCTAGGTTTAATCTGGACTACAGCCACCACTATATGTGGACATCTCTAGTCTGAATTAAAATTGGATCCAGTCCAAATGAACTATTCCTCATTGAATGAGGATTAAAATTAATGTAGATTACGGTAGTCAAAACTAGGCAATTTAAACTGTATTAACTAACATGTATAACTATATTAATTAACATGTATATATGGCATTGATTTTAGGAAAAACAGTTCTTAGGAACTCAACAGATAAACATTACAAAGATCAGTCCTCACAAGGGAAACTCAGTTGGATTTTTGCAACACAACAGAAGCTGTCAGGCACAAAGTAACACCTTTCAATAGTCAAATATGCCAACAACACCTCACTGTGACCAAACATCAGTAACCTGACTAAACCCCAAGCCCTGCCCAAGCACACGGGATACTGATCTGTGAAGAAGGGGGCAAACCTCCTTACCCTCACCCCCAACACACTGGCTGAGATGGTCATAAACACTCAGGTCATTGCAGCCATTAGGGCAGCGGTCACCAACCAGTGGATCTCAATCCACTGGTAGATCTCGGAGCCTCTTGGACTTGATCCGAGGTTGGGAGTGGGGGGCAGTTGAGTGCCCGTGTGCATGCACACATGCGCCCCAGCCCAGCAGGTCAGTCCATGGGGTAGGGAAAGGATGGGGGCTAGATTGAGGGCCCCACGGTGAGGGACAATGCCACAGAGGCTGGAGAAGGGGTAAGTTAAGTGGGGCCCTGGCTGGGAGAGACTTACCTGCTGGGGAGGTGCACCCCCAAATAATTTTTTCTCCCTCTGCCTGGATCTTCCCCCCGACTTACCTGCTGGGGGGGGGGTGGGAGGGGGCAACAACACATGGTAGATCTTGGGTTACTTTTAGATGCCAAAGGTGATCTCCTACTGAAAAAGATTGGAGACAGCATTATGGCTTCTGGAACAGCACTTTAAATAACTGTCAGTAGGTTTGCAACAATGTAGCAGTGCTTAAACAGGCTTATTATTACCTCCTATTACTTTCAACTGCAAGTGCTAAGCCCATATCCCATACACAGAGGCTGCAAATTGAGTCTGTTAAGGGGCTTATGGTCAATGATCATCTATTAACCCTTAATTTGAACTGAAATTTGATTCAAACTGTGTGATGTAAATCGGTTAACATGATTTAGAAAACAGTGACCACATCTACAAATGGCTCTAGAGATTAAAGCATCAGCCTAGAAGGTAGGAGAACCAGATTTAAGTTCCAGAGTGATCTAGCATGAAACACTGCTCCGGAACAGATAGAACAGGGCCTTAGATATGTCTTTCACATCCAAGCATAGATGCAAATGAATTCAAAAGTTTTGCAATATAGAATTGTTGCCCCTCCCTTTACCCCTCCCATTAGATAACACTTGAGGAGCTATATGCACTGGAAAAATCAGGTACCATGTTTTCAAATGATAGTAGTGAGCTTCAGGGGAAAAAATCATAAGAAAAATCTAGTGCAAACTTTGAATAATGTCTGGTAAATAAAGCCTAGTGTTGCACTAAAAATGTGGAGATGTGCATTAAGTAAGCGTTATCCCATCTGTGCACTCAGTGAGGCAAGTGACTTATGAAAAACTGACAGGTGACCACAGAATTAAAGATAATATCATAATGGATGTGCACAAAGAGGCCAAATTAATACTGCACAGGTAACTATGAGTATGTCTATACTGCCAGCTAATCCAGTTTAGAAATATCTGAGCTATCTTTGAAGAGACTAGCCTGGGCACCAGAAGCTGCTGAACAGTGACAGCACAGGTCTTGTGGGGTAAATTAGAAACAGATACATAGCCTGCACGGACCACTGATCATGGCTAAGCTCTTTCGGGTACTGGTACTCAGCTCATTTAAAGGTCTCATAGTGATACTTTTTCTAGGTTCCAAAAGAGGTTTGAAAATGTTTTAAAATGCTTCAAAATAGGATTTGAATGGACCCCCAAAGCACTGTAGTCAGGGGGGCACCACACACACACACACACACACACACACGCACACACACACACACGTGTGACCATCCCATGTTCACAGCAGTGCTCTCCCCTCACCCTGGCCACTCTCAGCCCTGCCTGCCCTCCACCTCCAGCTGCTGCTCACGAGGAGCCAAGCCAGGCACATGTTGGTGGAGTGGGGCCTGCTCCAGTCCACCCACTGTGGTCCCACACAACAGGAGCAGTTCCTGCCCGCCTGGTGCACCATGCCACTCTACCTCCCTGCCCAACTATGTCCCACTCCCTACCTGCCTGCCTCTGTCTACAGCAGCACCACTAACTTGGAGGGGGGGAACAAAATACAAGTTGGCCTATGACACCCTTTTCCCTAATGCTGGCTCTGTAGAGAAGTTAGATATAGTTTGTGTCACAAATTTAGTGAGGGGAAACTCCAGTGAAAGTTTTCTCTCCAGGCAATAATTTAATTGTCCTAATGGTACGCATCACTCATGCTGAGCCGTGGTCATAGACTAGATCTCTTTGATAGCTAAAACCAAGCCCATGGGTGAGTTCTCAGCATAATAAATAGGATCCTCATTAGATTCTGTATTCACATGAGAACCAGTGCCAAAAGCAGAGTGTTAAGTTGAGGGGCTGTTGGATACCGTACCAGTCAATGTTTCTCAATGCAGTCTAGCTCATTTCTAGATACGAACTGCAATAATCTGTAAGTTTAGAAGCTACATACAAATGCATAGATAACTATGCTAGTGTCCAATAGGGCAGGTTTTAATCTACAAGTCAGTTGGTGGTGGTTTCTAATGGCATGGCTACTTGGAATCCAGAAGAAACATAAGACTAAGGACTGACTTAAGCTGAGAGAAGATGCTCTTAATAGTGGGGAATATTTTAGAAGAGACAGCTCTTTGAAATATTTGGTTCTTTTTAATAGCATCCCCTCTGTTTTGCCTGGATTTAGCTTTAGCCAGTTCCTCTATATTTGATTTTAGCTAGATATTGATAAATCTGGGAGACGATGCTATCAATGTTTTACAAAAGCAAGTTGGTCTTATTTGAATATTGTAAGTCATATTCCCAAAACTTTTGAGTGGAAACTGAATAATACTGGAAAAGGACTCAAATTTGGAAGGTTTGGAGATGAAATCAGCAGTTATCCACAGTAAACCTCTGAGTTATTTTGTAAGTTTTTGATCCTTTAACCAGATATAAACCAGATCTTTCCTTTAAACCAAAACTGTAGGTTGAGGGGAAAATGGTTCTACTAGAACTGAAACAGGAATAGGCTGCAATGGAGAGAATTAAGTAAATTTTACTAAAGATATGGTTTTTACCTATTCTTGTCTCTCTCACATTGTTGCTAAGACTAAATGTCAATTTAATGGGCAAACACAGCTTGTTTAATTTTTTGCAAGTTAAAGTTTGTATTTGCATTTTGAACATGTGGCAGCACTTGTTCCTTGCAAGGTACACAATTAGGAACAGAAGGGCAAAAACACTGTTGTTCCTTGAAAACCATTGTGGAAGGAACAAACTGCTTTTCTCACACAAACATCACTGTTCAGAGGAAGGAGAAACGGGAAGCACAAACTTCAGTAGTACATTTAACTCTTGAATATTACCCTTGCCAGAAAGAGGTGTTTGTTGGGGGGTGAAGGGCATGGGAATGAAAGAGGAAAAAGGAGTAGAGAAAAAGGTTATATTTTCTCTTGTAAATCAGTTCCTTGTGGTACAAGTTGAAACCTATTATAGGCCATGTCATGCAAATCTATTCCCTGGAGCTGCATCTGCTTAAACCACAGTAGTGTAACTAAGGAGGGAGGGTGAGTGGGGCACCAGCCCTCGGTACCAACAATTAAGGGGGTAGCCAAAAGGAGCCCCATCCCAGAAGTAATTGCCATGGTAGGGGCAGCTCAGCATTGCTAGGCCATCGAAGCTGGGCATGCATAACCCTACACCTGGCACTGGATCTGAGGGGCAGGGGGCAAGTGAGGTGAGGGAAATCACACCTTCCTCCCATGGAGTCTGCCACAGCAGTGCAGCCCTGTGCTCAGTAGTGCATCTGGCAGGAGCAGTGGGAATGAACAGAGCACCAGGGGCAGCTTCCAAGGAGTCCGTGTTATGGGGCTGCTGCAACCTGAGCTGATGCCACTATGGCAGCTATTGGCAGTAGAAACAGCTGCTGCCACCATGACTGTGTGGAGAGCTGGAGCAGGAAAGACTTTGCCCCCTCCTCCTCCATCATGGTCTCCAGTGGTCAGAATACCTCCTCACTACCCTGTCCTGGATGCTGAAGGAACTTGCTACACTCTGTTAAACCATAGTTCATTTGGTCTGACTTAAGTGAGACAAACCACATAAATAAAGCCAGAAGGATTTGGCCTCTTATGCCCCAGGCTTGAGATTTTCCCTTATGACCTTTCCCTTATGAGTTGTTTTTGCTTTTGTCTTTCTGTCTCCTAATTCCTTCCCGCCAGTTTTGTTCTCTCTTTTTTTCCCCCCTCACTGTTTCTCCCTCCCATCCATATACCAATTCTACCCATTTCTTCTCAGCCAGGATTTTGAAATAACCCCATGGGATTGTTTTTCTGAAAATAAAATACGACTTTCTTAAGCCTGCCACCCCTTTCAATTCCACCCTCATCCTCCCCTGTTCAAATGTCAGCATATGTTAGGGGGCACTTGTTTAGAAGGACGTTCATTTTGCAGTTAAAACCCAGAAATGGAAATTGGAAGAATAGG
Organism: Alligator mississippiensis; assembly: GCF_030867095.1. Taxonomy (NCBI): domain Eukaryota; kingdom Metazoa; phylum Chordata; order Crocodylia; family Alligatoridae; genus Alligator; species Alligator mississippiensis. The sequence goes on along the minus strand of NC_081826.1, from coordinate 24,535,728 downwards.
CTATAGGAGCTTGGCTTGTTGAGCTTAGCAATATGAAAAATGGGAGAGGCTATGATTGCTCATTTTGCATACACATCAGGGGTGGCAGGGGTTAACTTCAGGGAGGAAAAATAAGTACTTAAGCTAAAGGACAATACTGGTCCAAAAACAAATGGGTATAAACCAGCCAAGAGTAAATTTTAGGCTGAAATTAGAAGTTTTCTAACTAGAGCAATGAGTTTCTGAAATAGGCTCCCAGTGAGGAGAAGGGTGAGAGACCAAAAAATGTATAGATAGCTTTAAGTTAGGAGTTCATCAGGCTAAGAGAGGGATCACATGATAGTCATTTGCAATAGCAAGGGGCTAACCTCAAAGAGCCAGGAGATCCCTTTTAGCACTCTGTTCCTATCCCTGGTTTTGCTGGACATAAGGACATCTCTGTGGAATAAACTAATTAGCTCTGCAGTAAACACCTTGCAACTATACATGTGGCCCTATTAGGCCACTGGAAACTAATGAACTCTGCAGCAGGGTTGTAAATACAAGTACTATCCTGTGGTGGAGTTTTTTACTCCACAGCACCACACATGTAGATGCTGATGCAGCTGGCTAGGGCACAAGGGTGCTTCAGTGCAAGAGCTTCCTGCCAGCTAGCTCCACACTGGAGTACCCTTGTGCCCCAGCCAGCCCCTCTGCAGCACACTGAGCCCAATCAGAACAGCCCTGGCCTAGCAGGCTAACCCCCCAGGCTCCCACCAGCTGGGGCTGCTCTGACCTGGCTGAATGTGCTACAGTCCCAGGCACACATGTAAACACAGTGCCCAGGAGCAATAAATTCCTGTTCAATAAGCAGCAAAGTATATTACTTTGCCTTAATACCACAGTAGACACGCCCCTTGGCTGTAAAATGGGGATAATACTTCCCCCAGCTTGTAAAAGTGTGATGAGAATGTGTATTGAAGCTGAAAGTATCCTCTGAGATTCAATGATAAGGGAAAATGGTCTAAAAGTACCAATGATTTAACAGTAAATGTTGCCTTTAAAACAAGCCCAAACTTTGAACAGATTAATATAAGAACTTAGCGAGAACCCTTCATGTGCCCTTAAAGATGAACTAAAATATTGAATTTACTTTTATATGCCATTCACCACTAGGCCAGTGTTTAATAAAATGTCTAGCGATCAATTGTCTGTACTGCAAAGTCTTCTAAACTACAAGTATCACTGCCAGTGTATTAAACTTTGGTTTGATTATTGACAGTAGTGGGAGCTTGAGTAAGGAACGAGTAAAAACTGTTGAAGGGACAAAAGATTTTTTTTGGCCTACATACAGTAATCATTATTTCACCTTCCACTGAAACATACTGCTTTCAAAGATGAAATGCAGCAGCTGTGGAAAAGTGCACAGAAATCATATGCAACAGTGAAGAAAATGCTAATAGGAACTAGACAGGTAGAATATAATTACCCACTTCGGAATTACTCAGGCTTAAAATGCTCTTTTTGATTTGGATTTTTTAATGATGACAAATGGGGAAGATCTTGGTTCTATTTCTTACCTAAAGAACCAGTTATTTATTGACCCTCTAACATCACGCTGGAGTATGAGCCGAGAACTAATTCCGTGCAGGAAATAGTAACCTACTGGACTTCCTGAGGTAGCACGAGTATCCTGAAAGTATGTCTGCTGTTGGAAGTGTGATTGCAGTTGATAATCATGCCCACAGCAGCTTTAATTTAGACAGAATGGCTAATAATAACAATAAAAATGTCACAGCATGGACTTCAGCCTAAGCTATACAAGTCCCCTGCAATATACAGGTGCTAGCCTGCCCTGAAGTCTATGACATCATCTTCACTTATTCCAATTTAAATCAAAGCTAAAGTGTTCTGACTATCCAGGCTGGTGTATCTACTCCTCCAACAGCAAACTAAGCCCTTAGAGACATGCTTGCACTGCTGAGATGGGCATTGATAGCTTTAAAAAGAAAGCTAAATATAGCACTTTACAGGCTTCATGACAAAATATGGCCAGATGCTGCAGATCCTTATTCAGACAGAGATTCCCTGCTTATGCAGGTAGCACCTTAAGGCTATTTTGTATACTAACTACATGAGCAGAGCAGGATATAGCTGCAGCCAATTAGGAACTCCATTTTTATTATAATGAATCCTTGTCAAAAGTAGCCTAAGTAATTGGTTATTGCGGCATGCTTCATTTGCATATTTAATTAAATATTCAGAGAGCCCAAAAAGATGATATATCTCAGGGGAGATCTTAGAGACTCAGGTTCAACTATCTCTTCTACCAACTTTGTATTAATTAAAGTGTGTTAGTTTCAAACTGTTCTAATAGAAAAAAAATCATTCTTCAAGGTAGTTATGGCACTGACTTGGCATATGGAATAAGGGTAATACAGGAATTTGAACCTGGGAGTCCCACATCCCAAATGACTGGTATAATGAGCCATCTATTTGAGGGTCAACCTGGCTCTTTTTCAACCAAAAACTTCCAAAGATCTTGCAGTGGAACAGGAACAGTTCTGAAATCTGAGACCATTTCCCACTAAATTCTAGTGCTAAATCTCCAGCGATAAAAGCAGTGACTGGACACTAATCAGATCCAGCTGGCTTGGAAATCTATGGATCTGGGCCCTCTCACCAGAAAATGGTGACTGTATGGAAGGTACAGGGCAGGTAATGATACTACTCTCCAAGTAAAGATTTGCAAAAGATCAGCCCTTTGATGTTGTTTAAAAGTAGGAAATACAAATAGATTCCCCCCCCCCTTGCTTAATTACTAAGACCCAAATTTAAAATACTATGTTCCCCCTTGTATAGTTGATCATATCATTAGCAGCAACAGCTCTATCCTGAGAGGAACAGACCTTTGTGATCACTAAGGTTAGGAACTGAGGCTAGTTGCATATGTCCCTGGACACTTTTTGCCTGGGCTTGTCCCAGAACAATATTATCCCAGGATTGGCATGTACACACATTACCCTTCTAATCAGGGCTTAGTTTGCAGCTGAATGCACTGCCACTTTCTGCGATTGATTCAATCATGCAGTCCCAGGATAACCATTCAGGTGTACTTTGCAATGTCCTGGGATAAGCTGCTGCTTACCCTGTGAATCTTTTTAGGATTTAGCCTGGGACAATGGATCTGAACATATTCATGATTGCATTTTGTCCCAGGGTCCATATGGGTTTATGGCGTCTGTTGGTAGCCTGAGAGAAAAGGGTACTCACAACCTGTCAGGATTGGGCTTTGTAAGATGCTGAGCACCTAATGCAAGGGGCTAGGAACAAAAATGTCAAGCTTGGTTGTTTATAAAAAGATCCTTAATTCCATATTTCATGGATGGTAAGGTTTTTCTAAAGGAGTAGAAGGGTGCTAAGCCCCGCTCAGGTGTGAGCTGCAAAACAGTAGAAGAAATGAAGCTCACTGGAATGCCTCAGACTTTGCAAGTCTTTACATCAACTACTGCAGACTACAGCCCCAAAACCCTGAACTTGGAATTTTGTCAGATATAGAAAGCCTTTCAGTTCACCTTTAGCGGAAGCTGCAGTGTCATTTTGCAAAATGGTGAGCTAACAAAACTACAGTATGAGCTAACTTTTTCAAATGCTTTTTGGCACAGTGTCTATGTGGCTGTAAAGAACAGATCATCTGCAGCAGCAATTAAAGTTGGAGGAGGAGGAAGAGGTCACTGGACCAGTCAATAATCAGTGCACCTTTTCCCCACAGCTGGCACACAGAGCACTTCTAAAGCTTGTTGCTTAATTAAGCTTTGGAATTTTAAGTGGTGCACTTCTGCCATCTAGAGGTTTTCATGACATCCGAAAAATCTTGTCTGGGGTGAGTTTTGTTTTTTTTGGGGGGGGGTTTTGTCTATACATCACAAACATAAGGAACATATTGAACCACGTATCAAACCATTGATGAAAGGATGACAATGTTGTTTGCATAGTAAGTTAAACTAAAAATAAAGAATGATGTGAGGTGAACTGAAAAGGAGCATTCGTTGCCTGAGTTGGCTTGAGATTTTGCCTCATAATTATAATTTAGAATATTCTCCATGGAACAAATTATATTAAGAAGGAGGCGGCTGATGCTGGAGACTTGAATTGATAGGCAAGATAAAACATTTAAGAAACAAAAATGAGGTGAGAGGCTGATCTTTTCAAATCCTCTGAGCCTGGAGAAGAATGGTCTTTATATTTATCCCCCACAGAATAATTTGACTTATAATGAAAACTGATCTTGTGATTAATATAACCCTTCTACAAAATGCATAACCAGAACACTGCAATTAAAAATCCCTTAGCACTAAAAAGTAAGGGAATTTACATAAAGGGTCCATTAACCTTAAAGTTCCTTCCATTCAGTTAACTGCATATAAAAAGCTACCCTACACCTTCCTCGAGGAACCTTACCAGTGACCCTCAAGCCATACTTAACATCTCTTTCAACATCTACATCTTACTAAGTGTCTTAGGAACTTCATCAGAGTGAAGGTAACTGTACTAACAGAGCTGCATGCTGCCCTCTGTGTTTCAAACACTTTTGCCTGTTCGTCCTTTAGCATTTAAAAAGCAGAGTTCTTTTTTTTCCCATCCCAAGGAACTACTCACTTCTCAGCTGTGGGACTTGTGAATCCACAAGTAAGAATTCCTAGTGAAAGCTGAGCTGAGATGAGATAGGGTTTTGTGGGTGTCTTGGACCTTACCAAGAGCCTTTAACCATGCCAAGCTCCTCACAATGCCTGAAAAAGCAAACTGGCACTTGCATACTTCCACCTTAATACTTTTACTTAAGTTTTAAGGGATCGATTGTTACATTGGGACTGTTCTAAGCTGGTTTGCTTCTAAAGCCCTTGACTGAAGAGTTCAGTGTTGTTACCTTTGAGCTGTTAATGCTTCCTAGGGTCTCTGAAGACTAGCACAGTAACCCTGTGTAGACCACTGAGAGTTAACAGCAGGGGCTCCATGTTTATTCCTAACTAAGGAGCTCCCCTCCTGCCCCCCTGAAGGAATGCACAAAAGAGGAGTTTCTCTTCTATGGACTGCTGGATAGAAAACTTCCTCTTCTCTGGAGCTTCTGAGGTCTATCAGGATGCTGGAATCCCTGCTTGGAAATAAAAAGGGATCTTTCTCCTTTGGACTGCAGCAGCAGCAGCCACCGCCACTGCCATAAGAACTCACGGAGACAAGTCCCTGCCTAGAATGGGGTATGCTTAAAATAAATCCTTATGAGTTCAAAACTGGAGCAGCAACAGGCTTTACTAATTATTACCAAGTACTGTGAGGTTTCTGCTGAAATCCCCCAGATTCCTTTCCTTTGAAGACCTCAGGAGCTCCTCAGATCAGTTAAACCAATTTATTTCCCCAACATCTAAAGAGTTCACTGTGGTCAAGGGCTACCTCCCATTGGTCAGGGCCTGTAGGCCTTGACCTTTTTGAGCTTTTTAAAGTCTTAAGAGCAAACCAGCTTATGCCTCAGCCAGTTAAACTCTTTAAGCCATACTTTTTATGTGCTTGAAGTGCCAAAGTGTCTGAAATGCAAATCTTTTGAGGGGGACTTCCCTGACTGATCCAGCCAGTGCAGAAGACGTTCCAGTTACTTTTTTTTTTTCTTCAGAACTACCTTGGCCCTGGTGTTTATAGACTTCTGAGTCATGTGTGAATTTATTTCTAAAAGCCTCTCAGCTCAGAAGTGGAGTCAGAAATTATGCTTTCTGAAATACAGATACTATTCCTTAATATTTTTAAAGGATTTCATTTTGCATCCTTCTAACTGGAAGCTGGGTCTTAGACTATTGAAATCCCAGGAAAAACTCATATACTCTTCTAGATTAATGAAAAAAATATTCAGAGCACAGTTTTGTTTGTGTGAAAAGTTATAGGGGAGTTGAAAATGATAGAATCATAGAAAATGAGGGCTAGAAGGGACCTCAGGAGGTCATCTAGTCCAACCCCATGCTCAAAGCAGGACCATCCCCAACTAGATGATCTCAGCCAAGGCCTTGTCTAGCCAGGTTTTGAAAACCTCCAAGGATGAAGCTTCTACCACCTCTCTGGGTAACCTGTTCCAGGGTTTAACTGCCCTCCTAGTAAGAAAATTCTTCCTAATATCTAACCTAAACTTCCCTTGATGCAACTTGAAACCATTGCTCTTTGTTCTGTCATCTATCACCACTGAGAACAGTCCAGCTCCATCCTCTTTTGAACCCTCCTCCAGGTAGTTGAAGGCTGCTATTAAGGCCCCTCTCAGTCTCCTCCTCCAGATTATATAAGCCCATTTCCCTCAGTCTTTCCTCATAAATCATGTCCCCCAGCCCACCTCACCATTTTTGTTGCAGATACACAGTAGTTACCTGAGCCACAAGGAGAGTGATTAAATTACATATAGACAATGGACTACAATGGAAAAGGAGAGTTTTTAAGGAAGGAGGAAATGAGGTAACTTTGCAGATGTTAAACTCTTCCTGCTGATGTATCAAACAAATTAGGCAGCTGGTGTATCAAAACCACAACTTGACGCAATATTGGCTTCCTTGTATACTTGTCCATCTGTCAGTTTTCCCATGTCTATTACTTTGATTGTAAGCACTTGTTACAGACAGAAGTGACATTTTTTGTGCAATTTGGACCCTAAGAGCATTCTACAGCTGTGTCATAACACATGTGCATGGCAGCAGAGCACTTTTCAAATGGCCGATAGCATGAAAAAGTAACCCTCTTTAAATCAGGTAGTAAATGAAGGTGCTTTAAATTAGAGCACCTTAGGAAACTTTATGGATAGAGTTCCCTGAGGGTTACATGTCAGGTCCCTGGTCTGCCACTGGGGGAAGCAGAGAGTCTCCTCTCTGTGCAGCCAGCCTGCAGTCAAGGGAAGGGGGACAGCTGGGCAACAATTGGGGGTGGAGATGCCCTGAGTGGGACCCCCTCCCCAGCAGAAAAAGGTCTCCAGTGCCCCATGGCACTAGCAGGGAGGGGGCACAGTCCCCAAGCTGCCCTCACTCTGCCTCTGCACATGGGGGAGTGAATCCTGACCGGCTCTTTGCAGCTAGCTGGCAGACTGGGGAGGGGAGCAGCTATTGGACTGACTGGCTTCCATGGCGGGCTACAGTGACCCTAGCCTCCTGGCCTTGCTCAGTGCATGGAGGCTCCCAGCCCCCACCATCAAACGCAGAATGTCTGTTAGCTTCAATGATGCTGTATCTTTAAGCGCTTTGTGTAAAGCACAAAAAGTTATGGAGTGATCGTGGAGCTCTTCTGTAACTTCTGTGAGCACCCTCAGAGCAAACACCATCCTTTGTTCTGTGTTTGTACAGTACCAAGCACATTTGGGTCCTGCGCAGTGGACACTAATGCAAGCAATTAATAATGACATCCTTACAATCTATGCCTGAATTCAGATGAAATCTGACTTTTTCATAAAAGGAAGCATATTAACAACCTTCCCCCAACTCTTGTTTAACTTTCCATTTTTCTGTTTTGGCTAGAAATGGTGCATCTACTTGCTAAAGGCAGAAAGCACAAATAATGGTAGCAGGTACTAGCAAAGGCCACAGCCTATGGCTACAGCCCATATGTAAGTATCTACTTGTGAGAAGCAGGTATACTACTAATAAGCTTTCCAGGATTTGGGCAGTGAAGAGGTGAGGCTATCAGAACTGTGCGTGGCATATGCCAGCTTTTATAAATCTTCTTGTTTGTGGGAATGCAGGTCCCTGTTCTTTATGCACCAGTATGGATGGGGTGTATATATGAAAGATTCGCTGTCTCTGTGACATCTGAGGAGCCAGATGTCCCTCAAGATCCCTTCCAATCCTATGATTCTGTGATTCAGGCAGGGCAGACTGTACTCCAGCTCCAAGACGACAATGGTATCCTAGACAAAATGATCCAGGCACTTGATTAACATTTGGAGGGAGGAAGGATGTGGATGATAAGATCTTTGTCGTAGCAGCTGTGTTTTTTGCTTTGCGCAACACCGAGCATGCTGTCAGGGCCAAGCAGATACTAATCAATGAGCTCATTCCACAGGTGCTGCTTCTGTATACCAATGCATTTAAACAATGACCTCATGTGGCATGCATGGCATCCACAAAACTTTTCGATATGTCTGGCAGCCTTTCTTGAATCTATTTCCCCGCATCTGTCATGAGAAAGCTGGATTGTGAACACAGAGAGCTTAGTGAGAAAAATCTGTTACTTCCACTGGAATAGGATTAGGTCTGTATCCTTTGTGTGTGTTGCTGTGCGTGAGTATTCTAGGCTTCAAATGTGACCTACGTTAAGGCCTATCTTATATCAGTAGCCTAGTTCTATCCTCATGTGACTAGTGTCATTTTAAGTTTCATTCATATGAGTAAAGTTTACAAGCTGGAGCCCTTACAGATATACTGGAATGTACTGTAATAGGAAAATATGACATGAATCCACTTTGATATGTCTATACAAATGGTAAATATTGACTTTAAACAAATTACATTCACATAAACAGTGACTTTAGGTTTGTTTTTTAAGAGGTGTGGGAATTCATTCTCCTCTATTTATACCAGTTTTTCTGAGGCATAGGCATGATGGAGGCTCTCCTGATTTACACTAATGTAAGCAAGAGGAAACTACACCCTATAGCAGTGTCCCCTTTTGCAGAAAGCTTGTTCAGACTGAGCCTCCATTTACACAGGCATAACTGTTTGCCTGCAATGAGCTGTGTCCATAGTTTGGCATCATCCATTGATTTATGCCTTTCCCTAGCTGTTTCAATACTTTGTGCATGGAAGTGAAAAGCTGGTTTGAAAGTCACAGGGTATAGTCTACAATAACGTACCAGGAAGCTGAGGTGAAAAGTATTTTTCCCTGTTCTACACAAAAAAGAAAATGGAGCTATAAAGCAGGAAAGCATTTTGACCCAGTATTGTCAGGTGCAGAACTTGAATACAGTCTTCTGATTTCCAGTCCTGTGCCTGGTATCATCAGACCAGGGATCCATCACAAGAAAGAACAAGAAGCAAGTGCTTTTGGTGGTCTAAATGTAAAAGAAAAGTGGACAATTAGGTTTAAGCAATCATCATGTTAGCGAGTAAATTATACTACAAAATGGATTATGGGCCCTGCTCTTGCATCTGATTATCAGTATGTCTATCGATTTTAAAATATATTTTTCCCTCTCATTAGCACTTAAAAATATGGGGATAGTGGCTAATTCATGGACCAGTAAGTATTGTTTCCTTTAAGTCTGATGATAATTACTTTTATTTAATGAGTAAGGTCCAGGTTCAATAAAAGATCCATCTGGCTTCATATAATAAATCGATTTTATGGTGCTTCTGCAAAGCGGAAGCTAGACAGAGTTTTTATTGAATCTAGGCCCAAATACAATACATCATCACTCTCATTTTCAGCTTACTTCATTTATTAATAAAACTCCATTTAATATCTCTGGATATTTTTCAAAAGGTTCGTCCTTTATCCTCTTCGCTGTAATTAGTACTGAAGGTAATTAGTTTTTACATAGACGTTCTCCTTCATCTAGATACAAGTCAGTTAAATTATTTTCATTTGCTTATGGAAATGAGAACACCACATTTTTATTTCTCCTCCAATTGCTCCCTGGTGATTACCTTAATTGGAATTACTATTTCTATACTACTATAGTGGAGTTTAACTCTTCAAGTATTGTTGCTGGGGACAGTTAACTCAGGTTCCATTAAGAAAGAATGAGCAAGCTGTGTGTATGTGTGTGTGAAGAAGGCAACATAATGGGAGGTCAGGGTATGGGGCAGAATCTCCAACTTGTATGTAAAATATTCATGAGCAAACAGTAAAGGACATAGAAGAGAACTGGTGATCCTTGAGTAAAAATTTTTAAAAACCAACCAACCAAAAAAAAAAAATCCTAAAAATTCTAATAGGGGCTTAGGCTGAATGACCTTTAAGGTTCCTTCTGACCCTACAATTCTATACAACAAAATCTCACACAAGTGTAGGTCACTCTTTTATGTTAGGGTTACCTTCATAAGGCACTAATTAATTAATTGATAGATGCAATAAGCATGTCACTGATAGAAGTGGAAAGTGCTTCCAAGGGTTCTAAGCTACAATTATAAGTAGAGCTAGAAAAAATAAAAGGATGACACAGTATTCTGTCAGATATCATTTAATCACAATTGAAACTTTACCAGGGCTCAATCCAGCCAAATACTTAAGCATGCACATAAAGTAAAAACTATGAGCAATGCCATTAACTGCAATTTCAGGGTCATTATGGCTCTCTACCCTTTACTCTTAAGATAAGTAAGTGAATTAAAAAAGTAGATGCAAGGATTTCTTCGGGTGATATTTTTTATTGGACCAACTATGTGGTTGGAATAAAGTTAGACAAGCTTTCAAATGCAAAACATTCTTCCTCAGGTTTTACCTCATTTCTCTCACCTGAGAAAGAATGTCTTGCATTCAAAAGCTTGTCTAATTTTATCGCAGCTACATAGTTGGCCCAGTAAAAGATATCATCCTGAGAAATTCTTGCTTCTCACATAATTTCTAGACCATCACAACTACAACATCACTCTTACACTTAAATAAATAGAGCTCTTACTTAGTTTCTTTTAGGATGCAGAGAGCAGCAGATCTTCAGGAAAGATCTGAATGAGGAAAAGATAATGACTTGGCTGACTATCTATGTAGAAGTCTCTAGAGAGGGTGAGGCCTGTATACCACAGCAGGAATGAACAGGGCCATTTTTTCATGGCTTTTTTCCTTTTTTGTGGGGTCTCCAGAGGGCTCCCTTATGTGTGACCTCACAAGGCTCTGTCTCCTCCCTAGTTCCGTGTTGAATAGGAGGGCGATTGGAAGGAGTCTGCAAGGAAGTGTGGGTTGCCATGACTTCAATATGCTTGTGACACAGGAATTAGTATTCTCTCTCTTGAGATTTTGTGGCATGGATATGTAGCCTACCCAGTGTTTTCAAGATATTGGGGTTGGTCTAAGACTATCTGGCTGACACTCAGTGGGTGCATTTACATGAGACACTGTGCTGCTTGGTGCTACTGTGCAGTAGCATTGCCAGGCACCAACAGCGATGCAAAACTACTGCACAGTAGTAATGAGCTACTGCACAGTAGCTTCAGGGGAAAAAACATTAATGGATGGTACTGCACAGTAACTCCGGTTACTGAGCAGTTATTTAGTACCTAATGCATAAGCAAGTACTAAGTGACTGCTCAGTAACAACTATGCAGTCTGCCACACATGTAGACACAGCCAGTGTGGACAAGACTTCCTAAATGATGGAAGTTTGGAGAAAGGAATTAAGAAAGAGGCAAAAAGCCCTGCTCGATGGCATATGGGAGCCATTCATTACTAAGTCTTTAATCCTAGAGTACTTGTTGCATTTCAAGCTGCTTTCAGCTTTGATGTCTTGTCAAGAGCACTTCCTATATTCTATGTCTGAGGTGAAGGTTGTGTCCCTATCTTTCAGATTCAGACCGTTCAGCCTCACTCACTTGTCACATTGAGGCTGGATTATTGCAGTATGGGTGCTCTCTTCTCTAGAGCTGCAGATTCATACCATTTTAAGGTTGCTGTTCATGCAGATTCTTGCATCCTGCTTGTGTGCTGATTCTGACTGTTCAAGGGTGTGCAATAGCTTCCACTGACTTTCAGGTGAAATATAGAGCTGTTGGCTTTGAACTGTACCTGGGTCTTAACTTCATAAGAAGCTGTATGACACATCTTTCAGCAGGTTACCATGGAAACTGCAATATTCTGGGTACCAAAACTAATAGCCCTTTCAGTGAATAAACAAGTGGGGATGGAGGGCAGGTGAAAAGGTGACTCTTCTCACTGAAGTGTTACCATTAGGACTGATCATATGTATTTAAGCCTAAAATGTTCTGTCTTTTATTTTTCTTTAAAGTGAAAAGGTTTCCCTAACAAATCTATTTATTGTGCTAAAATTGGTTTCTTTTTTGTTCAATAAAATGAAAAATTTCCATTTAATTTCAGTTTCTTCAAAAATGCATATTGAATTTCCTTTTTTTTCCTTTCTTATCCTGACCCAAATATTTTTCATTTTAATATGCTCATATTTTGCAAAAAGTTTTCCAGGAAAAACATTCTGGTTTAAAAAACATTTTTTTTTTAATTTTTTTCCCCATGGAAAATACTAAATTTCTATCACCCTTTGGCACTGGCTCTCAAACTTATTTCTTATAAGGATGTACTGAAGCCTTGGTTCAGCGATCAGTGCTCCCAGACTTTTTCAGAGAGTGGAAAATCATTGAGGCATGCAGGGAAGATGGACTGGAGATCATAATCCCTTCCAGTTCCTAACATCTACGAATCTATGAACAGTGTAATGTTTTAAAGCCTTTTTTAAAATAATTGTTTGTGTCAAATGATGTAAAATACCTAGACCATAGGATAAATGTAACTTACAATCTCAGAATAAACAAATAGATTTAATCCTAAATGTTTCCAGATGGAAGAAGAACTCAGATGTCCTGAGCTAATCTCCAGAACATACTTTCTCCATGGTATAATTAGCATGATAAAGATTCATTAGGATTTCAGTTCTTGGACTTGGATATAATCCAATAATTCTGATAGGTCATATACAAGTTCATCTGAAGTGTTTTGACTAATGATAAAATGTCAAGTAAGACTTGAAATCCAGATGAATAATAGAAGGTACAATAAAATATTGCTTGCTAGGAATACATTTTAATATCTGCTTGCTATCTATGTGTCATAGACTCAATGGCATGCATTTTATTTAATTAGAAGTATGGAGCCCAACTGTAATTCTCACACCAGTGCAAATTGGGAAATTATTGTAGTTCCTTCCAATTATTGTAGTCAAATTGGGTATAAAAGCCATGTAAGTGAAAGAAGAACCAGCCTCCTGATGAGTAGTTTGCATCTGAAAATTGACTGTACAAAAATGCTACTTTCTTACTTGGTTAATCTTCTCTATGTATGTATCCAAGGTCATAATTGGGAAAGATAAGACTTAACTACATTTTTTCTTTGTTAACCCCTGCAGAACTAATTCAGTCCTTTGAGAGAGAGACTTTTGTCTCACTTCAGTGAATTAACTTGGATATATTTGCAAGGTCATCCGTGCAAGCTCAAAATGTTTACATCATGCCTTCATTTACCTCTGTGACAGAAGCAAATAACCTTTACTGGTGTAATTAAAAGCATGATTTGATTTCCATAAGGCATCATTTGATTTCCTTTACTATTGGTAATGGTAGCTCAAGGCTGACTTCATAGAGGTTTGGTACTTTTAGATGCAAAAAAACTTCTACTTGTAAACAGCCACCAAAATATGAAAATTCATTAACACTAAACAGGGAACTCCCTGTGATACCACTCACCCATCAGCACAAAATCTTACTTTACAATTTTTTTTCTTTTTGCCATTTGTAACAACCTCCAAATAAAATATTTAGGACTTGTAATCACCACAATATCTTCCCCTGGATTCATGTACATTGCTTCAGGGATACATTTTAACAAGTCTGCATTGCTGTAGCTCTCTTATTTGCTTCTACTGGGATCTCTGGGTTTTTGACTGATAGAATATCAAATGAGATCACAGAAAAGTTGGGCTGAATGGGAGCTCACAAGGTCATCTGGTCCAACCCCCTGCTCAAAGCAGGATCATCCCTGACTAACCCATCCCAGCCACATCTCTGTCCAATCTCTTGAAAATTTCCAACAATGGAGATTTCACAGCTTCTCTAGGTAGCGTGTTCCAATGCTTGACTACCCTCATAGTCAGAAATTTCCTCCTAATCTCCATCCTAAATTTCCCCTGCCGATTCTTGAGTCTATTGCTCCTTGTCTTGTCCCATGCAGCCAGTGTGTGGATTCCATCTACCCCATCTGGGCATTCGTAAGACCGCATCTTTCAATTAAGTGCTGTGCTGTTTGCTAGGCACTGCATTCACACAGGTGGCTGTCCAAGATGCTCATCTATTAAAGCATCCATAGCTAGATCTCAGTCTTTTCACCTTGACCCATGCTGCTCTGTCAAGGTTGTGCCCAATGCAGGACTCATTTGGTGTTGGTATAAAATGCTGTAGGAATAGATTTCAGACTGGATTAGTCTGGCCAATCATTTCATTTCCATTCATCTCACCCCTTATCTAAATTTAGCACAACACACAGGGCCAAATTACCCAGCCTGCCAGGCTCTCCACAGACTCAGAAACCTGGCAGCAGGAAGCGGTTAAGGTCTGTCTTCTTATGTCACTTGGCCTAAAGCCCTAGAGTTCAGGGAATACATCTGTGAATGTGTTCATTGTGCAGCCAGTTATGATGAGTCTCTGTGCACTGTTAAGTACAGTGCTGAGCTTTTTAGTGCAACAACTTCTGGATCATACAAGAGCACAGTAATCTGCTGGGGCATATAACATTGTAAGTGTGGTGGTTCTGAGCACTTTAAAGTTGGCACCATGTCATGCTGGCTAAATCTTTTAGTGCAGATACCCATGGAGAGACTTTACTGCTGACCTTCTGAACGTGATTTTTGTAGATGAGGAAATGGTCTAACATGACTCCTTAGTAAGTTGGGGTATGCTCAGGGGGAAGGATATAATTGCCCATTCTGATATTCAATGTGCTGTTGGCTCAATGATTGTCTAGGTGGAAGAGCGATGATATTGATGTATTGATGCTTCCCACTGACCTCTTACCTTCTAGCCGACCCCCCAACTCCCCCACAACCCTCGTGCCACTGTCCTGGAACACAGCTGAAGTGCCAGGATTATTACACCCTTGTGTTGTTGGGGTCATATCTATCCGTGTTACGTTGAATTGGACCATAAAGCTGGTTAATTGGCACCTGGCTGCCCTATTCAACAAGGAGGCATAGATTCCCTGAGAGAGGCCAGCATGTTGATGCAGAACTGCAAACTGACACCCAGATAGACACCAAAAGGCACTGAAAGTTTTTCTCACAGCCAAGGTATAACCAACAGTCGCAACTGCTTATTTATGCTGGCATCCCTCCAGGTGCCATTGCCACAATGCCATTCAGCAGAGCACATATGTATGAGCATTGCTGCAGGTAAGGTACAGCGAGAATAGGAAAAATTCCCCCTAGCAACCTCTCCCCACTCTCCCCCTCCCACACACACCCTTCCCCACTCTCATCTCAGACACTTAGGAAAGGCTTATCCCTCCAGGCCTGCATGCTTGCTGCAAGGAGATGGAACCCAGGCATCCAAGGTGTCCCAGCTGGGAGGTGAAATGCAGGTGTTCCATGGCGTGGTTAGTGCCAACTTGTGAGCAGATGCACACCTTCTGGCCCTGGGTTGGGGAAAAGGCTCAGTGCCCCAAAAGCTCACGAGAGCCTCTCAATGTCTCCCTTGTCTGCAGACTCTGCATTTGTGTGCAGGAGGCCCAGTCATGGAGGCCGAGATATTGGATCCAGGGTGGTTGGCTGGACAGCTGCAGAACACCTGAGAAGTGTGTAGATGGTGCAAGCAAAATAAGGACCAAATGGGACACTCAGTGTTTGGGGGTGGGAATAGAGGTTGGTGACTGCTTACACTGAGCTGCTGTGGCACTTGAACAAGCTGTCCAGGCTCAGAAACATGCTGTGAAGGTCCAAGAATGAGGTCTCCAGGTGGCCACCCACACCACTGTAGAGCTGAGAGAGTCACAATGCCAGGATAAGGAGTTGATGCACAAGGTCAAAAACCACTTGGGATCCAGATAGGAGACCCCTGAGTGGCATCAGTGCCACCTCCTGCAGAGAGACCATAGTCCTCTTAGGTCAAAGTGTTGGGAAAGCCTGATACCTAGCCCCACACAGCATGGCAAGCCCTGCCCCAGGGACTCTTCCCTGGGGCAACAGGAATGGGGATCCCATGGGGGCTAGACCTCGATGGCAGCTGAAGGGAGCACAATACACCATGCATTGACTGTGAGATGCTGGGGTGGGGCAGAACAGGAGATCTTGTACATGGGAGCTACTCTCCTGTGGTCCAAGGAGCCAGAACTGCATCTATTGGGGCCCACACCAAGGAGCAGCAGTGCAGTAGGGGAGCAGGACCAGGCTGCCCGAGACCCAATGCCAGGGCCAGCAGTGACCCCCTCCTTCCAGGGCCAACTTGCTACCCCCAGCTGCTGGCAGTCATGGATGTAGGTGCAGGGCCCCAAAGAGGTTCCAGGCCAGTCCTGGAAGGGGGTAGGAGCACTCAGAACAGGGAGGTCATGGCTCATCAGCCCATTAGCCCAGGCCACTCCAGGCCCAGGTTCCACTGTGGGACTGCAGTGCAGCCTCTGTGAGGATAGGCAGCCCTCTGGGCTCTGCTCCAAGTTCCAGAGTGGGCAACATCCATAGTTTTTTTACGCACATGAAAAGTTTGGCAGCTGTAACAATTAAACTGAGGAGTGGCAGTTTCACATGCAGCATTCCCCCTACTGCACCAAGGTTTTGTATGTGTTAAGCTGAGCCCCCCACGGCTGCTGACAACCCCCCCCCCCCAACTCAATGGCATAACTGCTTGGTGCAGTCAGGGTCTTTCCACACTCTCTCAATGTTAACTGAGAAGATGGTTTCAAGTTCTGGAGCAGGCAACATTGCACAGTTTTAGTTCAATAAACACACTAACAGTTTGGCAGCTTCAACATTTGATTAAAATGAGGCAAATTTCTTCCTCAGGCAGCATTCCCCCACATCTGGGGAGGGCTGGAGAGGGAGACACGCACATGCACACACAGAGAATACAGGCATCCAAGAGACATGCACAGAAAACCCAGAAGTCCGGGAAAGTCAACAGACAGAAACACACACACACATACATCAGGGTCACACACACAGAACCAAGGCATATGGGACATGTGCATGCACACGCACGCACACACACCCCCCCCCCCCAGGCATCCAGGGTACACACACATGGATTCCAAGCATCCAGGTTACTTATGTGTGTGTGCACGTACACACACACACACACACATACAATCCAGACATTTGGCTCTTTTTTTTTGAAAAAATATATGTCTATGTATATATGTCTATGTATATATGAGGTTATATATAACTATACTCTGAATATCTCCCCACAAAGAAAATCTTAACCCGTTACAAAAACCACACCCGTGCATCCCTGCTGGCCACCCAGACCCATTACAATATCTGCATTGCATGCTATACACACAAGCAACTTCTGGTCTGGCAGACCAAGCAACCCTTTCCTTTCATCCCCACCCCACTTGCAGGATACAAACTTGATAGGTGCAGGGGTGAGCTGGGTGACCATGCGTGGGACAATCAGCTGGTGTCTTGTGGCCATGAGGATATGTGCCATGGTGAACCACTGCCACATAAAGTCCAGGTGGACAGACATGATGTCCCATAGCCTCCAATGAGACTGGCACAGGGTGACCAGCAGGACCTGCCACAGCTCCTGTGTCTCCCTGCTTGCTTGGGTGTGCAGGCTTGGAAACAAAGGTATGTGCAAGTCACAACAACAGGGGCTTGTGGGCTCGGTGGCCCATTCCCAACAGCCAATTAGGGGTGTTTCGCCAGTTCAGCTCCATTTGGGAGTCTTTGGCAGCCAGAGGAGACCACTGGGCACACTGGATGGCATGCAAGAGCCACCCCCGCCCCCCGACCTCCTGGGCTCAGCCCATCCAGGCAGGGTCTGAGCCCCACCCCACCCATGGACTGTTTCTGTTCTGTTTGCTCCCGACCTAACCTTGGGTGCTTAGAGTAAAGCTCAAAAGTTAGAGCGCTTCCACCTCTGGCTTCTTGAACACATATATTTAGCCTTAGCACCTGTACCACCACAGCCCACATTTTAATGTTAATATATTATCACTGCCTATTGTATTGGACTCTATATGAAGTGCTTCAGTGATCTGTAAACAAATCACTCAGGTTAAGTTGAAATGAAAGATTTCAATTTTGTCAAACCAAAATGTTTCCATATTTTTTAGTGAAAATTTGAATGAACTTCATCGAATCAGTGTCAGCTAAAGGAAAAACCTTCCCTCAGAAAACTTTTTACTAAATCTAGTTACAAGCCATGGCTGCATATATTGGCTTGTTATTTTTTATTAAATGGCTAATCATTTATGAAAGCAGCTTATCATGTATTAAACTTTTACAATCTATTTTTAAATGGACTCAATAAAAAGTATGACCTCAAAATGAAAATGTTAGAAAAATACACGGATCTTCTATATTTATTCAGATCAAGGTTCCTGTTATGATTGGAATTAGAGCTAAAATCCAGAATAAGTTTTGTTTTCACAGTCTCTTTTGCTGTCATTTAGGTACGTAGGTAAGTGTTGTTTAATATGAGCTCTTGGCATCCGGTAGAGGAAGAAGAGTTTCTTTTGTTTCAAAGTCTACAAGCTTGGCTCACATTGACCTCAAAACAGGTAAAAAGGTGTTTGCCATTGTGAAAGGCCTTTCCTTGTTTTGATTGTGAAGGCGTAAAAGTGGTTGCTACTAATAAAAATTTAAACACGACCTCACAGAATTTGCAAGCCTTTTATTAAAGCTTTTTTCTTGCAGCACTGAGAACATTTTGTATGCAGAGTTAGCCAGTATTTAATTTTTTATTAGTCATTTTAAGTCTTTCAGTGATTTATAAGTTCAGACCCCCTTTTTTTAGCTTCTGCAGCATTTTCCCTTTTCTTTACCAGTTAGAATTCTGAGCACCAGATGGCACTAGCATCTTACAGATACCAACAGTACTTTCACCAGCATAATAAAAAAGCTGATTTTGAGGGGCAACAGAATTTTGTAGAAATCCCTGGAAAAGTATATAGGAGCCTTTCCTGACAGCAGTTTGACATACCACAAAGTTACCTAAATAATATGTGTTTTAGGAAGATAGGAATTGCTATAAATAATTGGATTGTTTCTCAACTCTTATGTCTATAACAGTACTCAGGAATATGAAAGGAAAGTGTAAGAACTCTGCAACAGAGAATGTTTAGGACGTATTTGTGAGAAAGGAATTGGTAGCCATTACTATTATTTATACATTCTCTCTTCTTTTACTAAGGCACTTGTCATGCAGCACAACCACTTAAGTAAAAAAACAAATTGGAAGTATCATAACAATGGACGGAAAGGACAGATTAAGTAGGTGAGGAGGTCATTTGTGAGGACTAGCGTCGAAAATGAAAACATTTCTGTGGAATATGCT
The DNA here is from genome assembly GCF_030867095.1 of Alligator mississippiensis. NCBI lineage: Eukaryota > Metazoa > Chordata > Crocodylia > Alligatoridae > Alligator > Alligator mississippiensis. Next base: position 24,516,550 of record NC_081826.1, on the reverse strand, counting down.
TTCAGATGCTTTATTTTTAGCATAAGGAAGGGCACATTTATTTTTTATTTGCATTAGACTGGTGAACATGTTGTACTAGGCTCTGTATATACACACAGCAAAAAAATTGTCGCTTCCTCAATGTGTGTAAAATCCAAAATACAATAGATAGATACAACAAACAGATGGAGAAGCACAAGGTAATGAGGAAGTCATGATTAGTGTAATAAACATTGGTCAGAGCACAACAGCTGCCTAGGCTGTTGCAGATGTCCAAAGAAAGCAAGTTCCACACAGAGCTATCCAAATTCTCTGGAAGACAGCAGAAAAATTATACTAAATTGAAGCTTTGGTGAATAAGACTCAAGCAGAATTAGAATCCAAGGGTTGGAAGGGACCTCCAGGATCATTTTGTCCAGATGCAGAATTTGCTATTCCTCAGCCATCTCAGATTGTTTAGTTAATCATGAGGGTTAATGCATCTAGCCTCTTTTTAAAACATGTAGTGAAACATCCATTCTCTTGTTCTGTTGTCCTACTGTTCTTACCATCAGGGAGTTTTTCCTAAGATCTGATCTAGATCTACTGTATTATATTTTTAAATCAGTGCCTTTCTTCCTATTTTCTCTGGCAAGGTGGGATTATTTTTCCCATTTTTATGGCCATCTTTCAAATATTTGAGAACTGTTGTCCTATCCCCTCTCCCCACTTTAGTCTTCTTTTCTCCAAACTAAACATACCATGAGCCTTTCCTCTCATAGCTTGCACCCTACCCTATTTATCATCTTCATTTCATGCCACTAGATCCATTCTGGTTTCTCTTATTGATCTTTAAAATTTGGGTGTTCAAAGCTGGACACAATACTGAGGTCTAACCAGCACTGACAAGAATGATACTGTCACTTCCCATGTCTTGCATGCAATGCTTCTATTGCACAAGCCAAAATGTATTTGCTTTTTACTGATTTATTGATTAATTGATTGATTGATTGATTTGCTTTGATTTGATTTTGGTTTTATATGCTGCACTTCCCAACAAAGGCTCAGGGTGGCTTACAACAAGAGAACACAATAACTTATAACAAGAGAACAATCAACTTAAAAGGCAACTTAGAGTCTCAACATAAAACAGAACCCCTTTAAACAATATCCCAGCATAGCTTTGTTGCTGAATTCCTGCTCAGATAGTAAGGTCTTACAGCGCTTCCAAAAGAAGTCTAGTCTTAGGCTTGGAGGGGGCCTCAGGAGGCAGGTGGTTCCAGAGCTGAGGAGTGAGTGCTGAGAAAGATCTCCCGTGCATTTTACCAAGCAGCCTTGGCACACTGATGGTACTTGCAGGGGTTGCTTTTGGCTGACCTTAGACACCATGATTGTATGGGTGCTGAGGGAGCTGGTTGATGTGATTGCAGAGCCGGTGACCATCATCTTTGAAAATTCATGGTGATCAGGAGAGGTCCTGGATGATTGGAAAGGGGCAAACATAGTACCCATATATCAGTCAGCCTCACCTCCATCCCTGGAGAAATCATGGAGCAGATCCTCAAGGAATCCATTTCTAAGCAGTTGGGGGAGAAGAAGGTGATTAGGAACAGTCAGCATGGATCACCAAGGAAAGTCATGCGTGACCAACATGATTGCCTTTTATGATGAGATGACTGGCTCTGTGGATGTGAAGAGATGAGCAGATGTGGTGTACCTTGATTTTAGCAAGGCTTTTGATACGGTCTCCCACAACATTCTTGCAGGCAAGCTAAGGAAGTATGAGCTAGATGAATGGACTGTAAGGTAGATGGAAAGCTGGCTGGAGCATGGGGCTCAAAGGGTAGTAATCAATGATTTGATGTCTAGTTGTCAGCCAGTTGGTCTCATGCTACAGCAAGGGAAGTTTAGGTTAGATATTAGGAAGAATTTTAAAACACTGGAACAGGTTACCCAGAAAGGTTGTGGACTCTCCATCCTCAGAGGTTTCTAAGGCCCAGCTAGACAAAGCTTTGGCTGGGATGATCTAGTTGGGGCTAGTCCTGTTTGAGCAGGGGGTTGGACCAGATGACCTCCTGAGGTCCCTTCCAACCCTCGTTTTCTATGATTCTATGATAAGGGAGAAGGTGGTCCCTTAGATAGGGCCCAAAACATTTAGGGCCGTACAGGTCAAAACCAGCAACTTAAATTTTGCCTGGTGCATCGTACTGGCTCTGGAGCATCATACTGCTGACTTGGATTTGAGACCCATCATAACTCCTAGATCCTGCTAACATATAAAAATGGTTGGTCTATTTTTCCATTGGGACCAAATTAGTCTGAAAAACAGATTTATCATCTGTACCAAACAGACAGACTAAAATCTAGCAATTGTTTAGTTTAAATTCTCACTTTCTCCTCTCTATCTCAGGTCTGGAGATCTCTCAGCCAGCCTTCTTGCTGCTATTCTATGGTCTGAGTTATCACTGTGTGGTATTCCACATTACACAGCAAGCCTGAGCAGTTCATTTCCCAGAGCTTTGTGTACTGGACCTCTGCCATGACTAGCAATGGGAACCCCAAACCAACTGAAAAATGAAGGCAGGCAAGAGTGCAGCATCAGCATGTAATGCTGCTGCTGTTAAGGCAAGGGCCACCAAGCATCTCTGAAGATCCCAGATATATATATATGAAGTTATGGTAAAATAGAGGTTATGGGGCAGGGAGAAAAGAGACAGAGCCTGGGAGAACCCCTAAAGGGTTGGAGACAGAGGTACAGCAATTTCTTTCACCACTGATGCCATGGGGAGCTGGTGGGAAGAGATTGTTATGGCCACTGCAGGTGGGTGGGGGAAAGAAGCGGCGTCTTTGTGTAATGTGGACCCTACCTTGTTATTAGAGTGGGAAGGGGATCCAGGGGTACCTGGCCCTTTTCTCCCCTTCACCCTCCTCCCTCCACCTTTTCCTCTTACCTTTTGTGTGTTTGCCAGTGCATCCTGTCCCTGGTAGAGGTCCCTTCCCCCTGGTTTTCTGGTTGTGTAGTTCTAACTCCCTGCTTCCCTCTCACTTCCTTCCACTTCATCTCAGTGTCTCTTCTGCCTGTAACCAGTGGTGACACCAGAGGCAAACTCACAGGCAGGGGATCCTGAAGCCAGATGGCCATCAGGTCCAGGTGCAGGCAGAGCCTGATGGCCCAGGAAGAGAAAGTAGAGGAGTCCAGTGACCTACAGAGCCAAAGCCAAAGCCTCAAGCCAGGGGGGAGATGGGCTGTAGAAGCCATCAGGGACACTGAGAAGCATGAGGACTGGAGCCCAGACTGCAGTGAGAGGACTCAGGAGGCAGCTGCGAGTGAAGAGAAGCTGGGGACCTGCAGGGGAACCAAGCTAAGTACACCAGGTACTTTTTGTTCTGTTTTCCTTTCTACTTGGAGCCCGCCATAAAGGGGTGTGGAGAACCCCATGTGGGACGTTCCTTTGAACCAGGACTGGTGCTTGTATTTTGTGATTTTCATTTTCCCCTAGAGGGCTGGGTTGTGGTTGTGGTTGTAGGGGAGGCAGAGACCACTGAAAGGGAGTGACCGGGGACACCCCAAACTTAAGATTGCACTGAGTGGATAGAGGATAAGGACTAGAGTGTGTTCTGTGGCAAAATGAGCACGCGTGTTCTGTAGCACTTCCACTCTCCACCTCCCAGATATGCTGCTGGGTGCTGGATCTGAGCCTGCCCAGATCCCACGGGATTACAGGGCTGCACCTGCTGTGGCAGGGAGTTCTGAGGGGTGGGAGCCATACTGGCACTCCCTCCAAGTTGGTGCACAGGGCCTGTGCCACACTCACCCCCTTATTATGCTGCTGGTTGGGGGTTAAATTATCATTCAATTAAATATTAGCCCTTTAAGAAATGTTCTAATTCAGGATAAGTTTAAAAGATTTACAACTCATTCTCATGCAAACAGTTTGGGGTCTGTCTGTACTGCAAACCAGTAGTGTTATTACAGTCCAACTAGACTAGATACACTGCACTAGCTTTATATTAGCTAGCTTGAGTACTAGTAGCAGTTTAACATGAAGCAGCACAGGTTTTAGTGGCATGCCTATGTGCAGCAATAAACTCCAGAGCTTATTGCTCGAAAGCATATTGCTGCTGGGCATGCATCTGCACATGCACCCAGACCACAGCACATTGAGCCAGGTTGGAGCAACCGCAGCTGGCAGGAAGCCCAGGGAGCCAGCCTACCAGCCTAGGGCTGCTCCGACTGGGCATAATGTGCAGCAGAGAGGGTGGCTGAGGAACAAGGGTGTTTCAGTGTGGGGCTCGCCAGCAAGCAGCTCTCACAGTGAAGCACTTTCATCCCCCAGCCAGCCAGGTCAGCATCTATACGTGCATGAAAAAACACTACAGCAGGGTAGTACTTGTAAATACAAGTAGTACTTGTAAGTACCCTGTTGCAGAATTTATTAGTTTCATGCACCCTAATAGGGGCACGCTTGTAGATATTGAGACAATTAATTAGTCAACTGTGCAGTAAATGTCTCCTGTAGATGCATCCAGTGCAAGGTAAATAAGTCTACATGGGTTCCAGAGTAAATACGGGGCAGCTACAGTCAGGACTGTTGCACCTACACTACTATCTGTACCCAAGGTAACTAGTTTAAACCTATTTTGGGCATATCTATCCAAGCTGCAAGTACACCTTAGCACTGCAAGACAAATGCACTCTTTGAGTGAAAAGAAAGGGTTCCTTAGAGGTGTCAAACTCAAATCAATGGTGGGCCATATTCCCTGCCAGCACCTCGGGGGTTAATGCAGCCACCTTTGCCACTTGCCCTTGTTGCTGACTGCTGCTAAATTTTTGCTGGCAATCAAAATGAGTAAATGTAGTGGTGGGAAAAGGGGAAAGGAATGTACCTCTGGCAGCAGCTGTGTTAACCCCATGAGTGCTGGATGTGCTGACAGTGTTTCTGGCAGCTGCAATGAGAAGCTCCACGGGCAAGATAACTCACTTCTATGGGCTGGATCTGGTCTGCGGGCCATGTATTTGACTCCCCTGCTTTAGAGCAGTGGTTCCCAGCCTGTACTGGGCCAAGTAACAAAACAAGTAATGCACAACAGGCAATATCATACCTCGCTGTCTCTCTCAACCTCAGTTTTAACGTTTTAATTTCCTGGGATCATGACCAATGTTGGGAGGACTCAGGTAGGCCATATGTTGCCCACAAGCCTTGGGCCAGGCACCACTGCTTCATAGAGATTCAGTCTGTTGTACTGGAGAAGTATATGATACTTGATTTGATTTTCTCTTGAGTACTTAAAAATGTATGTTGGTTCTGGCTCTTGGAGCACAAAAAGGAATTTTGTTATGTGTATCCTTTAAGTGTTTCCTGCTTGAAGTTTAATACAGATCATATTTAGACTTGTATAGAAAAAGAAAAGAATTGTATTTCTTGGACAATGCATTTTGATATGTCCATGTATTGCAATGGTAAAACTAAACTGAACTGAAAGATCTGAGGAAATAACTCGTGTAATGCTGAGTTAGTTTCAAATATTCAGACACTTGTTTGAAGAGACTGATGAGGTGAAAGCACGTTTACTCTTTAATTACTAATTGAATATTAACCTTGTTCTGGGGTTTGATGAAAATTTTGAAGATTCATGAAAAAATAACCTGAAACAGCAACCACAATGAAACCCTTTTAGGCCAGGTACAAATATTACACTTTTACCTGTATAAGTGATCAGAAACCAGTCTATACCTGTAATAGAACAGAAGTTCGGCGCACACACACTGCTTTAAAAGTGGCTAAACCTGGTCTAAGGTTTGTCCCCCTCCCCCCCAAAGGACGACTGTGTGTTCTGTTCACTACCGATCTATGCTATGCCTCTTACAGAAAACTAGGAAACTTAGATCAATTCTGTCTCGGGCTTTTTGAATGTCTGTACCTAGACTTATTGTCTGGATTATGAACTATTTAATTCTTCTGGTTCTTTCCCCCTAAAAATCCAATGGAAGCAAGATACCTAATGGCTCTTTTATGCCTGTGGATATTCCAGTCACTTAGAACTTGATCCAGCCACCATTGAGGTCAGTGGAGTCTATTCAAGAACTCCAAAAGAAGTTGCTTTAAGCCTTTGCTATTCCTGCTGTTAATCTGTTTTCCTAGAGTATGATTTGTTGCAGCACATGCTTCTGTAAGTATGCATTTTTTCAGTGGGTTTTCTCTGTTGGGCTTTCTCTGATACATAGAGCTGTGGGCTATTTGTCATTATCTTTGTTATAAAATCTGAGGGTGCAACATGGTGGCATTTTCAGTTATGCTGGCATGGGATGTCACTGAGGCACTGGATCTGGTCAAAGAGCTATTGGTGAGGAGTGAGACAGAGTGCTGTCACATAAAAAAAGAAAAGTCAAATAGACCCCTAATTCAAGGGACAGCAAAAGATCATTGGGAATATTAAAACTGTAAAATATATTCCAAATACTAACTAATCCTCCTTGCCCCCCTGTGGTACAGGCAATTATTCCAATTTTACAAGGTCCTTGACCAAGGCCACACAGTGAGTCAGAGCTAGGATTATAACAGTCATTTCAAACTCCTTGTACTTAGATTACACCCTCTAAAAATCTATACTGAATACATTCCAGGAGAACAAATGTCCATTACCATTAGCAGACACAGATGGAGCCTGGAATTGTCAAGAGACAAAAGCTCTCTTATCTTTGCCGTCACACTGGGAGCACGCCAAACTCTCCATGGTTAAATGATAAGAGTTATTAACTTGTCCATAATTTTCCTTTCCTCTTCATCAGTTGTGGCCTTCCATATATAGATATGGAATTGCAGTCAGTTTAAAATTGTATAATGGGGTCACTTTCACGCTACTTCCCTCTTTTTTTTTTTTTTTTCTTTCTTTCCACACCGTTATTTTCCCAAGTCTCTGTTTAATTTCACTAGTATAGATTGGTAGTTGTTACAATTTGACTGGACCTAGGCCTAACGCCATGTTGACTGAATGCTATAGAATACAAGAAGATGAATGATCTGCATTTCTGTTATAAATAATAAATCTAACATTAAAATGTTTCCATATCTATTCATTCCCTTCTGGATGAAACAGGAAGAGCTAGAGTCTTGGCACCATAGCTCTAAGATCCTATGCAGGATGAAATACAATGGAGCAGTAATCTCTGGCAAACAGCCAGCAGTGGGAGGATAGGTTCCTCCATGAGACCTTATCATCCATCTTGAAAATATATATCCTGTGGTGACATATGGGACTTGACAAGACTTCACATGAGTGTGCAGTTTTTAGAGAAGCAAATAAGTGTCTCTCCAGGCACCATAGCCTTTTATTTTTTTTTGCAACTCCTACACCCCGGTACAGCCCCACCATACTGCCTCACGGTCTGTAGAGATCTCATGTCAAAAGCATACTCCTCCTCCTTCCTTGTTCATACTTCTTCACATCACCAGTACCTGTGATCGGGGGGGATGAAATATACATCTGTATATAGGTCTGTTCATTTGTTTTACTGTTCATAAATAACCTCTCTCTATCTCCATCATCCCTCATATATGCGGGGCCTCAAGAGCTATGTAACCATGGAAGTCACTGAAATCAATAGGAGTTCTATTCCTGGAGTGCTTGCAAGATTGGATGCAATGCTTCTTGTCCCCTTCTAGACATATGGACCGATTACAGATGTAAAAAAAAATGGCGCTTTAGCTTAAACTTGGCACGGCCCTGCACTGAGTCCAGAACATGCCCAGAAGAGGCATAATGTTAGTTGGACCCACCTCTAGATTATACAAGATCTGTATAGATAGGGTGCTTCAGTGGGGCTTTTTTGGTGCTTTTATCTAATAGCTCATTGAACAGCTTCAGACAAAAGCACCAAAAAGACCTGCTTAAGTGTTCAGGTGCTGCAGAGCTGGATTGAATTAACACACTGCCTCTTCCAGTAAAGTGCTTTTTTCCCACATCTGTCAGCACCCTAGATCCACTTTTCAATGGAAAAGAATGGGTAAAAGAACTTGTATATGGACATTGGACAAATATGTTCATTACAGGACTTTTGAATCAAGGGATTTTTTTGAAGCTAAATTAATGTTGCTTACATTCAGTCTAGTAGCCCATCATTCTCTTATTGATTTGTTTAGACCAAGTTCCCATAAGAGACATAAAGTTCAATGTTATCAGCATTAAATATTTGGTTGTGATTAGGACTGGTAGGAAATTTTCTGATGGAAAGTTTTATCATCAAGAAATGCAATTTGTTGAAATAACAACGGTGCTCAGGTATTTGTTGCTTTTCAATAACGTTTCACTTAGAAGAAAAAAATTAAATGAAGCATTTTCAGTAATGATGACATGTAATGTTTCAACGTGTTGGGAATGGAACACTTCAATTTTTCATTTCAAAACAACTTTTCATTTTGAAATTGTATATGGTAAACAGTCACATCATTTTAATTTTTTCTCAATTTTCTTTCTTTCTTTCATTCTTTCTTTCTAAATGAAGTATTTAATGAGATTTTTTTTAATTTAATGCTTTATTCTGAGTCTGAATGAAAACATAGGCTTCCACATTAAACAACAACATTCATTTCCTGCAGAGTTCTAATTATGATAATTTTACCACAGAAGCTCTATAAATCAAAAGTATTTTAAAACCAAGAGAGGGGCATATTCAGTGAAGTTTCTCAAATAGCTGATGCTTCTTGAAAGGATAAACATTTTCTTTTTTTAGATAAAAGTTTAAGATAGGGAATAAAAATGACTGCTTTTCAATTAAAGAAAGTTAAAAAATTATGGTGAAAATTCAAAGGGAAAAGTACTCAAAACATTGTAAAAGGGTGATTGAAGCTATAGATCGGGGAGACAAGAGCAGTAATAATGAAGTATTTGTCTGTGTTTAGAAATGTAAAAGAGAACTTACAGCCCATATCAGATAGTGATGTTATAAGGACAAATATGAAAAGATACTAAATATCAGAAACATCTATGGAAAGTTTCAAGGATCTGAAAATGGAGGGGGCCCTAAGATTCAGGCGCTGTGAAGCTGAGAATATTAAAACAAACAAGAGTGGAAAGTGGGGGAGTTTCAGCTGACATTTTCACAAATGTGCTTAGTTCAGGAGAGAGTCCCTCAGGACCAAAAAGTAAGTAACATAACCTTTTAAAAAAGAGGCAAGGGACCTAACAGGAAAATACAGAGCAGTCACACTTACAATCTATTTTAAAGGATCAAACAGAGGAACAGTTAAAATACTCATGCTTTTTTGCCTTCAGATGCATCTTTTGTTAGAATTCTTTGAAGATCCCTATGACACGCTACTCCAGAGAAATGCATCCTTTAGCTGAGATGTCCTAAAGCACTTGATATCACAGCCCACCAGCAATGAATGTCTAATGCATGAGAAAGAAACATTGGCAGATAAAAGTGAAAGTGGGACAATGGAAGAGGAATAACAGGTTGTCATAAATGAATCCTTTGCAAGCTGAAAAGAATTATCTGCATACCTCAGAGAACAGTGGTGGAACTGATTTGTTGTTTTGTCAACAAGTCATCAGAGGGAGAGAAATTGAGGTTGTTTGTGCATCTTGTTCAAAAAAAAAAAAGAAAAAAGGATATGTTAAAGCTGAGAAAAGAGAGCTAAATATGTTTCAAATGATTTACTCTATGGAGTGCCTCCTCTGGAATTGTATGCAGGATGTAATCTAATGTGTATCCAAGACAGTCATAAAGCCGTAGAGAACAATGGAAATATCTGTCTCAGAACTCAGGTGCGAGAGCTCGCAGAAATAAGTTCTGTTTTTTGTTAGGGCCAGATCACCAGGTGATAGAAAGTGATACACATCTGCTGAAGGCCAGATGCCTAAAGTTTAAACACGGGTTTAAGACCTGTCTGAATCAGAACAAGAGTTCACAACGTTTTGCAAACGATGTGATTTGTCAGAGTCGTACAGGAGTCAGTGGCAGACTCAGGAACTAAATCTAGAGCTCCTGTCCTGTGCCCTAACTGCCTGCTTGTCTCTGAAGATCATCCTGTTTTGCTCATCCTTCCATCACTCAGGTCCTCTTCAACACAGCCTGCACGGTCACCAGTCATTGTACATCAAACCTGTCTAAATTGGATTATAAACTGCTCAGGGCAAGGACCCTGCCTCCCTATTTATTTTCTTAAGTGCTACATATGCTACTATATAAATAAATAATAAGGCTAACAGACATAACTCTATACATAGGACCTTTAAACAGACCATTTTAACATCAATCCAGCACGTTATTAGCAGCTAGTGAAGCTTGCAGCTTCCTAGCCTTATACGCATACACCAGCCAGTCTCCGTTGGCAGCTTAGCTGCAGGTGACAAAACATCTTTTCTGACTTGCATAGAAATAAGCTGGAAGCAAAGAAAAATAAGAAGAAATAATATCCTCTAAAAAGAAAAATGATACAGCCCAAGAAAATGACTTAGGATTTGGGGGAGAGGGGGAGGCGGGAAATCCATAAAGCCAGTGATGATTTAGAAGTGCTGAAAGATGTTGGATTCACTGCTACTGCTGGTGATAGATTGGGCTTTTGCCAATATGCCTGCATGTCATTTCAAGCTGATTGTCTGAATTCCTGTTCGCTTTATCTCCGTCTCTTTCCCTGAAGTAATTTGTTGATGGTGCAAGTATGCAAAGGGAAATCAAATCCCTGACCAATAGCCAAAGCTACATCAATGGGGAATGTTAAATGGTACAAAAGCTGCCACAATGCAAACATCATTTAGCACCAGATGATTTGCAGCACAGGTCCTGTTCTAAGTGGAGGGGAAAAGGTAAAAAAAGGTAAAATCAGGCTAAGATTTTCAGAGATGCTTAATATTTTGGGAGGCCCAGTTTGTGACATCTTTCAGGAAGTGCTAATATTTTCAAAGGTAATTGTCTGGCACTTTATAAAAGCTGTCTTAAGTTGGGCACACTAGAACTGAATCACCCCAAATCACCACTCCTTCCTTGGGATGTCTTAAAGATGAATCTAGCCTTTTATGATGCAGATTGGGTGAGGTAGGAAGAAGTGAAAATGGAAAAGAAGATGTTCAAGGTCTAGCACTGACATTTAGAAAGCAAGCACTGCAGTTCAAATCCTGAAAAGCTTAATGCCAAACAGTAATTCTTAGAATTCTTCTTCTGCACCAGAGTGTTGTACTGGGACAACAGTACCAGTTCTGCTGAAATACTGCTCCTTTCCTTTGCATGATTTTAGACTTCACACTGGGATAGCTAAGCTTCACTATCTCTTTTGCTGAAAACGTTCTTGTTTCTATGGGAATGCCTGCACATGCTCCTCCCCGCACAGTGCAAGGAAATTGAGTATCTCCTTGTACCGAGAAACAGCAAAATAAGGAGAGAAAAAAAACAAACAAGCCCCAGAGTGAAGAGCAACGCACTACTCAAATAGGACGTAGGGAACCGTATCTTTAAAAAGCTTCCACACAGGCCAGTGTTGTGCAGAGGCTGTGTTGCACAAACTGAATCAGAACTCAGACACAGAATGAAGCAGACTCGTACTCTGTGGCTATGACTGATTACTGACAATATAGTGCTAGAGTAGAGAGATGTTCTCTCTCAAATTCCCTAGCAAATCTTAAACTGGACACACTAACAACAAAAAACCAGCAGCAGGCTGAGAAACCTGATTCCAGAGTCTAATAAAACCAGAAGTAGTGGACTCACTGCATGTGGTGCTTCACATTCATGTGATTACATAGGCTTCTGAGGGATGCTGGTTGGTGGATTGCTTGTTTATATGCACTTGAATTTCTGCATTATGTTCCTCTTGATGGTTAATTATTATTACTGTGTATGTCTGAGCAACTGCCCCTTTAAGAGTCTCTCAAAGTCTGCTTTAAAACTGGTTGCGCCAAGGAGATTCTCATGTTATTCTGCGCTCATCCATTGCAACTCAGACACTGACTGAAGCAGACCACTGACAGGCTTTTTGGCTCTGAGGCTAGGAACAGGAGTTGCACATAAACTAGTTTAAGTGATCAGAAACTGGTTTAAACCTGGAACAGAACAGAAGTTCGGCGCAATTTAACCGCTTTCAAAATGACTGGTTTAAGATAAACCTAGATGGATGTAGTATCAGACTTAACTGATTTAGGTCAAACTGGTTTATGGAACTTCTAGACCTCTTCCTGGTTCAAATTAACTCATAGTTCCCCAGCATCCCAGGAAGCTTTGCAGCCCTGGGCTGTGCTGTCTGCTCCAGCAGAGCAGGGCCTGCCCTGCTCCCTAGCTGGAGCACTGTCACTGCTCCAGCTGGCAGATAAGGGGGTGGGGGGAAGACACCAGCTGCAGTCTGCTTGGTGGGGGCAGGGGAGGGAAGAAGACACCAGAGGCTTTTCCCTCCTGCCCGCTTGAGTGGAGGGGAGGGTGTGACCAGGCCCCAGCCCCACCAGGCTGGCTGGGGGGTGTTGAGATCCTCACCCTGGACCACACCAGATTCCAGGTAGTGTCTGCCTGGTGGGAGGGGAAGGGAGAGGAGAGGAGAGGAAAGGAAGAGGGAAGCCCCTGGAGGCTGTTTCCCCCTCCCTACCCGAGCAGAGGCAGGGTATGGGCAGCTGAGGCAAGCGGGAGGCAAGGGAAGGGAGAAGTCTGGCCATGCCCCGCTTCATTGCTTGAGCAGAGAGGGGGGCAAAACCTCTGGGGGCTTCCTGCCCCCCCACTGCCAGGCAGACCCCAGCCCACCCCACCCGCTCACTGCCCACCCAAACCGGGATTGTGGGGCATGGCTAGGGTAACCACTTATAGCTCTGGGCAGCAACGAGGAGTAAAGCCCCTCTGGGCTTTCCCGTCCACACCACCCCCAAGTGCATGAGTCAGCACCCGACTGGGGTCTGATGGGGGTGGGGGTGTTTTCTTCCCTCACCCACCCTAAAGTCTAATATTAAGTCTCTGGTAACAAGGGGAGAATCCCTTCTTTGCAGCAAGACCAGACCTGGGGGGAACCCTGCCAGGGGTGGGGAATACTCTCTGAGGCTGGGGGACCCAGCCAGCCCAGAGCTAGAGGGACTGTTCTCCCCTGGAGGAGCCCTGCAAGGGTTTGAAGGGCATGGGCTGGGCAGCCAAGTAAGAATAAGTCCTGCTTGGCTGCATTGGGGTGCCTTTGGCAATGGCCAGCAGGCTGGTAGGAGTACTCTATCACCCCCGAGCTGCTGGTATGGGCCACTGCAGGGGTCTAGCTGCCTTTCCAGTTTCAAAAGTCAATGTCTGTTCACTTGCTTATCAGTTCAATCTATGCAGAGAGATGAATCGATTCAGCCTGGGACTTTTTTGACTGTTTGTACTTAGCCTGAGAGATTATGAATGACACAGATAATGGGCACCATATGTGGGAACAGAAGTAGCTATGAAGACAGCACTGGGTATTTAAGGAGCAAAGTAGAATCCTGGTCACTGTGACCCCTGGGCAGCAGAGTTTAAAAGGTCTAGCAGAGAGGAAGACATTGTATTGTGGAATGGCAGCTGATTATATTGATATGGTACAAGCTGTCCTGTTGCCACTGTGCCAGCAGAAGTCTACTAGCAGGGAGCTTCTGTCATTCTGGAAAGGGAAATAATTAAGCCAAAGAAAAGAGAGAATTAAATATGAGTAGAAGACAAAATTAAATATGAGTGAGATACACCAGGTTATGTTGGGAAAAATATGAAAGAAAATATTCTAGTGTGTAGACCAAAGGTTGAGCTATGTAAGAATGTGTTGAATCTGCATGTGTGAATCTTAAATTGCTTTCTGTTGAATCTGCTAATGCCGATGTATGTATGGTTTTACTTTATGTTTACAAAATATTCTGTGCCTGTCAGTGTGGCAGCACTTGTGGTTGGAGTCATTTATTTGTGACTGGCTTGGACACCATACTGCAGACATGACTTGGTCACTAGTTCTATTTACTTCAGTAGGAGTAGTTTGTATAGGTTTCTCAAGTCTTGCAGGACAAGTTTCACTAAGTTCAGCTTGCTGTTTTCCCACAAAACAAATTCACATTCATTTTCCTCTTCCCAAGCTGCCCAGTTTATTTTCTGCCTCCCTGCCCTTTGCCTGGAATTTAACTTGAGAACAAAACCTATTAAGCCAAATGTCATTTTGGGGGTTGATGGTAACCTTTAATCTTAGTGCCTCTTTGGAGAAAGCCAAGTCCTGTGTTTAGATCATTAATCCCCTTTAAAGCATCTCTTTGTGGGTGGTTTCATCAGTCAGACCCACAAAGAGGCTGCATCTCAGTTTGTACTTTTTAAGTGTACAAACCTCTATCCATCATTGTCAGGTAGGATGGTGAGCCAGCAAGGAAGATGGAGGTCTGTTGTGCCACTTTTAAAATTCTGCTGCAAATAGAGCCAGACTGTTTATGCCAGAGCCATGCATTCCCTGAATTACAACTGTGCTTCCCACATCAGTTAACTCCATTTAACCTGCACATTCTTCTCAAGCCTTTGAAGCTTTGAGAAATAGAGGAAAATGGTTATCATTTCAGAGGTACTGTTCACAGCACTCCAGAAAGCCACCACCCTTTATTCCTCAAAGATTTTCTTCATTCCTCCATTCTTTGTGGTCTAATGCTCCCCTCTTACCATTTGTAGGAAAGGATAGCTAAGATCTGGATTTGATTTTTTTTTTCCGACCACACATTTCCTTCTTGATCTTCCTATATTCTTTATGCCTAGCATGTAAAATGGAAGTAGTAATACTTCCTTTCTCAGCTCATGAGATCTTTTTTTCTAGCTAGATTGTAAAATCCTATGGGAGAGGGACTGCCTGTTATTCTGTGTTTGGATAGTGTTTAGTTCAAAGGAGCCCTGATCTCAGTTGAGGTGTCGAAACACTACTATAAAATAGATCAAAAACTTTATTGAGAAGATGTTAACATTACAGTTCTTACATGGGTTAGTAGAATTGGAAGACAATAAAGGACCCTGGGTATGGCAGCTACATAAGTATACAGCTGTTGTATATTACTGCAGTCTAAATCATGCAGTTAGTCATGCAGCCTGCATTAGCCTGGCAAACTAGGAAATCTCCATGAGATTTAATGATAAGAAGAGAGGTAGGACCCTGTGCATAGTAATTCTATTAGTACAGAGTTGCAAGACTGAAAAGCATTCTTAAACAATGACACTGCCTTGTAGCGTACAATAGCCAGGGTGGGAAAATAATGGAGACTAGAAAACAGAGTTCCTATTGTAGTAACCTTCCTCCTGTGAGAAAGATGCTTATTAAGTGCTCTTCCTCTTCTTTGTCCAAGCACAAGGTTTGCAGCAGTAATGCAAGAGGCTCCCTCCTTCTGAAAGTTTAGGAATGCTGTGGGAGCAACCTGCCAATCAATACCGGCCAATACATCCCGGTATATTTTAGACATTTCCTTTCTAAACAAATCAGGGAGGAAGAGCCTGGGCTAAAGAACATCTCATGTAGTAGTATAGATTCTGGCCATAGGAACAGCCCTCACCAGGGTTTGGATTCTTTTTATAACACAGCCTCCTTTGACCCAGATTACACCAAGTTTTTTATGTAATTTGCCCTGCAAAGTCATCAAGAAAAAAGCAGTTCACAGTGTTTCAAGATCTTCCGTAAAATAATTTTTACCTCCAGATATGTAGCTTCCTCTTCTTGATATACAAAGATGTTAAGAACGTCTTTTAATCAGAATAGGTCCCAAATAATAATATTTCCAAAATTCAGGAATACTTCATAGAAGTCATGGAAAATTTGGGTTGGAAGGGATCTATCCAATCCCCCACTCAAAGCAGGACCAGCCCCAACTAGATCATCCCAGCCAAGGCTTTGTCTAGCTGGGTCTTAAAAACCTCCAAGGGTGGAGATCCCACAACCTTTCTGGGTAACATGTTCCCATGCTTTACTACCCTCCTAGTGACAGAGTTTTTCCTAATATCAAACCTAAACTTCCCTTGCTACAACTTGAGACCATTGCTCCTTGTTCTGTCATCTGCCACCACTGAGAACAGTCTAGTTCCATCGTCTTTTGAACCCCGCTTCAGGTAGCTGAAGGCTGCTATTACATCCCCACCTTTCGTCTTGTCTTCTCTTCTCCAGACTAAATAAGCCCAGTTACCTTAGCCTCTCCTCATGAGTCATGTGCCTCAGCCCCCTAACCATTTTTGTTGCCCTCTGCTGGACTCTCTCCAATTTTTCCACATCTTTTCTATAGTGGGGGCCCCAAAACTGGACACACTACTCCAGATGTGGCCTCACCAGTGCTGAATAGAGGGGAAAAATCACTTCCTTCCATTTGCTGCAACACTCCTACCAGTGCAGACCAATATACTGCTACTCTTCTTGGCAACAAGGGCACACTGCTGGCTCATATTCAGCTTATTGTCTACTGTAACCCCCAGGTCCTTTTCTGAAGAGCAGCTGCCCAGCCAGTCAGTTCTCAGCTTGTACCGGTACGTAGGATTGTTCTGTCCTAGGTGCTGTACTCTGTACTTGTCCTTGCTGAACCTCATACATTTTTTTTAGCCCCATCCTCCAATTCATTGAGGTCACTCTGAATCCTGGCCCTACCCTCCAATGTACCTACTACTCCCATCAGCTCTGCAAACTTGCTGAGGGTGCACTCCATCCCATCTTCCAGGTCCTTGACAAAGATATTGAACAAAGCCATTCCCTGGTTCTGGGCTTTTTGATTCAGCCAATTATAAAAAATCAAGCATATCTGTAAATTTCATATCCAATTTCAGAAATCTGGTTGCTCATTTTTTCATAGGTGTTCACAGAGCCTGTTCTTCAACATTAGTTTCATGTCACTTCTCTAGCGATGGACCCAGAATGATTTATGATTCTACTGCAGCTTTTTGTTAGTCTCAAACGAGGAAGGCTAGGGACAGACATTCAAAAAGCCAGAGCCTGAACTGATTCAACCGTTGCAGGTTAGTCTAACCTGCCTAGGCTGAACTGGTTCATAACTAGACAAACATGATCTCTGCACTAAGGCAATGTGGGCACATGCCTGCAGTTTCTCAGGCCAGGTGCTGGGGGGGCGCTAGAATGGCCCTCGGCTGCAGGGAAGCTGGGAAGGGCGGGCAACCCAGGCTGAACTGGCTAGAGAGGGGTTTAATTTCCCCCTCCCCGTGCCACCACTGGAAAGGGGCTTGTGCTCCTCTGCATGACAACAGGGGCTGCTGCCTCCAATAAGGGCCCTGCCACCTCCCGCTGCAGCAGCAGGGAGGGGGGAATTAAACCCCTCTCTGGCCAGACCTCCTCCCCTGCCTGCCCTTGCTTGGGCTGGGGAGCTGAGGGGCAGGGCCAGCTTGGCTGGGCTGGAGCACAGAGCCCTGCCCAGCGCAGAGAGCATGCTGGGATGCTGGGGGTCTCTGACTTAACTCAAACCAGCAAAGGGTCTGGGACAGACGTTGCATTAACCAGTTTGAGCCAAATCAGTTAAGTCTGATACTACATTCAACCAGATTTATCTCAAACCAATTTCAGCCATTTTGAAACTGGTTTACGTGCACTGCATATTTGTTCTGTTACAGGTTAAAAACAGTTTCTGATCACTTAAACTGGTTTATGTGTAATGTCTGTCTCTGGCCTAGAGTTCTAAGATTTTATTACTGGTAGTAATCCAGTTCAAACCCTGCTCTTGGCCTGAGAGGTGTTCAGCTACATTCAATTATTGTGTTTTGGTTTGAACTGATCATTACGCTTGATTCACCAAAAGAAACATACATGAACCAAGAAGTAGCAATTATTAGGGGTGTGCAAAGTGGGCAGTATTCGATTCAGATTCAGATTTGGCCCAATTAGGGGGACGGTGATTCGATTCGTTGATTCAGATCACTGTCCCGATTCAGTTTGACCAAATCTGAATCTGAAGATTCGATTCAGATTTGAAGAATCATCAATTAGGCCATAGACACAGCTTTATATGTTTTTCTACATACTTCAAGGTACCAGGCATGGATCATGAGCACTGAGATGGTGAGGTAGATGGAGCATCCCACAGGAGTGATGGGGGGGGGCCCCTGCGTGCTTGGCAGCAGACCCCCCCCATGCCCTCCTGGCTTGTTGATTGGCTGCAGGAGGACCCTGGGTGCACCCCCAGACCCAGGAAGCACCAGTTGCTGAGCCAGAGGAAGGGGGAGGGGTCCCCCACATGCTCCACGGCAAACTCAGAAGTGGACCAGACGTACTTCTGGTCAACTTCCGGATCCACCGCCGAGCACACAGGGGGACACCCCCCCCCCCCAATTCTCCTGTGGGATGCTCCATCTGCCGTATTATCTCAGCATTCATGAGCCACACCTGGTACCTTGAGGTATGTAGAAAAAACATATAAAGCTGTGTCTGTGGCTGAATCATTGAATCTCTCTGAATCTCTCCTAATTGAATTGGAGGCTTCCAATTCAATTTGTGGAGATTAATGGGTCTCCTGATTCGAATTGGATTCGGAGATTTGGCTGCTGAATCACGCTGAATCTCCTCCAAATCGAATCAGCAACTGAAGCTTCTCACGGCCCTAGTGATTAAGGCATTGGGAACATAATGAGAAGAAATTGCTGAACCAATTCTTTTGCATCATGCCAGGAATCCAATCTGTTCTTCACTCATATTCTTTCAAAGGCTGTGTTCAAATTTAAGTGTTACCTTATATGGTCAAATAAAGATTGTATCTGTGACTAAGGAACACTTTCATCTGAAGTTATTTTCTACTGTTCCTTTCTCTACCAGCTAAGTAACACTTCAGTTCATTCTGAGAATGTTCTCCCTACTATAAAAACACCACCATATATTGGCATCTTTTTTTGGTATGTGTCAATATAGATGTTAGAAGTGGCAGCACAATTCCCTCAGACCAATGCTGACATTCGCTAAATAACTAATAGACAAGACAAGGCATGAGTTGATATAGTTTTTCCAAGTGTAAGGAAAGATGGCAAACATTTTTGTCCAGATGCTTCTTGGGAGCTCAGTCAGACAGTAAAATTAATCGAGCGGTCAGAAAGGCAGACATTTTTTATCATCTAGCTTTTGAATACTGTAGTTTATCATTTAAAAGTGACTTGCAAATATTAAAGGAAAAGAAGTTGCACTGAGCTGCAATAAGTGATTTTAAATTTAAATGTGTCTTCTGTTTCTGCTCATTTGAAAACTTGCATGCTGAGTGACTAACTTTCTACCAACTTGTTAGGAAGGGTCAAAATTCATTTGATCTATATGTCCCCTTTGTAACACACAGCACAGCAATTTCAATAATGAAGCAATAAATTTTCAGTAAGAAAATTGCAGTTGGCTCAAAGGTAAGCACGTACTTAACATGCTTTCCTGGATGAGGGCAATAGGACCTGTTGAAGTGAAGGATTCATTAAAAGGATCAGGATTGAAAAGGTAGATTTCAGAGTTGTTGGCACAGAAACAGTAACTGAGCTTTGTGAGCAGATGAGATTAACCGGGGAATGTACGTAGATAGAGAGAGGAGAGGCACTGAGCTCTAGCCTTCCTGGACCTCCATAGGAAGCAGAAGAGAAGAGAAGAACTTGCCTAAAGAGACACCAAAAGGCCCCAACTGTCCAGACCGTTGTCTGTTGTGTGAAAACCCATGTGGTAGAACGTTATCCTCTCCTTACACTCCCTTGGTATAGCTATAAATTATTATAAATGGTGCAAAACAGTGGTGAATCAGGCCCCCAAATGGCTGAAATATATATCTCACATTTATAAATATTAGAAGAGTTCTTTGCAAAAAATTTTGTAAAAAGTGACCCAGATGCTTCTGTGATGTGGATTGACTGAACGCCATTTAAATCCATAGAAATATTCCTATTTACACCACTAGAGGATCCTGCCCAATTTCTCTGAAAAAGAGATCAAATTCCCCACCTTCATGTTCAGTTCAATTGCTACATCCAATGCCCCAGTAATTCCAGTAGCTTGTCTTTTCAATGGAGCTAACAGAGGGCAGCACGCTTCACATATTTTAAACCCAGTAGCAATGAGAAAGCATAACCTATGAAGATGAGTAGTATGTAGACATTGTGAATTTGATCAAGGACAGCAGAACAAACCATACTCCCACAGAAATCTCCATGGGCTCCTTATTGTCTATGCAGGGTGGGTATGAGATATTTAAGTTCCAGAGTTAAGAGACCCACATGTAGTAAACTGTATGGCACTCAATTTATTTACCATAGATCATTGAAGGACAAGCTCAGCCCTAATAAGATTCTGATTCTGAGAAATGTGATGTTTCAGTCCTTTAGCTTAGTCTATGAAGGACCTCATCCTGAGTCTCTTTACTGACTTCAGTAGGCATTGCGTTTGGTCCTAAATCATCCTTTCCTATTTATACTGCTAATTTTATGCCATTCAGTATCCTGAAATGTGTCACTGAAGCTAACTAATTCATCTGAAACACAGTAAGATACACAGTATTTTTGAACAATGCTAGTTTTGAAGTACTATTGTAGGGTAGATGGATGCTTCAAGTAAAGCCATTTTCCTATTCTATTCAACTGGCTGCTTTAGTTTAGGGTCGGTCAGGGATAAGTAAATTAATTATGACTAAATAAGCATAAAGGAGAAATTTTCAGAAAGCTGTGAACGTACAATTAAAATAAAGAATTATAAATAGAAGCAACATTGTTTTTGGATTAACCCTGATTAAGGCCTCTTCAATAGTTAGCATTCCTGAAAAGAAGCCATGACCCTTACTTTGCCTTGTAAACTCTTAATGTCCTAGACTTGTAAGGAATGTCCTAGACCTGTAAGGAATGTAGGATGCTCCTGTCATTGTTCAGACTCTTGGACAAAGTAGTAAGATGAAGGATGCTTCAATGAGACAGCAAGTGATGAAGTATGTCAGCGCTTCCCAGGAATAATCTAACTAATTTTAAAATTAATTGCTCTTTTCACAGATTTTTAGATTTTTTATTTAAAAAAAACCCCACTATAGCCCTCAAAATATCAGCCTGTGACATGATGCGGACATTTTTACCTGTGTCTTTTACTACAAACTGGGTGCATCTACATGAGACTCCTTACTGTGCAGTAGCATAGTTTACTATGCAGTAAGCATGTGCATCCACATGTGCACACCCTTACTGCACAGTAAACCACACTAATCACAAATAAATTGCTACCTGCAAATGCAAGTAGAAAATTTCCTTTGATTATTTACTGTGCAGTAGTGCTCATGTAGAGTCTGACTGGGAGCGAATTTGCTCCTGGTCAACCGGCTACCAGGGAGCAGGAGATTGCTCTCTGCCCCCCAGAGCTGCTTGCTGCCAGGGTGGGCTCTGCCACCAGAGCTCAGGTGGGGACTATCCCCCCTGCCCCAGCAGCAAGGAGCTCCAAGCCCCCTGCTCTGAGATTGTGATCAGGGGGTGGGGGCTGACAGATCCTTATCCACCAGCAGGGGCTGGAAGATCCTTATCTCCCTGCCCCCACTTCTCCATTGCAATCGGAGAGCAAGAGGCTGAGAGATCCTTTTCTCCCAGTGCCAGCTCCATGACCACGTGGCCTATAGATAAGGCTCTCCCAGAACCGGCCCTGTGACCACAGAGCTGGTGCTGGGAGCTCCCTGCTGGTTGGGGCTGGGGAGCCTGTTCCCTGCCCAGCTCCATGGTCGCGGAGCTTGGTGGGGAACAGGAGGGAGCCTCTTCCACATCCAGCTCTGCAGTCATGGAGCTGAGAGGGGAACAGGCTTTCCAGCCCCCACCCCATGATCGTAGAGCAGGGTCTGGAAAGTGTCCTGGTCAGAGGCAGGTCACAGCCCCATGCCCTGATTGGGTGATGGAGGCACGGGGTTTGGAAAGAGCTGCAGGGGTGGGGTAGGTCCCAGCCCCCTGCCCTAATTCACCACTGGGCAGCTAACAGCGAGCTAGCTCCTAGCTGCCCCACCAGAGGATTGGGTCAGGGGGCTGGGACCTTCGTCTCTGCTGCAGCTCTTTCTAAGTCACCTGTCCCCAGTCAGGGAGCTGGGGCCAGGAGCTCCCTGCTGCTAGGTCAAGGGGACATCGTCCCCGCCCCTGCAGCAGGCAGCCCCCACAGGAGCAGGGTGCAGTGTCCCAGCCCTGGCCAAGAGATGGCCGTCTCCTGGCCCAGTACTCCCTGCCAGCCCCTGGGCTAGCACCCAGAGGGAGCCTGGAGTTTCCCCTGATGGCAACAGGGACCCATTGCAGGGCCCTAAGAAGCAGGAACAGTTTGCTGCCATTAGCAGCAAATCTGCTCCCACTTCCCTGCATGTGTAGATGCCTGCCTGGGAGTGTTTACTTGCAAGTAGTTTACTCGCAAGTAAACTGCTCCTGCATCAAATGCAGGTGTAGACACACCCACTGTTCACTAGCGGATTTGGCTGGAACCAAGTCCACAAAGCCAAAATTCCTCAAACTGGAGTATTCTGAATTTAGATTTAAATATTGCAGGTCAGACTGCAGATCTAATCAGTAATGTAATTATAATGAAGGGTAGGCAACTGGGGCATCAGTCCTAGGTGCTCACTTAGAGCGAGTGTACAAATAGTACCACCGCCACTGCTGGCCCAATTAGCACTGCTGCCGGAGACATCCCAGCCTCTACCGTTGCCCCCCGTCACTGCACACCCTGGTAGTTATATCTTTGTATGTTATCTGAACCAAACCTTTGAGGTTTGCCTAATCATTAGCTTTCTCTCGATCAGAGACATTGGAGAAATCTACTGTGGGAGTAAGTTGTCACCCCTGACTTTAATGCATAATTATTGGAAGCTAATGGACCTGAGATGCACCTGCCTTGGTGCATGTATTCTTCCTTTTGTTAACCAGATTCCTAAATAAAATATCTGACTCTGGCTACTCCCATAGAGGCATAAGACAAGCCTCTAACAGAACTTTCACATTTTATGCAGCTGGAAAAAATGGTTCTGTAACTGTAGGTCAACTTAACCAGTGGATGATGAAATGCTGGCTTGACTTTGCACTGTAGTTTTCTTCTTTTTATTCTTGGGGATAAGCTTTTAATTCTTCCCATGCCAATAGCTATTACTCAGCAGATACCAGTTACAGAAGGACCTCTTCCCACGCCCTTATAATTTTGTCTGTTAGCTCTGTCACTTCTGGAAACAGCATCCCAGATACATTTTTATCTCTGAATATTAATATTTTCTATAAGAGGAAAGGTGGGGAAATAGGCTTGCATCTATGATGGAAAGATGTATTCTGGCTGTCAGAATATAAACAATGTTTGACTGATATGAACATAGAGCTCCAACGAAAAGATCTTCTTGCAGCATGTGAAATACATATCACGCAGATGAATTTTAATCTTTCTAGATAAAATTAAAATTCTTTTAATCTCAACTGCAGAAGTAGCAACAGGACACAGACTGTCACCTGCAAGCACTCTTGTAAGCCAATACTTTGATTCAGTAAAGGCTGCAAAAAAGATTTCATTGGTTTTTCTGATTTAAAAAAATATCCCTTGTATGTGTTATTTATATATGCCTGTCTATGTAGGGTAATTTGGCATTCACACCTGAGAAAGAGATGTAGAGATTTAGGAGCATATACTGCAAATATGAGGATCCTTAGCTCACCCAAGCAGACTCTAATATGCTCAGTACACTGTTGAATGCTTTCCAAACTTTGTTTAAGAGTTAGAAATTGAAAACAGAAAAAAGCCTGGCAGTAGCTGGCAAGGTTCTTTGAGTAGATGTGATATCTTTTATTAGACCAACTGAGTATTTGGTTGGTCTTATAAAAGATATCACGTCTACTCAAAGAACCTGCCTGCCTATGTCCTTAGACCAGCATGGCTACAACCAAAAACCCTGGAAGTAGCTGGGTATCTTTTTCTGTTGAAGGTATAAATTTATGTTATCTGTTCCTTTTTGCACTGTTATTGTTGTCACCGGTAGCATAAGAAAGACCAATATCTTTTTTCATATTACTTGCCTACATTATTTGATATCCATATGAATGGATTTGCTAATGTTTATGAAAACTGATTCACTGAAAAGGCCAGTGCCAGGATAAATAACGTTCATTGAAAAAATCAACCTGTCCTATCAGTCCCAGAGTCACTATTTTTGGAACATATTCCAAATGATTCCTTAAATCATTAAAACAGAACATTTTAAATATCTAGACAAGTGTGCACTATTTAGGCCATGTTTTCCTCCCCGCTACCACACACACACACACACACACTTCCTTATTCTGCTTGGACAATAGAAACAAAATAGTCAGGTTTCTCCTTTATTGTTCCTTTCCAATCAGTTTTGCCTTCAGCTTCTTTTTTACCTAGTACAGTGCTATATTTGTGTTGTGAAAAATACTACTTGGAAACTTCCTATCCCATCAAAATGTTTTTGCTGGGAAGTAGCCTTTCAGCTAAATGAACACTTTTGTAGAAAAGCAGATATATTTTTATAAAAAAAATAAACTTTCTCATGGGACCCCAAACAATTTTTAAAGCATGCAATGAAAGTAATCAGTTAAACAAAGAACTTCTTTGACATTTTTCATAGGAGGAAAATATTGTTTCCCAATCAGTTCTCTTTGCTAACCCCAAAAGTGAGTTTCTAACTGAATTTTGAAAACAAATCAGGGAAACCTCTCTGTCCTTATGTTCAGTAAAAGCTTGTATTTACAACATAAATTTAGGGTCAAATAATACTATTCCAATAATACTAAATTCCAATAATAGTCCAGCATTAACTAAGGGTAACTAAGGGTGAGTGGTCAGGAATGAGTCCTAGGGTGTTCAGTAAAGGAGGGTAGCAGAATGGAGGCATGGGGCTTGAGGCTCTGACCATGCAGAGTGGAGCTGGGTCCCCTCATTACTGCCATTCCCATTCTCCCCATGGGAGACCCTGCCATTGCAAGCAGATGTACCAGGTTTTTGCTGCCACAAGCAAGGTTAACCATTCCCTGATCCTGCAGCCACTGATGAATTAATGGCTTTGAATCCTCAGTTGCCTTATAAAGCTGGGCAGTTGAGTGGCCGGGGGAGGAGTAACCCAGCAGTTTGACAGCAGTACTTCTCACAGAAGCATTCTGCCCCGCTGCACTTTGCACTGCTGGGGTCTTGAGCACCTCTGCCTCCATTTTGACCCTCCCCAAGGCGCAAACCCTAGCAGGTACAAGTCTGCTGTCCAGGGTGCAAAAGCTACCAGATATGATGCCAGCTAGCCAGGCATCATATAAAAAACATATGCACTTGAAGGATGCCTGGAACAGCTATGTTAAGCTTGAAGAGGGTGTGGCATCCATGTGCATGGCAATAAGTCCCAGCTCCAGCATGTAGCCACATCCACAGTAGCAGTGTTCAGTGACATGTCCCTGCAGCTGCCCTTGTCCTTGTGTTGGTTCTTTAGAGGAGGAGTAGAGGACAGGATTGGGACACCAGACTAGTGCAGCATTGTCTGCTACATTTGTGGGAAATGTAAGATCTGGTACAGGGACATTGCTTTGGAAAAAGCTACACATGAAATTATTTTGAAGATAAAAAAATGTATTTAAGGATGGTAGAATGGAAGACTGGCAATTCCCCAGTGAAGCAGGACTGGTAGCCTTTCAATAGCCTAGAATATCATAGCATAGAACAGGATGAGGGGGAAAAATGGGGGTGAGGACATAGGAAAAAATATCACTTAAGCACCGATTTGAACACGGATGTTTCCTCTTCAGGTTGGGTATATTTCAGGGGTTCTGGACTGATGTACCTTGAAACCATTCTAGGCAAAAGCCCCTAGAGAAATTTAAGGCATTGTGCTTGTTTGAATCCTACCCACAATACTGGGGAAATAGAGGGCGGCAATGTTTTTGAGTACCATGCCAAAAACACCCGCAACCTCGACTTGTAAGATGTTAACGTGCCAGGGACAGATGGTGGGAGAGCCGCGAGGGGCCTATTCCTTGTTGTGGCAGCACAGCCCCAGCCCCTACCATGAGGCACACGTGCCAAGCAAAATGCCTGTGTGTGCCAGGGGTTGACTACTGCTGTAAATTTTCTCCACTGCCTATTTTATGCAGTCCCTGCTCTTATCCATTATATGTCCTCAGTTCACCCTACCCTGCATTTTCTGCTTGTATGTCTACTCCACTCACCTCTTTGATGAAGGGAATAAGGATGTGCCTCTGTCCTAAGGCTGAGATGAGCACCCCAGATGCTCCTTCCACCAGGAGCAAGACTACATCAACCCCTTGAGAATATATTTGTAGTTGTTCCAAAATGCACCTGCATTTATCATCTCTGAGAGTCTAATATAGCAAAAAGTAATGCTGATGCTCAAGGCCATAGCAATTCTACTTCCTTTTGTTGTTTTTAAAAGTTTTAATTCAGAATGACTATGCTCAAGTGTCCCTAAACACAAACTCGAGCACTGAGAAATGAAATTAATCAAATCCCATCACAAACCCAAATTCTACTAACACTGCAAACATTAGCAGCCTCGTTGTCCTCCGTGCTGTCACACTGCAGCTGATGGGATGCTCATTCTGCTAATAAGCGCTTTTAAATCTAAGCCTCAAAATGAGTTTAGATCTCAGATCACTAATTATCATCTCTGTTTTGGGAACAAGCTTCATTCCAGGCACTGACAAACCTGTGAATCTGAAACAACACCAGATTTCTCACTAGCATCTTCCCATCTCACGGTGACAGGTTTGAGGCACTTGTTCATGTTACATTTCATATTTTAAAAAATAACTTTATCCTTTTAGAAATGCTATGACTTGCACAATTCTATGACATTTTGTACTGGCAGCTCTCTCCTCTTCCCTCCAATTTTTTCATCTGGAAAATAATTGTCTTGCAGGCTTTTTTGGTGTTTTTGTCTATTCAGTAGCTCTTGGCCGTCAGAGTCATTACCAGGGATCACTATGTGGTAGTGGCTCTCATCAATGTCCATCTTGCAAGTCTTGAGAGCATAAAACAAAAGTAAATTATGGATCATGAAACTGGTCAAACCATATACCATATGAGCACTGCAGCTGGAGATGTACACAGCTTCCGAGGCCTACAGCACAGTATAACTTCAAGCATCTTGAGACACCTACGGTACCAATGTTGTACTGGATATGTTGTGAACTGAGTTAAGGGATATGGTAGTAAAACAGCTGGTAGCTGCTGTAAACTAATCTGCTCGTCTTTTCTAGCTCCGATAGAGAGGTGTTAGTGTCAGGGAACTTTTGCCTAAAATCACTACTATATTTACAGTAATATGCAACATACCTGTCTTTCAGTATCTAACAGAGGGCATCCCAAGCTTTTAATCCAGCACCAGCCTATAATACCCCTAGGAGGAAGGCCCACTAAAACGGAAGATGCCTGGATCTTAATTCCCAACCAGGATTCAGCTGTTAATTCCACGCAGCAAAGCCTATTTCCTAACTTATGCTTAACACTTTCAGAAGGGTGGGTTTACTTTCAGAAGAGCAGAGTTGTATTAATTTAAAATAGGGCAGAACATTCTGGGGAAATACAGGCGGTACCTTGCTTGGATTGTAATTTTTAATTTTGCTTGCAGGGAGGGAATGAAGGTAGAGGCTCTTCAGTCACTGGTCTCAGTGTAGACCCATCCAGAATCTCTGCAATAACACTCAGCCTGGAGAGGGACAATCTGTGTTCAAACCTGTATCTCAGGATTTTTTCATGTACTGTTCTACTCCCCAGCCCTACTATGCCAGTCCTAGTATATCAGAAGACTACCAATGGCTTTTTATTTCTTCACTGAAGAAACTAGCTCCTTGGATGGGATCTATTAAATTATGATTTCCATATCTTGATTTTTTACCTCTATAAAGTCCCTTTCTTTCTTTCTAGATTATGACACTCCACTATTCCCATCCAGCAAATGCTAACACTCCCTTCATCTATCCTCTCTGGTACTTTGAGACAGACAATACCCGAACTGTAGACTATTCAGGGTAGAACCATTGTTTTTCTATGCTTGTACAGTACAGTAGTCCCTCTCCCAACTAGAGTCTCTGGGTGCTACCATGATACAAACATTTTGTAGTACCACTACTTGCTTAAATAGTTTTAAAACTGTATGACCAATAAAGTAAACAAAAAAGAGCCAAGCCTTGACATGAATGTATTATGTGGCTGAATGCATAATTGAGTGAGTGAAAGACAGAATGTTTCAGTGCATGGTTGTATGTACAAATGAGAACGGGACTTTGATCCAATGGCAAGGAGACCAAGACAAATGGGGATCTTGTTCCACTACAGCTTTCATCCACCTTCACAGCCGTTGAGATTCTACCATCTTCTTCCGCCTGCTCTGCTGTTGAGGACTTGTAGACCCATGGCTGGGAACTGGGCAGGCGTATTATACTGGTGACCTGTACTCGCCATGTCATAGCACCATCGAAGGATATATGTGGCTTTTCAGGAGGGAAACCATTGACATCTGCTGTCCTCACCACACCCTAGTGGTGCTGCAGCTGCTTGCTCCATGACTGCTTATTCATCAAAGTTACCTGTGCTTATTTCACAGCTAGTCTCCCCTGAAGGTCATTCCACTATCCACCATCTGTGGACACACTGGGTAGCAGTACAGTTCTGCCCCACAGACCACCCTAACCTTAATCATTGAGCTCCAGTACACTGCTGCTGCTGCTTTGTGTGCTCACTAGGATGCAGACCTTCAGGCAATCTTCAACATCTTTACCAAGGGACTAACACTTAACATTCAGAAGACTTAGGTCCTCCACCAACAAGCTCCTAATGAACAACTCCAAGCTCTAGTAATCCAGACCCATGGTAAGACTCTGGAGAATGATGAGTATTTCCCGTACTTCAGAAGCCATCTCTCACAGAAGGCTGACATCAACAAAGAAATCCAGCATCACCACAAATGTGCAAGTGAAGCCTTTGGACACCTGAAGAAATGGGTGTTCAAAGATCGCAACATCAGATCTGAAACCAAGCTCATGGTTTATCAAGCAGTCATGATCCCCACCTTGCTGTACAGAGCTGAGACATAGACCATGTACAGGGTACATCTAAAGTTGTTGGAGAAGTACCATCCACATTGCCTGTGGAAGATCCTCCAAATCCAGTGGGAAGATAGATGCACCAACATTCACATCCTCCTGCAAGCAAAAACCAGGAGTATTGAGGCAATGATCATCTGACATCAACTTTGTTGGGCCCACCATGTCTTCTGGATGGTGGATTCCAGACTCCCAAAGCAAGTTTTGTTCTCCCAGCTCAGCCAAGGTGTATACTAAAGAGGAGGGCAGATAAAGCGCTTCAGGGACAACCTCAAGGCCAACTTAAAATGCAACATCAATGTCAACTTGTGTGAGACTATCACCCAGGACTGCCCCAAATGGAAGAGGAGTCTGCTACAGGGATCTCAGTACTTTGAAACCTCACAACAACAACAGGAGATAGAAAAGCAGGAGCAGCAGAAAAAGTGTGTCACAAACCAAGTCAAAAATCCAGCACCACCCACCCCACATGGAAACACATGTCCAAGCTGCAATAGTCTGTCGATCCCAGATAGGCCTCATCAGCCACCTTCGGACACACAGATAAAACAATCATGTATAACAATCATCCTTGACTGCAAGGGATTGACGAAGAAGAATTACAAGTGAGCAACTACACAGAATACAAAAAATTCACAGGACTATATTTGTAGCATTAGCTGGGACCAATTTTACCTCTTCATTAATAACTGTTTTACATGCCATTCAGGCTTTGCACACAGAATCTGATTCATATGCCACAAGGGTTGCGAAACCTGAAAATAAATGGGATACCGCAGAACCTAAATTGATTGACAGTGAATAAACAGCAATTATAATTGCTCATAAAAAATGAGGTGATAGGTGAAAGAAAACATTTCTTACCACAGTTGTTATGTGTATCCAGAGGCAGTGATGAGTCTAATAAGAACCTGAGAATGCACATTGTTTAAGCAAAGAAGAGCTTATATAGCTTTGCACTCAACATGTGGAAACTCATCTCCTTAAACAAGAAAGCACTGGCCCTTGAAGTCTCTGGGTGTAGACTAACCCATTCCACGAGTTCTTGGACAGACTGAGATCAAAAATAATGGAAGACTGAAAGGCTTGCTGAGACACAAGAAGTGGTGTCATAGAAACACTGTCTGGAAAAAAAGCAAGGCTATTGTTAGGACTTGGAATCAGAAGCCTCATAGAGTAGCGAGGTAGGGCTCTCCTTTCTCAGCTAGCCAGACATGGTTTGGGAAGGAGGGCAGCACATAGTTTCACAGTTTCATAGTTGGTAGGGTCAGAAGGGACCTGAGCAGATCATCAAGTCCGACCCCCTGCCATGGCAGGAAAGAGTACTGGGGTCAAACGACCCAAGCAAGGTGTTCATCCAGCCTCCTCTTAAAGACCCCCAGGGTAGGAGCCAGCACCACTTCTCTTGGAAGTTGGTTCCAGATCCTAGCCGCCCTGACAGTGAAGTAGTGCCTCCTGATATCTAGTCTGAATCTACCCTCTGCCAGCTTGTGACCATTATTTCTAGTCACTCCTGGCAGTGCTCGGGGGAACAGGGACTCCCCCTATGCCTCCTGGTCCCCTCTGACTAGTTTGTAAACGGCCACTAGATCCCCCCCTCAGCCTTCTCTTGTGGAGGCTGAACAGGTTCAGGTCCCTTAGCCTCTCTTTGTAGGAAATTGTACCCCAGAATATGCATCTGGAGGAAAATTCAGCTTTGCATTGATTTGCTGCTAACGGTGCATGGTTAATCACAACACTGTATAGATTAGCTTTGTTCAGAAAAAAGTAAACACTAATGTGCTCATTGCCACCAGGTTAATTTTCACCAGTATACAGCTAGCATACATAATTAGAACTGGCATAACAGCTGCTGAAGTGCAATTAGTCCCCTCACCACTGTCTCATGAGCACCAGCCACTGATAAGGTGGTCTTTCTGGATAAGTTTTTAGGCACAGATGGAAGTGCAGCTCCCGGGTCTAACTCATGGCTATTCATAGACTCATGGCTATGAGTTAGACCAATCCTCCTGATCCAAAATATGTTATCTGTGGGATCAGGAGTGTGGGGGATCAGCTTCAATTTGGAGCTGGTCCAGTAAGAGAGGCTGTGTCTTTCCTTGGCTCCATCCCCCAGCTCTGTTGCAGTCTCTGGGTGGAAGGGGGAGAAAGCAGGGCAGAAGGTCATTCTGGGGTTCATTCTAGGGTTTTCTCAGCCCTGGAGTGAGGAGCGAGTAGATTGAAGCCCTCCCCGCCCTGAGGTGAGGAGCCTTAATCTGCCACCCCCCTTCCCCAGCAGAGCTGAGAAATCCAGAAGGGACCTTCTTCTGCTGCCTTCTCCACCATCTATCCAGAGACAGCAGCTTGAGCCGGGTTGCTGTTGAAGCAGAGCAGACAGAAATTAATGAAACCATTCTGCTTAGGAGCAGCTTAATTTGAACTCTCATACAGTGTGGGTTAATTTGTTGTACAATAAAAGGGCTCCGCAGCTGTGCTTTTCTGTTTGGGCACAGTTTTAGAGTAATTTCAAGGGGCCAGTCATGGGACAAATTTTATTTCTGTCTGTGCCTTGTTTTCTGCAGGGCAGAAGTCAAGCTTTCCAGAAGCTGCTCACATTAGGAAATTGGGTTCCACATATCCTTGTTCTTGCTGTAATGCATTCTTTTGCCAGCATCCCCTTTTTGCAAATGTTTATGTTACCAATCCATTTTTAAGCAAGTTCCAGAAGAACCCATTAGACAAGCATGATGAAAATTTGTCCATAGGCTCCACTAACACACTGCAGAACGTCTGGTTGGTAAAGGCACACTGCCTCAACTGTAGCCTAGCATTTGAAATGTGCCAAGATCAAAGCATCTTGCCCAATAGGGTATCCATAGCTTGGGAGACACAACCAATTGGAAGTTAAAATATTTGACCATCCAGTATAGCTGGGCTTGGTATGGGCACATCAGGGGTAGGTGCCCAGGCCTGGGCACTACCCTTACCAGGATTGTCCTATAGGTGCCACCGCCTCTTGTCTTTCTCACCCACCATGACTTGCTGTAAACTTAATTCATATAACAGGAGGCAGCTCATCATCATTACACTCAATCCTCCTGCAGGTAGGATTTATCACTTGCAGTAGTTCATCCAAATTAGGCCCTGTCCCTTTAACAGCTGACCAGGCTTGCCAGTTTAGCTGCCCAATTGTGTTTAAGCACGGCATTGTTGGCTGGGAGCTCCACCACCCCTACACTCCCTCCACATCCACTGGGATAACAAAAATATATAATAACAGAAAAGACTTGAGCTGTCCACCCCTCTCACAGCATCCGAGAGTGTTGCAGCTGGGAGCCGCCACTCCCTCCTCTTCCAGTCAGACCCAGCTGATTTTAACTCTCCTTCCAGATGCTGGGCAACCAACTGACCTGCCTCTCTGCCCACTGTCTCTTCCCCACACCCACAGGAAAGTTCATTTGTATGGGGTTTTCCCAGATGTGGGATACACTCCTCCCTGGGTTTTCTCCCCAACATGGCAACCAGCAGTTTCTGAGTTCACCGCCATGCCACAGGGCATGATCAGGGCTGAGGGAGGGATAGAGAGCCCTGATACACTTGGGGTTATAGGATCGATCATAGGAAAGTAGGGCTGGAAGGGGTCTCTCAGTACTGGAATACCAATAGCTGCTCTGACACAGAGGTGGAAAAACTTACTGGTTTTAAGTGTTCAGCATTTGGGTTTCTCCATAGCTGAAAGGTATTCAGGATATAGACTAGGGGGCTCAAGACTGGTCAATATAGGTGTAAACCCCAAAGAGTTCAAAATGGGTGGGAAGTAAAAGAATGAAGAGATTAGAAGATCTATGTGTAAAGTGTTTTACATTTGTTTTTATTCCAGATTTCTGCCATGGGAATTGTCAGTCTTCGACTTCAAGCCAAAAACCATTCTTGTAAATTGGGTAGATGCAGCCTTACATGAACATGGAAGTTGCCTCACTGGCCCTGCAGGGTTCTGCTCACTTACCCTGGGTGCTATGATAGTTGAAGGCCCTCTTGCCTTGCTTGATTTCCTTTACACTGGTCATTCTTCATTGTAATGGTAAAAGTATCCAGGAAGCTGTGCAGAGTATTTGGTTGGGTCAGGCTATATCAAGTGTTTGGACTCAAAATAATAGGAGGAGGAGGAAAAGTAAATATTTAGAAAATCTCAAAAGCACAGACATTGGACTGACTGAAGAAAGGCATGTGTACTGCAATAAGCAACTTAGCGGACATATAAATATCATAATATTTAATCCATTTATCTGTCCTCTGCAAACTCATCCTCCCTCTACCACGTAATATTCAGATAGGAGTACATGCCTTCAGTGGCTTGAATCCTAACACTGGAGTGCTTGTAGTGACGGCTTTGACATCTGCAAGTAAACTGCAAATATTACTTTCATTATAGTCCATGAAGTTGCCAGGGTGCTCAGTGTGCTAATATGCTTGCTAATCCTTTCTTTGTCACTTTTTGTTAGACATTACAGTTGCAGCGAGATTATAGTCTGCAGGAAATGTTCCTCTTGGGACTCAAGAGGGTGACCAGGCATCTGACAATTCAAAGGGAAGAGCCTTTGAATAACTGTCTTGACAAAAGGCAGAGAACAAGACACTAGACTTTTGTGTGTAAAGAATTATCAAATGGGACAGTAACAAAATTTCTGGGATGGAGTCAGAAGCAGAATGCCAAAAATAATTTAGGGAAGTGAGCAAATAAACTATTATATAATAGAATTGTGTCATGAAAGAGGTGCTGCAGAAACCCAAGGACGTGTAAAGCCAAAGGAAAATTGCACCTTGCTTTTAAGCTTTCAGAACACACATTGCATTGCCCCTCGTGCACCTACTGGAAACGTCATCTTTCAGGAGATGTAGAGTTAGGCTACAGCTTCCTAATCCAGGGAAGAAGTATGTGTGAGAATTGTAGTGAAGAAACAGAGTCTATTCATATCTATATTGTAGGCAGAGAGTGCCTTTCAGTCCATTCCTGAAAACCCCACAGTTTTTACAATTATGGAGAAATAGCTCTGGCCTGGCAACACGACAAACATTAATGAATTGGCCTGATTCACCTTGCATCACATATGAAATAGAAGTTGCCCAGTGAGTCAGGCCATCTCATAAGGACTCTGCAGGTGACAGGGCAGAGTACCAGAGTGCTCTGCATGTACCAGAATACACGAAGCCAGGGGCTAGTGCTAGATGCTTCAGTCAGGTGAAAAATACTTCGTTATACAAAAGCCTTCCTTCAGCAGAAGGTGCTTCCTCACCTCAGACAACTGGTGCTTGCCCTGAAAAATGAGGGTTATAATAGAATCATGAAATAATATAAAAGCAGGGCTGGAAGGGGCATCCAGAGGTCATCTAGTCCAACCACTTGCATGAAGCAGGATCACCCCTATCCAAACAGCCCTTTACAAATCCATTGTCTAACCAGGGGTGCTCAGCACCCAGCCTGCAGGCCAGAACTGCCCATGGAGCCATGTCATCCACCATGTAGGGGATCCCCCACGGGTCTGAACATTTGGCAATCAGGGAGCAGGACAATGTTAATTGCCACTTCCCTGGTGGAGGGAGGAGAAGGTAGGGAGTTGCTCCACAGCCACTGCAACAGCTGCCAGAAGGGGTCAGCCATGACCTGGCCAGGGTAGGGTATGGAGAAGGCAGACTGCCTGTGGTTCCTGCCCCCATTGTGGAAACAGCTTACCATGGAGGAAACCTGGGCAACTTAACATGGTCCCTGGGCACCTGTGCATACAGGACCCCCAAACTGAGGTTGGTCAGCACATAGCCCCTCTGTACAGTGCCTGTTATCTCTGAAATGTTGCAAGCTCTCACAAGGAGCCTCTCTGTCCTTGCTCTGCAGAACCAGCTGCTGGACATGGGAGAGACCCACCTGCCGCTAGCAGAGATGGGACCCCAAGGATGTCACCATCTTCTGGAGGCTCTGCATATGCCATCTCCATCTGTGCCGGAGCCAGGATTGGATGGCTTTCTTCAACCACTTGGTCACCCTCTCCGATGGTGTGTCCACTTCTCCCCACAGTTTTGTATCATCCGCAAACTTGGACAGAGTACACTTCACTCCCTCGTCCAAGTCACCGACGAAGACATTGAAGAATATCAGTCTAAGGACCGAGCCCTGTGGGACCCCACTGCCCACGCCCTTCCAGGTCGACACCGACCCATCCACCACCACTCTCTGGGTATGACCCTCTAGCCAATTTGCCACCCACCAGACTGTGTAATCATCCAAGTCACAGCCTCTTAATTTGTTCACCAGTATGATGTGGGATACCGTATCAAAGGCCTTCCTGAAGTCTAAGTAAATGATATCTACCCCTACTCCTGTGTCCAGGTGTTTTGTAACCTGGCCATAAAAAGAGATTAAATTAGTCAGGCACGATCTGCCTGCTACGAACCCATGCTGGTTTCCCCTCAGCATAATTTTTTCTGCTGGGCTTTCACATATATGAGCCTTAATAATCTTTTCAAAGACTTTGCCAAGGATGGAGGTGAGACTGACTGGCCTATAGTTGCCTGGATCCTTCTTCCTCCCCTTCTTGAAAATGGGGACCACACTGGCCCTTTTCCAGTCCTCCGGGACCTGGCCCGTGTGCCATGAGTGCTCAAATATTCTTGCCAGTGACTCTGCTATGACATCAGCCAGTGCCTTCAGTACCCTCGGATGGAGCTCATCCGGGCCTGCCGATTTAAATACATCCAGTCCTTCCAAGTGACTCTGCAACATCTCAGGGTCAATGCTTGGTAGTCTGGCACCTTGCTGTTGCCTCTCCACAATCCCTTTGTGAGACTTGTCTTGCCCCTTGTTCAGGAACACTGAGGCAAAGAACTCATTGAGAAGTTCAGCCTTGTCCCTCCTGTCTGTCACCAATTGCTTTTGCCCATTCAGTAGTGGTCCGAAACTGCCCTGGGCCTTCCTCTTACTCCCTATATATCTGAAAAACAATTTTTTGTTATCCTGAACTTGGGATGCCATCCTCAGCTCCATGGGAGCTTTGGCCTTTCTAACTGCCTCCCTACAACTACGAACTGAGGAGGTATATTCCTCTTTAGTAATCTCTCCCTGTTTCCACTACTTATATGCCCCACTTTGGGCCCTTAGGCTGCTCTGGATTTCTCTGGTCAGCCAAGGAAGCCTCTTGGCCCCTTTCCTCATTTTCCCCTGCATCGGGATTGTCTCCCTCTGTGCCCGAAAGATTGCTTCCTTAAGGCACAGCCACCCTTCCTGGGCTCCCATCTCGCCAAATCTCTTACTCTGCAGTGCGTCCTTGACTAAACACCTGAGCTCGCTGAAGTCAGACTTCCTAAAGTCTAGCACTTCCACCCTACTAGTTACATCTTCATCAGCGACTTGGACAAGGGGAAAAGCACCTTGTTCAAATTCGCAGATGACACTAAGATGTGGGCAGAGGTGGGCATGATAGAAGGGAGAGACAGCTACAACTAGATCTGGACAGGTTACAGTGGTTGGTGGATGGGAATAGGATGGGATTCAATACTGACAAGTGCAAGGTACTGCACCTGGGGAGGAAGAACCAGCAGCATTCCTATAGGCTGGGAAACTCCCTTCTTGTCAGCACAGAGGCAGAAAAGGATCTTGGAGTTATTATTGATTCCAAGATGAACATGGGCTGCCAATGTGAGGACACAGTCAGTAAGGCTAACCACACCTTGTCATGTATCCACAGATGCATCACAAGCAGGTCCAAGGAGGTGATCCTCCTCCTCTATGCGACATTGGTCAGGGCTGGAGTACTGCATCCAGTTCTGGGCACTGCACTTCAGGAGTGATGTGGACAGCATTGAGAGGGTCCAAAGGAGGGCCACTCACATGGTCAGGGGGCAGCAGGGCAGGCCCTACAAAGAGAGGCTACGGGGCCTGAACCTCTTCAGCCTCCACAAGCGAAGGCTGAGAGGGGACCTGGTGGCTGAAACTCACCGGGGGGGACCAGCAGGGAACGGGAGAGTCCCTGTTTCCCCGAGCACTACCAGGAGTAATTAGGAATAACAGCCACAAGTTGATTTAGAGTAGGTTCAGGCTAGACATCAGGAGGCATTACTTCACTGTCAGGGTGGCTAGGATCTGGAACCAACTTCCAAGGGAAGTGGCGCTCGCTCCTACCCTGGCGGTCTTCAAGAGGAGGCTAGGTAATCACCGAGCCAGGGTCATTTGACCCCAGCATTCTTTCCTGCCATGGCAGTGGGTTGGACTTGATGATCTGCTCAGGTCCCTTCCGACCCTACCATTTATGAAACTATGAAAGCTGGACATCAACCATGACAACAATAAAAACGGGGGGGGGGGGAGGTGCACGTAACCTTGACCACTTAACCCATATGATCACCTGTAAATGGAAAATCAACAGGTGGCCAATGACACTATTATTCAATATGCTGGATGTGGCTGCCATTGCCAGCCTCATCATTTGGCTAGGCCACAATGCAAACTGAAAGCAAAGATCACAATTAACAAGACAGCGCTTTTTTTTGCAGGAGCTTGGAGAACAGTTGATCAATGGACAAATAAAATGAAGAATGATGGATACATGTAATCTGTCTAAATTCATCAAGTCTGGTATGACTGTCCTAAATTACAAATTGCTACAACGCACCCGAGTAGAACCTTCTGCAAGCATGAGTGGACATTGTGCTCTTTGTCCAAGGACAGATGACCACAAAACCCAGAAATGATGCAAAGATTGTAAGCAATTTGCTTGTGTATACTACAGTACATAACTGCTGCTTTGTGAGGAATGCTATATTTAGTTAAAACAATTAGGAAGTGCTTTTGGAAGTACTATTAGTTTGAAAACAGTATGAACTGCAGACTTAGCAAATTGTTCATTCATGTTTTGAAACTCTAAAAAAAGTTTAAATTTTTTTAATAGTTCTAGTTAAATAATATTTTGGGTTCAAATCATCATAAATACTCTTTCAAAGAATCTGTATGTTTAATAAATAGTTTTTGGTACATTTATACTGTTGTCACTGGTTCCATTTTGTTCATGCAGGTGGGGTAACAAGTTACCACATGAGCCCAACAATGTCAAATTGTGGGGTAACAAATTACCCCATGAGAACAACAACAGTCACAGTTTCATGAGAATGGATGAGGGTTATGTGCATTTGCATAGTGTATATAGAGGTGATTGCATAATAGCTCAAAATAAAGACTTACTCTTGTATATTGTATGTGAGTGGTATGTGGGGGTGTGTGAGGGATCGTGTGGAGAGTGGGGGGTGTGGGGTGTGTGTGGGTGGATGTAGGGTTTGTGGGGGGTGCAGATCTGTGGGTGGGTGTGCATGTGTGGGGTGTGGGGGTGTGGGAAGTATGGAGGTATGTGGTGGGTTGTGAGGGAGGGTGTGGTGGTGTGGGGGAAGGTGTGGGGGGTGTACGTGTGTGTGTGGGTATGATGGGGTCTGGGGGATGTGTTGGCCCCCCCACACACACACATATACACCCCATGATGCACATCCCCTGACACTGGTAGCAGCAGCACTAGCAGGCAGCAGGCCCTCAGGATGCTCATGGCCCACAGCACACAGAGCCCCCTGGTAACATAGCTTCAGCCAGGAGTTGCACGTGGAGGCAGGGAACTGGGCCAGGCTGCCAGCTCCATTGCACGTGGCTCTCAGGTGAGTCTCGGGAGCTGTATATGAGCCACAGGGAGCCCCGCACAATGGGGCCAGGCCAGCCCTGCATTCCCACTGAGCTGGAGTGGGAGCTGCTGCTGCCCCACCCTGGCCCCACACTCCCTCCAGCCCTGGAGCTGTCATAGGCCCTGTGCTCCCATTGGCCCCAGCCCCATGCTCCAGGCTCTGCGTTCCCACCAGCCCCAGTGCCAACACCTTGCTCCCACCCAGCTGCAGCTTCCCCCCTGCCTACCACCACTTCCCTATCTCCTGCCCAGAGTGCTGCAGCAAGGACCAGAGGAGAAGCCCCTGGAGGACAGGGGAGCTAAGAAGTTCCCTGAGTGGCTGCAGAAGCAGCACCAGCAGCCCCACCTGGAAAACTGTATGCACTAGCTGGGTCCAGGGCTGGGGCCAAGACTGGGGCCCTCCCGTGGGCGAGGTTAGGAGTGCACATGCTGCCTCCACAGCTTGCCCCAGGTGGAGCACAGCAGGGGCAGCCAGTCTGAGCCAGATACAATTAATTAGTGAGCGCCTGCTGGGCCATATTCAGCCTGTGAGCCCCTGGCATAGGCTCATGCGACATCCTGGAAGGCTGTGCCAGCAGGCTTCAAACTGCTCAGAGCCAGAGAAGTGTGTGGCTGGAGAATGCAGCACAGGGCAGCCTTTCAGAGCATGGGGCAGGTGCCCAGGTAGCTGTGGCCAGCTGCAGCCGGTACCTGGACCTCCCACTGGCTGCAGCAGCAGGCCAGGAGCATCCCTGACCTAAACTGCTCCCCCTGGGTTCAATTTGCTCTCATCACTGGGTGCATGAGTAGACACTGTGTCCACATCAATTTACTTTGGTGCAAACTGCCCTGGAGTAAATTCAGTTACAACTGCACGTGTAGATGCGCCCTATATGCTCAAATGATCCTAGGAAGAAGCTCATGTCCAGCACTGTAGAGTAAAACGTCAGAGTGTTTACCAATCTGTTAAAAAAAAATCTGTTTAAAAAAGAGGGGAAAAATCCTTCTTTCCCCCAAATCTGGTGATTGACTTGATTCTGAGCTCATGTGTAAAATTGTCCTGCCATATAATTAAGTGCACATTTGCTTCACAGCAACACAAGCCCTGGCTGGGACCTCCTGAGAATGTCCTGCTCACCTCTGCCTAGAAAATACTTTCAAACTAGAAATAAGGAAGTGAAGATGCTCCAAGGCATCTCACTGTGGCTGATCTTGATGTCCAACATGTTTGAGACCTATCACTGGTGCCCCTGGAGCATCCTTCTGGTATAATTCCAGGTTTTAAGTCTGCGTGCTTGCAGAATGTTCTCTCCCTCTCCCTTCCACTTCTGCAGGTACAGCTTACTCTCTCCTTCCCTTTCTCCCTCCCCCTTCCTCTAAGGCAGGTACTGTTTATGGGAAGTAAGCTCTCTTTTTCCTCCCCCTCTCTCCCTGACATTGGCAGCCTGTCCCTCTTTTCCCTCCCTACCAGAAAGGAGTGGTGGCCCATGGTGCAGCCAGGAGGCAAGCACGCTGCCAGGGAGCTCCACCAATCTAAACTATTAAGCATGCACCCTTTGACAGACCTTTACTAGCTTCTCTATAAACCTGGTTAGAAAAAGAAACAAGAGAGATTTGATACTGTGTTGCAGTTGGCAATATATCCAGAGACAGTTGTTGAAATGATGCCATAAAAATCAGTACTGATATGAACCTCCTTAGCTGGTCACTTCCAAACGAACACTCCTGTTCAAAAAGAGAAGTAAGTGTGCCATATCATTATGTTTAACTCCTTATTTTATGAAAGGGATCCTGAATACCTACCTATATTTTTCTGTTTTCTGGTCCAAGTAGGAGAAAGTTATGAGGAGGTTCCTAGTCCCTCGTATGGGAGCAAAAACTCAGAAGGTACAATCCAACCAAGATTCAGAGAATCCCATCCCTCAGGGACAAAGGTAAGGGTGTTTGGACTTTCAGCTAGATTCTTGCATGTGGACACATGGTTAGGAAAGCATTGGCATTTGTACTCTAGCAAACTGGAACTGAATACTAATTGCATTGTTGCCCTGGCCTATATGCACAAACTAATGTCTTCCAGCAAGGCAAAACTGAGCTCAATCCTTCACACGGAGCACGCCATTTCTGTAAGAGCTAGTGCTATATCTGCCAAATGTTGACTAGACAAGAGATAGTGGGCTGTACTTTATTTTACTTATTATTAGTAATGGTAGTAGCCTGCCGGCCTGAAAATAGCTTCTGATTTTTATAAGCAACTTTTATAATCAATTTATGAAACAGGTTTTAATTAGAAAGCTGTATAAATATATGCGGAAAACAGGGAAGATAGAGTGTAGCAAACTATTTGTATACACATTTGATCATGATAGAACTGGGTCAGTGTAATCCTTATCTAGTTGTATAATCTATATAGAAAATGTAGCCATGAACTTAATACGTTTTATTTTGCTTTGTTAATGCACATATATTTGTTATGATCATTTGTAATTGTATTGTGCCTTAGCTAGGGGAATGTCTTAGAAAGAAAATTACTGTTTTCTCACAGTCAGAAAAAGCTATGTATTGTTTCCTTCCTCTTATTAATCTGTTTCCAAGGGGCAAAAATCCATGATGCAACAGCTTGCTTCTGATTGTCCCTGAATAATGCTTAGCTACTTTCTTCTCTCATTCTATTAAGAAATCTGTGTCACAGTTCAGACTTTTGATTTTCCTTAGAAATAAAAACATGATGAATTTCATACAACATACTGTATATAAGGTAATATTAGGATAGAAAACTACTTTAACTCTGTACTTTGTAATGCACTGGAGATATAAAAAGCTACTGGTGTGCAAATGACCTCCTCTGGGTTGTCAGGCAGTCATTTTCAGAATCTTTAAAAATGTCCTAGCTATAGGACCATTGATTGTAAAAACAGGAATTTTGATTTTTTTTACCTTTAAACTTAATTGTCTTTAAAAAGGAAAAAGGAAGCCAGCACTGATATTAGTTCCTTTTTCACCATTTGTTCATAAGTATATTTATTTGCCCTCAAATAGTCAACTATGTTTTCAATGTACAATAGCTAACTCCGGCTCTATGCTAGAAAGTTACACCAATTTAATTAGAAAAGGATAGATAAATCAATATAAGCTCCCTGAAGCAGACATACTTGTATCAGTATGAAGGCACTTTATAGCTATCCTTGTATGGAAAAAAGGCTAGACTGGTATACATGCATCCACAGAAGGATTTGATCTAGTATATCTATATTGGTAAAGGAAAGTCATATGCCTAACTAACCAAAACTATGTATAGATCGTGTCTCAGAAGGACTTTACAAAATTGGTAGGCTTAAGGACCTAATCTTACTCATTTTATTCATGGAATATTGTTACTTATATTATTAAAATGAGCAGGATTTGGGCTTGATTTTCAAACTAATAAGATAAATGAAAAACAGTGGCCTCAGTTCCTGTACTCATATGGATACACAAGATTCTCAGTCTTTATTTAAAAAAAAGTTTCCAGGCTGCATGATTGCAGGGGGGGGAGCATGAAAATATGATCCCAGATTACTATAACTGTTCAAAACCAGAAGGCCAAATGTATATTATGATTTTTAAGACAATATTATGGTTGTGAGAGTATGCTCCGTATGTTTTGAATGTTTGGGAGTGGCAAACCAAGCTTAGAACAAGCTGCAGAGGGGGTTATGGATTCTCTGTCACATTAAGTTTTGAAGAAAAGGCTAGATAGGTATCTGTTTAGGAACAGTGAATTCTCGCATGTGTCCTGGGAGTGGACTAAATGACACTTTAGTTTCCTTTCAGACTTATAATTTTATGATTGTGAGTGGCCTTTTGAAACATGCACATTTTTTTTATTTTAAAACTTGAGAGAGACTTTCTGTCTTCTTGATTTCCCATTCCTTTGTAGCAGAATTGCTGTTTTGTTTTCAATACGGAGGAGGAGACAAATCTATACAAAATGATTCTGGTGTACTGGAGTATAGACTCCATCCATAACGCAAGTTTTTCACTTGGCTTGCTCAGGGCATGTCATCATGGATCATGATCTCCAAAAACACCTTCAGCACTCATCCAGTTTTCTTCATGTATCATCTTTACTCCCCATGGGGAACCAACATCTGAATGCCTGGCTTTGTTACCTTGGCTTTTAATACAAAGCCCTTCCCAAGATGCTTGGCACCTTTTGGAAGTCCCTTTCCACCGTTGCCACGCCCCAGCCTCATAAAGCTGCATTCAGGCTATGTTCTGTTGCCACCTCTCGCTATAAAAGGTATTGCGTCTTTAGCCCTAGAAGCTGAAAACAGGAGAATACATTATCATTGCAGCTTTTACATGAAAAGAAAAATGCAATCTTTACAGCTTCAGAAAGTGAAGCACTCTCTGAAGCCTCAAAAAATAAGGCAGCAAGTGAAAAAAGCCCCACATTCACTAATTTATGAGCTATCTCACCATTTTTTAAACCAACTCCATCAATGGTTAGGCCCTAATTGGTGCTTCTTTAACAAGTGGGATTGGCAATTCTCACCAGGGTGGCAACTCTTGAGTTTTTATTGGCAGCGTGGCCATGTCTGGAGTTGTTCTCAGAGACCCCTTCTGGAGCCAGGCGCCAAGGGGAGACTCTGCAATTCCCAGTAGAAATCTGACTTGGGTTCCTCTCCCTCAGCCCTAGGCAGGGCAGCTTGGACATGTGACCCAAGTAGGACATGAAGGGCAGAAGACAAATGAAGCGAGCCTCAAAGGTAGCATTAAAAACCCAACAAATAACCCTCCCTCCCGCCCAAAAAAGTTTTTAAGCCAATTTCATGAGTTCTTGGGGACCCGAATCATGCACTTTTCTAATTATTCGGGTTTCTGAGCAGTGACCTTCCCTGCCCATGGCACAGGGGCCTGCTTGGGCCCCGACTGCCAACGACCTGGGGCATGCGGCACCCCCCGGGGGCAGACGTAGGGTGGCTTTGCTGGGGGACGAGAGCTCCCGGGCTTGTGGCTCAACAGGCAAGGCTCTTTGGGTGAATCCAAGTCTTTCATTAGACAGACTCTCATCGCTGGAAAAATTCTTCTTCGGAAGTTGTGTATTTTCTAGAGTTGGGAGAGACCTGAACAGATCAAGTCCTACCCCCTGCCGAGGGTTTCGGGCACAAACACCCGCGGGTCTCAAGGGGGTGACTGAAGCCACGGCCCCTGCCAGCATCTCCCCCAGGGCTGAAAGGGAGGGGGGGGAAACGAAGACAGGGGGCGGGGTTCACCCCTGCCCCTCCCCCTTCTCCCTGGGCCCAGGGGGTCGGAGCTCCAAGCGAGCACCAATCACCAGGCCGCCTCCTAGCCCCACCCCTCCTCGCTCCTTTTGCCCCGCCCCTCACCACGCGCCCCGCCTGCTGCGCACAGCGTCACTTCCGGCGGGGCGGATTTCCGGACTGTACTGTTCTTTCCCATCCGGTGGTTTCCACGGTAACTGCCCCCCCCTTCCCCGCGCCGCGGCCTGGACCCGAGGTGCCCTGCTGCGACATCAGAGCTTCCCCCGTCGCTCGTCTCCTTCCCCCGACAGGAGCCGAGCGATGTCCACTCCGCCCCTGGCCGGGGCAGCCATGCCCCCCGGCGCCTTCTCGGGCCCGCAGGCCCAGGCCGCGCG
The DNA here is from genome assembly GCF_030867095.1 of Alligator mississippiensis. Lineage (NCBI taxonomy): Eukaryota > Metazoa > Chordata > Crocodylia > Alligatoridae > Alligator > Alligator mississippiensis. Next base: position 24,472,317 of record NC_081826.1, on the reverse strand, counting down.
GGAGGTGAACACCGCCTCTCTCTGCCGCATCGGCCAGGAGACCGTGCAGGACATTGTCTTCCGCACCATGGAAATCTTTCAGCTGCTGAGGAACATGCAGGTGAGAAACGCCGCCCACCTCCCCTCCCCCAGCCGGCCCCGGGCACAGGTCGCTCGTGCTGGGCTGCGACCCCCTGTGCTCGCCATCTGTCCCGGCTGGGGTCAAAGGATCCCAGCAAGATAAACGTCCAAATGTCTCTTAAAGGAGTCCAGAGCAGGTGCTTGCGCCACCCCAGGCTGAAGAATCCCATTTGATCAGTCTTATTCCGTATACTGTTTTTTAGCCAAAATTGAGTCTTATATTCATGTTCTTTCCCTAGTCCGGAAACGGCACAGGTAGTCTTGGCTGGGAGGCTGTTTTCTGAGAGAATTAACAAACTCCTTCCTAGATGTAGTTCTGTTTTGAGAACAGGCTCCTATTCTCAAAACATGTAGGCAGGTAAAATCGGCGTGTTTTGTTCCTGTCATGCATTTTTTTTTTTTTTAATTTGCTTAGAAATTACCTGTTGCTATTTTGTAATTTTGTTTAGATACAAAAATATTGCAAAAGAATGGGGCACTGGGTCCAAAAGATTATGAATAACCGTTTGATAATGTTAGAATGGTATCTAGCATCTTTCCTCGTGAATTTATATATTTTAATTAAAAACAAAAAAAAGAAAAAGGATGAGTGTTGCATCCATGATACAACTCTGTGCCAGGGAAAACAGCGTGTGCCAACTGAGATTCTGTAAGGTTTGCAGAGATGTCTGTGTGGAGTCATCTTACTGTATTTACTTGGGTACCCCATACACTTTTTCTGCAAAATCAGCCATCCCAACTGTGGTGTGCATCTTAAGCAGGGAAGGTAATTTTTTTTTTTCCTTCCTTCTCTGGAGTAGATGGCAACCATCAGTCCTCCTGGATCACAGTGTGTGCATATGCCTGGGCAGGAATTTTTGGAGGAGTGAAGGCTGCCCAGACCTTCCATCCTCCCTTTAGGCCACTGAATCCAAAGACCAGACTGAGTCCCGATGTTTGTTGCCTCCATGGCTATACAGTACAGTCGCGTCATACACGCATTTAACTTGCACGAATTCAACTTTACGGGGGGGGCCAGGGCTTCAGTTTGCGACAGTGGCGGGAGGTTTTGGCAGCATGGTGGTGGCCCAGCAGCAAGCAGCCATCCTCCCCCCGCCCCCCGTGCCGCTGGCCGCACAGCTCAAAGCACGGCTCCGTGGCGGCGGCGGGAGGTTTTGGAGGCGGGGCAGTCACCGCTAGTCAAATCATTGACGATTTGACTATGCGCGATTTTCGCCTTACACGGTGACCTCGGAACCTAACCCCCGCATAAGTTGCGACATGCCTGTAGTTGTTTAAATGTCTTTGAATCGAACCCAGGTCTCCTGTGTGGTAGAAAAGGATTCTACCGCTGAACCACAGGTGAGTCCTCTGGAGTAGAAGCAGCATTGAATAGAGCAATGTTTTTGGCCAGGGTGCTGAAAAAAACATGTCTACCTTGTAAGGCGCCAGAGTGCTGGCATGCCAGAAAAACAAAACTGGAGTGGGGGGGTACATGGCAGGACACACTACATATTAATCTAGTTAATAATAATAAATGTTGCCTTTTTCAGTAAATACCAGGTTTTCTAAAAATTCTAAACCTGGTGACAATAATTAAAATTTCATATACTACCTTTGTATGCCTTCTAACTGTAACATTTCCTGAAGTTCACGTAAACTAAAGGCAGGGCAAACCATGTAAACAGGCAAACAGAAAGCAGAAAATCAGAAATAATTGAATTATTGAAATATTTCCAAGAAGGCAAACGGAGAGCAGAAAAACAAACAAAACGGTGTGCATTATGAAATGTTTAAATGTAGGATTGCAGAGTAGAGAGATTAAAATAAATTGAATAATGAACTGTTTTAAGCAAGTCAAAAAAGGAATAATATGACCTGGTTTGGAAGAGGAGAAATTAAGTGTGAATTGATTTAAAAGAGCAAAGTAAACTGAATAATATGCAACATTAGCTCTCAGTTTGCAAAGTACAGCACCAGCACCAACAGACTACTGCCTGTTGGTGCTGGTGCTGTGCTTTGCAAACTGAGAGTTTATCTGCTGCCCAAAGCTATGGTCAGCAGAATGCAGACAATGTTTCTGCCTCCCTGCCTGTGCTCCCTTCACCCCACCTTCGGTACCTGCTATTATGCTGGGAGTTGTGGTTGCTTCAGAGAAGCAACTTAAAAAAAAAACATTTTTTTTTTTTAACATTTTCCTCGACACACCTCCTGGCATGCTGAGGAAAATGTCTCCACATGTCACTAACTGGCATATGTGCTGGGGGTTTCCTATCCTTGGAATAGAGCAAGCAGATGGTGACTCGTGGCTGCCAAGTTGACGGTCACTTGTCCCTCAGACAGCAGGCATGGAGTCCAGTGTTAACCTTCACACAGCTGCTAGTGAGGCAGTAGCTTTTGGCTGAAGAGCCACTGAGCTGGCTGGGGCTGAGCAAGCTGCTGCATACAACCTGTAATAGCATGATGAGTTTTGTAATGTGGAAGCAACACTTATTATTTACAGAAACTTATATAAAGACTATATGCATTAAAGAAGTAAATCTTATGACTGCCCTTGCCCCGGTCTGTGGCCTAGCCTTGTTGCTGTCCTACCACACCAGGAGGTTCCTGCTGCCAGCCTTCACCCAGCTCTCAACTGGCTTCTGGGATGCCACACTTCCTGGACGCTCTGTTTCCAGGAAATCTTATTCTGAAGTCATGCAGCCGGCCACGAGTAGGAAAATCTTTTCTCTCCCTACATTTTGTTTTCCAAAAACAGGATATGTGTTGTATGTGGTAGGGAGAACGTGGTATGCAGGAAAATACAGTGACCAAGGTGTAACCAATTGGTTGAAAAATTTCCTTCAACCAGATGAAAGATTAAAAAAAAAAAAAATACAAAATACAGCTACATTTGTATCCTTTACCTAAATTATTTTAATAAAAAATTAAGCAGTCCAAGGAAATGTTGATTTAAGTTCAATTTAATTCATATAGAATTAATAAATATAAAGCATCTGTCCAGGTCCTCTTTTTAATGCTTAAAGAAAGCCATATGCTTCTAATGCACCTAAATTGAGTGATAGAAATGAACGTTATTATTTAATAACACGTTTATTCTGTATTTTATGTAGCAGTACTAAAATGTTTTTTCTGGATTTGATGGTTCAGTTCTTTTTGTGGACATTTATGCTTATATATCCTTTCAGTACTTGGCTAAGATGGATCTCCACTAAACCTCTTTCATTCATTTCTGACTGCAGGGAAAACTTGAAAGGAAAAAGATTTTCTGTTTTGAATTGGGGTGAATGTGTGTATATGTACGTGATTTGGCACATCAAATCAGCAGATACAGTACAGAGTTTTGCTGCAAAGAGAATGGGAGTAACATCTGTGACTGTTAGTGGGCAAAGTGCATGTAATGTCACGTATTTAAAAATAAAAGGCCATTTTGTAGGGTTATATATACACTAAGAGATTATTGTATTTCACAATAAGTGCTTAACTGCATGATCTGACCATTTCATAAATAGAAGCTAACCTGAGACCTTTTAGCCTTCAATGAGAGAGAAGTAAATTACAGGCTTTCCACTTATTGCATAAAAAGTATGGGCATAGCAGATACCACAGAGTAGAGGACCCATATTAAATCCCAGCTCCTTTTTACCATATGTTAAATTGTTCTATATGTCCATATCCTTATTTACTTAATTTTATTGGTGGAAGAGAGAATTTGTGTTAATACATAAATAAATAAATAAATAAATAACTTGTTTTGACTTTTTAAGTTGCCAAATGGTGTCACCTATCACACTGGAACATACCAAGACAGATTAGGAAAGCTGCAAGAACATCTTCGTCAACTGTCAATACTCTTCAGAAAATTAAGATTAGTCTATGACAAATGCAATGAAAACTGTGCAGGGCTTGATCCTGTCCCCATAGAGGTAAGCATTTGCTTTTATTTAAAATTGTTGTGTCTGACTGATATTTATTTTACCATGTGTCACTTTGTTATACTGTTTCAGTCAAAAAAAAAACAAAAACCTGCTTATTTTAAATGAATCATAAAATTGGAAAATTTGAGCTGGAAGGGACCTCAGGAGGTCATCTAATCCAGTAGTTCTCAACTTATTTTTGTACCAGGACCCATTTGTAAACATTGATGGCCAGTTCCAACCCAGTGCCCCTCACTCCCAGTCCCCCCAGTGTGTGTGCAGGGAGAGGCGGTGAGGAAGTGTAGGGCATGGGGGACACCAAGCAGGCTGGAACTCTGCCAGCCTACAAGGGAGAAGCCACAGTTTCCCATGGTTTTTCTCCTTTAAAGGCGACTCCACTTTTAATATTTGTTAACAACCCTTTTATATATTCTTGCAACCCGCTTTTGGGTCATGACCCATGGGTTGAGAAACTTTGATCTAGCCCCTGCTCAAAACGGGGCCATCCTCAACTATATCATCCCAGCCTCGGCTTTGTCTAGCCAGGTCTTAAAAACCTCTGAGGATGGAGAGTCCACAACCTCTCTGAATAGCTTGTTCCAGTTCTTTACTGCCCTCCTGGTGAGAATTTTTCCTAATATCTGACCTAAACTTCCCTTGCTGCAACTTGAGACTATTGCTCTTTGTTTCCTATATTTTTTTTCCCCAAACTGCTAAAACATGACCTCCTGGATACCTTTCAATACCTCCATTATGCATTGTGCTACCTTTCCATTTCCTTGAATGTCCCTTGTCTTGTGTATTATGAAACAGGGTGAAGAGATGTCTAATCCACATTGTCTGGAGCTTTCGGTATTTTGTTATCCCCCTTCCATATTCCTTCAGAGCCTCTTTATTTGTTCTGAAGTGAAAATGCACTAGTACAGAAAGGAAAAATGTGCTAGAAGAACACAGTTTGAAATAGTGCAAGATGAGCTAAACATAATAGAATTATGCTGTTGAGCTGGGTGCACTTGTGATATAAAGCAGTTATTCTTGCATTCAAAAGGAGAAGCTGTTGAGTCATACATAGTCTCCTTTCCTGTTCCTAGATTTCTTTATTCCATCAACACAGCTATCATCTTTAAAGATTTTCTTCTTATTTATTGCTGTACTCTTTTCTTTGATATAAGTTTATTGACCTAAATATTTTAATATAAATCTGTTTTCAGTGTAAGTATATTAATAATTTAGTCAGCATCGTTTTACAGTTCAACTCCTTGTCAGGAAATGAAGTAACTATGACATGCATCTTATTGCAAATTTAAGTTGATTAGACTCCCTGAATTTTGAGTGCTTTACTTATTCAATTTTAATCTTCTTAGTATTAGTAAATTTTATCAAATACTATGTTTATTAAAAGAGGGGAGAGAGAAAAAAGGAAGCGAGGGAAAAATTTACTTTCTAAGAAGTTAAATCAAAGGCTGTGAAACAGTGGAAGCCAGTTTTTTTAGCACATTTGCCACAAGGTAAGCTCTGCAGCCTCCCCCAGTGCTACTCCAGTTCCTTTCCCCTGCCTGATCTGGTGTTCAGCTTTCTGCTCCCTAATCTGTGCTCCCTGACTGATCTGCTGCTCTGCTTTCTGTCCTGTCTGCTGCTGCATTCTCAGCTCCTTCCCACACTGGCTGCCAATACCACAGGCTAGCCTCCTGTGCTATAGGCAAACATAGATTCATAGTGGTTTCAAATGTGAAGAGGGAGTTGCTGCTTGGGACTGGAGCTAGACTGTCCTCAGTGGTGGCAGATGACAGAAAAAGGAGTAGTGAACTCAAGTCGCAACAAAGGAAGTTTAAGTTAGATGTTAGGAAGAATTTTCTCACTAGGAGGGTAGTAAAACACCGGAACAGGTTACCCAGAGACGTGGTTGAAGCTCCATCATTGGAGGTTTTCCAGACCTGGCTAGACAAAGCTTTGGTTGGGATGATGGTGCTGCCTTGAGCAAGGGGTTGGACCTGATGACCTCCTGAGGTCCCTTCCAACCCTAATTTTCTATGACTCTGACTGCATAGTAGTTGTTATGCTGTAGCTGTTATTGCTTTGTGAGCCTGTAGCAACGAAAGGGTAAGTAGCCTCTCCAACTGTAACCCTGCTTCATCCAGTCAAAGTTAAGGTGATTTAACTCACCTGGATTGTTACATGATCATGCTCACACAACAGATACCACCTAACAGCTGCTGTACGGTAGGGATGTAGATATAGTTTTAAAAATATCTGTTTAACCTCCTCTAATGATATCAGTTAAATGATTAACCACAGCTCGGACACAGCTGCTGCTGGGAGCTGCTCCTGGAGCCCTTTAACTGGTGGGAGGTAGGAAGGAGGCAAGCCCAACCTGACAACACAGTCCATCTGAGGCCTATACTGGGAGCAAGGGAGCAGCTAGTTGTTTAATTGATGAATCACTAGGCTGCTAGCTGTTTTCCTCTTTGGTCAGTGGATGTCAGCTGGGGGTACATGTACCCCTAGGGGTACTTAAAAAGGTTGTAGTGAGTATGGGGGAGTTCCCGCCACTGCGCACACCCTGGCGAAGGCCCGGGAGGGCATATGCCGCCCCCCCCCGATCTGTGTACAGGGTGAAGGCGGCTCCTGCTGTCCACTGGGCTTTGTGCACCAGTGCAGGTGGCCCAGGAGTGGTGTGATGCCACATGCCTGCTGCTGCTGCACTGCGCTGCACTGGCAGGACACGTGTGGCATCATATCGTTCCCAGAGCAGCTGCTTTAGTGTGCGAAGCCCAGTGCACAGTGGCAGCTATCTTTTGCCCTGCACACAGATCAGGAGGACACGTGCCCCCCAGGCCTCCACTGGGATGTACACAGTGGCAAGAGCTCCCCCCCTGCCCCTGGATGAACCACCCAGGCTCCAGTTGTCCCATGACCTGGCCTGGCCAAGACCTCCTTCACCCCAGTCCTTGCCTCTCTGTACCCCACTCTCTCCCTCACCACGGGGGGGCCTCAATATGCCTCTCCCCCCCCCCCCCCCGTCCTTTCCCCTACCCCACAAACTTACCTGCTGGGGGATGGGAGAAGTGCATGTGTGTGCATGCTCAGCCCCCCCCCCCCCCCCCCCCCCCAATTTAATATAAAGGGGTACATGAGCTGAAACTTAGAGACAGAAGGGGTACACTTGTTAGAAAAAATTGAAAACCCATCTTAGGTTATGGTTACTAGTCCCCACCCCTTCCTCCTCACTCCTCCATTCTGCCTGCCCTACTGCTTTCTGACTGCTGCTGAGGTTCCATACTGCTTCACTTCCCCACTTCCTTGCCCAGCCATGCCCTCCCCAAGCTAAAGGATAACCAATAAGCCAACTGGCTATCACTGCACTTATCGGTTAAATGATTAATTGTTTAACCTTTCACTTCCCTACTAGGTAGTCCTGAACAATAATTGCTCCTCCACTTTTGAAGACAGTACAAGTGTATGTCGGTACCTAAAATCAGTTTTCTGAGTGTTCAGCGTGGTGATGCTTCTGAAATTAGGACGTTTACATGCCAAGTTTTAAAGTCCCTACCCAGAGCCATTTTGTTCCTAGAGCTGCTGTCAAATAATGTGTTGCATTTTTTTTTTCAGTTTTGTTTTTATAGGGGAAACTGAAGAGGGCAGTAGGTTTTACTCTTACACTTAAAGATGAGCCTTGTGTTTGCTTAAAAAAATCCTTGAGCAGAGACCCATTCTGCAGCATTACTAAAATTTTCACTCTTAGCGTGTTAGGTTTATAAATGGGGTGGATACGAGGTAACTGCTTGTGCCATTTGAAGTATAACAGAAATATTGGACTGTGGCAGTGACAGTTGAGATGTTTTGTTTGGTTGGTTTTTTTGCCACATTCTTTTAACCTAAATGGTTGAGTTTCGAGAGCTACACATGAGCATAAATTTGATTGAGAACATATTCCCTAATCCTTTTCCTTTCTTTCCATATTTCCATTAATTAATATTCTTCAGTTTAGTTACACTGCCTTCACATTTGAAAGAAGGTAATTTTGCTGGAAGCTTCGAGTTTTGAGGGCTTGGTTACTGTGTTGAAATTTATAGCATTCCAAAATCTCATTTTTTCCCAGCATGGAAGGATAAAGAACAAGTAATAGACAATGGCTGCTTCCAGACATGAAAAAAAAAAAACCCAAAACACAGCGCTTTAAGCTCGGTGCATGCAGCCCTGCACCAAACACAGCATATACCTAGGCATTGCATTAATTTGACCTGGCTCATCCAGTGTCTTTACAGATTGCGTGCTTCAGTGAGGCTTTTTGGCGCTTTTATCTAATAGTTGATTAACCAGTTTAGATAAAAGTGCCAAAAATCCCCACTTAATTACACAGTCTATACAGACACAGGGGAGCTGGGTCGAAATAACATACTTCCTGTTCTGGTAAAGCGCTGGTTTGTGGAGGGGTTTTGGGGGGGTTTGTTTGTTTTTATTCGCATCTGTCAGCAGTCTATGTATGCAGATCCCATTAACTATAAGCTATTATTAAAAAATCTAACGGGCTAATGTTCTTAACTTGTACAGTAGTACTTTTCACTGCATAGAAAAAAAATAGTATCCTGTGGGGGTTTTTGGAGGGTTTTTTCCCTAAAGGAATGGTACTGATATTAAAATTCATTCAGGTCTGCTTCATCAGTGATTTTTGGCTTCAGACCAATTGTATTCACTATGGTAATTTTGCAGGAAATGATGAATTATGTGATATGTGAGCTGAGCACTACCACAACTACCCAGAGAGGTGGTAGAATCTCCATCCTTGCAGGTTTTCAAGACCCAGCTAGACAAAGCTTTGGCTGGGATGATCTAGTTGGGGCTGGTCCTGCTTTGAGCAATAGGTTGGAACAGATGACCTCCTGAGATCCCTTCAAACCCTAATTTTCTATGATTTCTAAAAGTCTTTAAAGCAAAAGTCTTATTTGACGTCTTTTTTTGTCAAGATTCTTTTAGGTGCATTCACAATATACGAAGTTCAAAAATAAAAAGGTGGTTGGCATGGACTTAAAAATAATGGTTGGACTTTGTCCTTTACAGGCCATGTTGAAGATCGTGCAAGTGCATTGGCCCAGGTGTTGCTCAGTGGGAGATTGTATTCGTTCAAAGTATAATCTTTCCCTGGTGAGCAGGGCAATTGTATGCAACCATTGTGCAGGCCTTTCCAGGCCCCTCTATACATACAAGTAAAGGTGCAATGGGATCTAACACATGATCCACATGATCGTACCTCCTGCCATGCCACACACATATGGCAGGAGGTGTGATTGTGAGAGTGTGCTTTAGATCCCATAGAACCTTTTTGCCAGTACAGGGGGAGCTTGATTCTGGGCTTCCCCTGTACTGGCTAAAAGCGACCTCCCATGCCTGGGAGGCTCTTCAACTGCTGGGCACCCCACACATCCCCAGATGCAGCTGTTGTGATCTCCCAGCCTTTTGGACTCCACACACCCCTGAGCCTGGGACATCACAGCCACACCCCGCAGCTGCCAGAAACCAGCTGAGTTCCCACACTGGGAGTCATGATGCCAGGACCCAGCATCCAAGCTGCAGGACTGTGGATCTCAACAGCTATGGGGTGCTGCTGGCACCCAGAGTGAAGCTGTGGGACTCTGGATCCCAGCAATTGTGCAGCTCTGCCAGGGTCCTCAGTTGCAGGACTCGGCTCCAGCTCAGTATGGTGCACCCCGGTGGCTGAGAGTCCAGCCGCAGAGCAGACCCTGCTACCTATGCAAATTAAAACTTGATAGCAGCCAGCTATAATCAGTACACATTTTCAAGGTCCAACTTTATACCTGGTTGGATTTTTTTATGGCTTGTAGCTGGTTTTGTTTAATTATGCAGTACCTGTAACATGTAGAGCGGGACTTGCATATAAACCATGTCTCCATCTCCTCTGTTTAGGGCAGTTTGCACTTGTTAAAAAAACAGTGCTGCCTCCTAATGACCTCCTGCTTGCAGTGTGCAACAAGAGCATTTGTTTTGTATATATAACAATTTGTTTGCTTTCACAGCAACTTATTCCATATATTGAAGAAGATGGATCCAAGCATGATGATCATGGGGCTGCCAGCCAGCTTCGTTTTGCTAGTGAAGAGAGAAGGGAAATCATGGAAGTAAATAAGGTACCAAAGAGTTTCACTTGCATACAACAGAAAACGTGTTGCTCTGTAAACTTGCAGCTTCTGTTATTACATTGCTCCAAAAATGCAACGTTTGCTTAATTGGCCTCACATCACAAACTGTTCAGTAGTAAATGTTTGTTGTACATCAGGACAGCATTCAAATTTTTGTCCCCTTGACTGAATGCAAAATTAAGATCCTGACTCAATTCTCCACAGTCTTTCATAGTCAGTGGTACTATGTTTAGTTCCACTTGTAGTATCTTTATTGTAAGAAGATGACTGATTATTGTCTTGCTTAGATCCCTGTCCTAAAGTAGTGGATAGCACAAGATATAGAGAAAGTCAGATGTGCAGATACTGTGTTTACTTGAATACTGTGCTTACCTTTTGCCCAAAAATTAGCCATCCAAAACTGGTGTGTGTGTGTTAGCTGAGAGAGCTGATTTCAATGGAAGCATGAAAATGGTGGAATGGCTGCCAGGGCCCTGCTTCCTTTCCAGGCCCATGCAGGAGAGACAGGGTCTGGTTATGAGTGTCACTTCCCTCTCCTTGCAGCTCCAAAGCTAAAGGCTTGACCCTTGAACAGCCACTGCTGAATTGGCTGCAGTTTTTTTGGCTGAGCAAAAGCCAATTAAGCAGCAGCTGTTAGGGTTAAATCTTTTAGCTTTGGGGCTGAATAGAGGGAGTGAGTGATGCTGAGTATTGGACTTGCCTCTTCCTGTATGTTCTCTGTGTGGTGTTACCCCTTGGAATCCTCCTTAGTAATCTTTGACCTTTATTCTTGTCCCTGGTTTTTTGTCCCCAGTAATCAATTGGTATGCATCATTCTGTAACCAAGGAAGGTGTATGGTTTTCCAGGTGAGCTAGTCTCACTGCCCCATGTGCTGTTTTCCTTCTTTTTTTCTGCTTTCCCATACCAAGGCATGTGTTTTAATTGGGTGTGTGCGGTATGCCAGACAGTAGTCTTATCAGAGCAGTGTTGTGGATAAACAGGAGTGCAGAGGGCTTCATTTTGTATTTTGATGAATGGAAGGAGAGCTTTTTTATGCTAGTGACACATTCAGACAAAAAAGGAACGATACATGCTAGAAATACTAGCATGTTAGCATTGTGTTAAATTATCAGTATGTGAATGACAGGTACGGTTTTAATTAAGATTTGATTCAAATCTAAATGCATGACATTGGCCTTTTCTACAGTGTACCTAGGTTACTAAACTTGTAATATTTCTAAAGCATAATTCTGCACATTGTTCTTTTCAATCGGTAAAATATAAAGGTAAGTTACTAAGTATTTGAGGGAGTAGAATAGGCAGACCAGTAATTGTCTGGCAAAAAGTAGGACACACATGTAAAATAGTAGGAAAAAAAACAGAGGAGAAGGAGGATCTAGATTCCAAGTAAATAAAATACTCTTGTAAGAAAAAACATTTGAAAAACTGAAACCCACTAAAATACCTTCTTTGATATTTCACCTCGTATCTTTGCTAATTAGGCTTGGAAGGATGGTATGAAACACTCCAATCACGCGTGCATTCTGCACAAGGAATAAATGAGGACAGCATGCAAATGTAGAGGAAAACAGTTGTCAGCTTTCTTGTATTTTATCTGTTACATGTCAATGTAGCAGGATCGTATATATTAAATCCTATGTAATGTTATACTATGAATTTATGCACATTAATTTGCAATCTTTAACTGTTAATAAGCTTAACTGTCTATATTTGCTGTGTTTCTGATAGTTTTATGACATGTTTTTGCCCTTGTTGTTGTACTTGTATGCTAATTTGTTTTTAAACCTCCTTGGGATGATCTTGTGAAAGGAATTTCATAAATGTTTATGATGGGAGCTAAATCTTATTTTTAACAAAATAGGTTGATCATAATGTGGAGGCTTTCTTGGCAACACCATAATTGGGATTGCATGGATATTTGCCCTGAACTTCTAATTTACACTTTAAATAACTGAATTTAGTCTTCAGATTTCCAGTAAAAAACGTTTGAGAGAACAATTAAACTTTCCATAATATTTCTTTGGGTAAATATTTACCAACTTCTCCAGTTCCCCCTATTTGCCATTGGATTTTTCTCCTGTTCCATCTCCCTCTAACTAAAAAAACCACAGTGACCATTATCTTCATAGAATCATTGAAAAATAAAGCTGGCAGGGATCTCGAGAAATTATCAGATCTAGCCCCCTGCTCAAGGCAGAATCATCTCTATTTAAACCAGGGGCATCAAACATACAGCCCAGATCCAGCCTGCAGAGCCCTACTATCCAGCCCCCATGCTACCCCTGGGATCTCATCAGACCCATGCGGGGCATGGCACGTGCCTGTGTCACGGTGTCAGATCAGACTCGCAGACCTTCATTTTCCCCATTCCCTTTTCCCAGCATAATAGATCTGGCAGCTACTCCAGCTGGTCTAGGACCCATGTGGCACAGGTCCTGGAGTGGCCAGAATGCACAATGCATGTGGCGCACTCCAGCCAGAGTGAGTGGCAGCCATACTGCATGCAGTGGCCGCCCCAAGTGGATTGCACAGCATGCAGTACTCACTGCAGCCAGTTTGGGATCAGTGCTGCACACAGTATGGGTCCCATTCAAGCTGGAGCATTATGCCACTCTTCTGGCTCCATGACATCCCTGATCTAAACCATCTCATTCTCGTGTTTATCTAATCTGCATTTAAAATTTTCCAAGGATGGAGATTCCGTTATCTCTCTAGCTAATCTCTTCCTGTGTTTAACCACCCTCATAATGAGAGAATTCTTCCTAATATCCAACCTAAATTTCCCTTGTTGAAATTTAAGGCTGTTACTGTTACTATTCTGCAGCCACAGTCTATTAGTTTATCCTCCATATATGTGCCCTTCACATATTTGAAGACTGTTATCAAATGTGCCTCCCCCCCCCCCAGTTTCCTTTTTTAGACTAAATAACCCAAGTTTTTCCTACTTTTCCTTGTAGGTCATGTTTACTAGACTTCTAACCACTTTTGTTGCTTTCTGCTGGACTCCCTACAATTTGTGTACATCTGAGTGTTCAAAAGCACATGGGTGATTTTCATTATGTTTAAGGAATAGGAAGTTTATGAATTGCATAACTAGGAATAGTAAATCTTCCTCCCTGATGTTTTTCTCCAAAGAAAAGCCAAGGGAAACAGATTCATCACTTATTTCATTCTCTGCTTCCTTAGCCATTCCCATTTTCTACCAAAAGTTCATCCTGGCTCTGCACCCTTCAGGCTTCAGGGATGTATGTAACAGTGTCTGCATAGTCACTCAAACTCCTCATTTATTTTTAAACTTATGCTTTGTGTTATATAGAACCAGGGAGGGACTGGTGTAGTGATTGAAGAAGCAGGGCATTTTATTGAACACCTTATTCGTTCCTATTGCCAACTCTACATCAGTTTTCTCTTCTGCTCCTGCCTGGCCCTTTTTAGGTTGGAATCCAGCCATGGTATCTGTGACAGAGGAGGTAAAAGAGGCTCAGTAGGGCATACAGTGACAAAGGGTGGCATTACCAGCTTGTGCTCTGGTGAATTTTAATGCCCTCTGAATTTTCTACCATAAGGGAAGCTGAAGGGTAGAGGCCTGGTTGAACCTGTTAAATAGGATTAGGTTCTCTGTCAACACAGCAAATTAAAAATGGGATAAACCATTCACTAAAAGACCATTGTGTAAATGCCAAACCTCTGACAAGAAACTTGGTTCCTCAGTTTGAACCTTGTTGTATGTGGGCATGAGCCATAGTTAGTGCTTGCTGTGACAACGGAGAATTACGGATTCATTTTAAAAGCATAGTCTGGACAGAGCTGTGGTTCTCTTATTTGAATTACTGTATTTATATGTTTATTGCCTGTTTTATGGGGGAGGAGAAAGCGCATATTCTACCTCAGTTGTTTGACTGTGGTAGTGGGTGCAAGGAATTCTTGATTTTTATTTACTGGGATTTTTTTATGTAAATTAATTGTCCTGGGTGTGAAGCGGCAGCAGAAGTGAGATGGCCAACCTTCATGCTTCAGTTTTTTATCAGATAGTTACAGCACTTCACAGGAATATTATTAGGGTTAATTTAGGTACGCACATAGAGGGCTTTAAAAATGAAACGCTCTGTATAAATGCCAAGTGGTAGCATTAATAGCTGCCGTTTTCAGGAAATCTAAGTACATTCTGCAAAACTTTTTAAGATTCTGGAAGTTTGCATCCATTCTAAAATTTTAGTATTTTCCACAAGTTTCTTGCTTTTGCATTCAAGGAAATATGTGAAGTAATTCTTGGTTTTATTGCTGATGGCTTACCTGGTCAAGCTTAAAAAGCAGCAGAAAAGAAAAGATGTGTGCCTGGAAACACTCTAGAATACTCCAGTCTCCAGTCAAACCCTTTTGTTGTTGCTGCGCTCACTCTCTCGCGCGCTCTCAGTTTGTTCCTCTTCTTATAGGATCTTGTGAGTCTGTCTTACCTAAGATCTAACCATTCAATAGTTTGAAATGCAGACCCATGTACAAGGCATTTAAAAGGTAATGTATTCCTGTCTTGGCCAACAGGATAATATTTGCCAGCAGCGTACTTAACACCTGTAGATTTAAAGAAATAATTTGAGGCTTAAAAAATGAAAAGGGTACTTTTCCCAACAAGCAGATATTGTAAATAGCCTTCATAATGAGTTTGCTGCTATGCGTTATTGTATTAAGCATAACTTATCTTTCTCATTGCTCAACATGAATTGCTTCTATATCTTGAACTTGCCTGCACGTATGAGAGCCCCTCAAAAGTTTGTTGACATATATATAGCCTTTTCAGAGCTATGAACGAGACATCTTGTCTTAACTTTAAAACTTTGTTTTTCTAATTCGGTATTCCAGAATCAGTGTAGTCTTTACACTGAGAATACGGTGAGAGTTTTATTGAGCCATAATTGTGTTTTGCAATAATATCCTCAATGTAATTTGTAGCAACTGATAACTTTTGACCTTTGAGAAAGTGTATTGCCTGAATTATGGACTTTCAGTTGGGTATATATTATTCATTCATAGATAGTTTTCAAGATGTCACACTGGTCTTGAGCCCTTGGTTTTGTAACATTTTCTACATTAATTTAAGACTAAAATTTACGCTGCTTCATAACTTGATATTTTCAATCTGTTGAAGTATTATCAACAGTGTTCTCTGCTACTGGTAATTAGAGGTGAAGATTATGTGGCTCTAATTAATTTTTTTAAGATAACACAAGTGTGGTTTGCAATCCAAGCAGTTAAAAAGAAAAACTTTACTTGTTTCTCAGTATATTCTTAGGGAAAAAATGTTGGAAACCACATATAGGTATCCCATTTGGACATTTTCTGGCTTTCTCTTTTGCGAAAAGTTGCAAGGCGGATTTAAAAATTGTTTGTTGGTTATAGAAGGGGGTGAAAACGAACCAAAATAAAACTACACAGCTTAACATGGCAGCTTTTGTCAAGACAGGTTACAGATGAAATCCTGGATTAGCTTCCTCTTGCCTATCCCTGAGACAACTGATTTTCATCACCCTTGAGTCAGGCTTTTATAGTGCTTGATTGCTTCTCTTGCTTCATTGGCAATTTTCTTAAGATGTTAACAAAAATCCAGATATACCAGAGAGAGTACTTATTTCCTTAAAATGTTAGTTATTTGTAACCAAATGTTCCTTCTGTGAACACGTTTCCTTGGTGCAGATCTCAGCTAAAATTTTCTCAAAGTAGTTTAGGGATTTATGCTTTTTCACCGTGGCCTTCAAAGTTGCCCTTTGTGAACCCACACCAAATTTTCCCTTATCTGTAAAACCTTTTTTTCTCCCTTTTTTGCTCAAAACTTGGGTGGAAATTAGGGAGCATCCTAACAACAAAGGGATAATTATTTACCTGTGACCCTTCTCAGCAAGGGTAATTTAAGCATTCTGGAGCTGTGTAGAGCATCTAGATCAGTGATTCTCAACCACTTCAGACTCCAGGCACCTCTTTGGGAAGTGCTAGCTAGCTCTTAGTCTGCAGTCACTTTTTTGACTATGGAAAAATAATAGAGCAGTTGTTCTGTTGCAAAGAACTGAGAGAGACCACAGCAGGTCAGAAGGTTTTTAACACCGTGAATTCCTATTTGAAGTCTCTGCTTAGATTATGAATAATGTTTGCATTTGTAACAGTGCTAATGTTTGTGTGGCACCCCATGGCACCTTAGAAAGGATCTCATGGCACCCTGGTTGAGAATCACTAATCTAGACTATTTCTGGTACAAGTTAGTTTCAGTATATCGACTCCATATTGCAAACCAGACCTCCTCAGAGGAAGATAATCTATTCCTATCAGCTATTGTTAGCTCAGGTGATATAAACCTGTGCTCTGGAACTAAGGTTTTAGTCCCAAAGATGGTGCCAGTGGAGTTTGCTATGGTTCCATAGGATTGAATTTGTTTTCAGTTTGTGCTTTTTTTTTTTTTCCCCTTAATTCTGGGGGGTGGGGGGAGTTTAATATCCTCTGTTATAAAAACATAAAGGTTGCAAAATTAAGCACTCGGAAGTTAGGCAGTACCCCAGAAACTTTAATTTGGGCAAGCACATAATATGCAGCCATTAATCAATCATATGATCACTTACTATTTTTTCAACAAGACACTTGCATCATCCTGAGCAATTGGTCAGTGCTCAGGAGGTGAATCTGTATTGTGTACTGAAAGAGGCTGTAGGACCTTTAGTTTTCTTGCTCTAAAAGCTAGATGGTAGGTAGGTAACCAGGCTGGAAACTTCTGGAGATAGAATGTTCTTATTTTTAATATAATACAGTGTAACTTTCCACATCTTCTGGGCACCCAATTCAAAATTCTGGAGCCTGATTTGCAGAACTGTAGAACATTTGTACATTTGGTGGGAGATTGTACAAGTCCCATATTTACTTGATTAGAAGATAAGGTTTCCCCCCATTTAATGGGGTGTGGAGCAGGTGGTGGGGGAGAGACTGAGGGGGTGAGAAGAAGGGGAGCAGGGACCTCAGGCTATGGCTGGCAGAAGTGGAGGGGAGGATGAGAAGGGGGAATTAGGGCAACCTGAGGCTGTGGGTGGGGCGGGGCACAAGGGTAAGGGGGATAAGTGGATGGGGCAGGCAGCAGGGAGCAAGCTGCCTCTCTCTCTTTCTGCCTGGCACACCACCTCCTCACTGCCTGCTATGTTATAGACCCTTATAACTGCCCTACCATTTGCCCCCCCAATGCCTTTCCCACTCTGTCCCTCACTGCCTGCCCCATTACTGCCCCACTCATCACATTCCCCCACCAACTGCAGTAGTAGGCAGGGAGAATTTAAGATGATCCTCTAATAATTGGATTCCTTGCATGGAAAATGATAATACATTTTATGAATTTTCTATGTAAGAATGTAATTATTTGGGGGGTCACCTTACAGTCAGGGTCATGTTTTATTCAGGTAACTACAGTAAATGTCCTGACATTCATGCATTCTATGCTGTTCTGCATGCTTACTAAACTCAGATATACCCACAAGCTCTGTTTGTTTGTGGCAATGTGACTTGACACAAATATAAATGGTGGCTTATTATGTTTGTAGCAGGAGACTCGAATTCTTTATAAGAAAAAGACACATCTATAAAACAGAAGTTCATAGTGTGGATCTAATTTGTGGGTGACATGAAACAAAAACACAATTTCCATGCTGCCTAACTTCCTACCTTTCATGGGTGGACAGAAGCTGACATGCAAACCACACCCTTATAATAAGATAAATCCTTGAGTAACATCTAGTAATTATTGATATGTAAAAGGTATTGATTGGGAGTGTTGATGGTAGGAGGGAGTCTACTTACATAGCTCTGGTGGAAGGCTCTAGGCCAAAAGTTAGCAAGCATAGCGTCCATCAAAATTGCTCTGATTTTTAACTTGCTGAATCTGTGCACAAGAGGCAATGTTCTTCTTGAAAAGTTCATTAAAGACCGAGGCTGTCTTGAATTTGATATGGCCTTTTTTTCTTCCCCTCTTTATTTAACTGTCAAAAGCAGGGAAAATTGGGGGGAGGAAGTGAAATTTCCTGAAACATACAAAAACATGTCAGGGTCATGTACCTCCGGTAAAAGCTGAACCACAGAAAAGTATGTATTGCATCTGTGTTTCAGGCACTTTTACTTTGACAAGTGATGCTGAGCTTAAGCAGGCCAACTTTTGTAGAACAAAGCAAGAACTTTCAAGATAGTCTTGAAGAAAGAATATCAGATACTGCCACAGATACTGTTTTGAAGACTTGGCAGTTTCCTGAGAAGACCATGTCACCCTTACTTTAGGGACCAGAATTTGAAAGAGAGATTGATTCTTGGTGTATCTATTTAGTCTTTATATCCGCTAAGGCTGCCAGTTGCTCATAGCATATAGTAGCTTACAGAATAGACCATGCTCTGATAAAGATCAGTGACAAAGATCGTTGTGCATTTTGCATAGTGAAATGACCCCTTGTTCCACCTAGTGAAAAGTTTGCCTACTCCCTCCCATACCTTTTTTGTTATTATAACATCCTTAAGATTGTATTTTGCTTTAAATATCTCTTTTCTGTCTCTGAGAAAATAGAATAGACAAATCAAATTAATGAAACGTGGAAGAGAGGGGGCATTCAGATATGAAATTACACTGCCATTGAATTTAACTAAAATTGCTTGCTTCCCATCTTTGCCAGTAAGCACTCTGCAAACAAAATCAACTGATACGAAGGATGCCTTACATAGTATGTATCAAAGATTACGTCGTTTACAACTACTTAACATTTGCATCTGCAGTTAAAGGAATTGATTCACAGAATGTGAGTCACTCTTGAAGTACCTCCAATATGGAATATTCCAGTTAAGGTACATGTGCTTATACCAGCATAGATGTTTGTTACAGTACATTTAGGAATGAAAGGAGATGCGAGGAACAAATGCAATCAAAATGTGTTTTTCCATTTCGAGTAGCATAGCTTAATCATCTTTTCTGTTTACAGTTTACATAAGCACCGTTAACTGCTTATCTAAAGTTCAAGTTTATTAAGATAGCAGTTTATATCTTCAAAGCATCAGCGAAGCATACAGCTCCCCTGGCAAATAAAGAAGTGTGATTATCCCAATTTTCCAAATGAGGGCTCTGAGGTATAAGTGACATGTCAGAGGTCATGCAGTGAGTCAGTGACAAAGCATAGATCAGTGGTTTTCATCCAAAGTTCTGTTTCTTTAACTTCTGCTTTCTCCAGAATGCAGTCTTGATATAGGCAAACGCAAGCTGTTTAGGAATGTCACGATAAAGGGGCTTTTTGTACTTCTGTCTCCTTTTGGAGTCTTCAAAGAGCATGCTCCCAGGTGTTAGGCTTCATGTTCTTACCTCTCATGAGTGGAATTTTGCAGTTCTGCCACTCAGAGGGAGATGTCTGGGTACATGTTGTCTGTGCAGCCATCTACTGCCGGATGGTTCCAGTTGGACACCTTTCTGCATGTGCTTGTCTTTGTCTCTCCTTGAGGAATTTATCACCCGTGCTATCCGGTGATGAGCTAAATGCATGCAACAAATGTAAGTTTGTTTAGCATATAGAACAAACATTAGAAAAACATAAAAATAAACATCTACCTTTTTTAATTTAAACTAATGTGACACTTTACTAGATGGCAAGTTAGATGGATTTTCCTGTTGAGTTACAGAAGAACTACCATACTTACATTCTTTTAGCAAGCCAAAAGCCTTTGTGACCCAGCCTGGTCTCAGTTTCCAATTCCCTAGTCTGTCTTCCCTTTCAGCGAAACTCCCTTTTCTCCAAGTACCATTCTCCCTGTATAAACCTAAGCCTCTTACCCTTTTTGCTTAAAGACCACTGTTACAAGCCTAAAATGTGCATCCTTCTTTTTCTCCAGCTGGTTTACTTCAGTAGACAAGCTGGTGTATCTAAAATGGTACCCCAGTGTTGGTTGCTGTATTGTTTGATTGTTAGGCTTAGCCTTAATGGCCAGCAGTTACAAGCCTTATGTCAAACTAGGAGGCATATGCCAAATCTGTGTTCTCCCCCATACATTTCAACTCGTCACCACAAAAATCCTGTATTTAGGGCTCACCTTATAGAGCGCAGATCCATAGTCATCCACATCTGCTTCCATCCCAAAGAGAATCCAATAAAATAGTATTACAGGATCTACATATAAATTTAGGAAACAGCCTTAAGCATATACAAGTTTACTAATTAATCTGAACAGTTTTTTCCTGTCACTTTGATTAAAAACAAGTGATCTGAGTTATCCTTTTAATTATGATATATTGCAGTTAATACAATGCAAAGTAGCAACCTCAGTCAAAAACTCTGAAATATTGCAAGAGCTTGTCATCATTTAATTGTCATAGATCTTCCTTTGGGCTTTTTCTTTGATCTCATTTGGAATTCTGGCCTTCCCTGATAAAATAACTGGATCTCCATCTTTAAAAGGCTTCTCATCAAATGAAATGAATGGCGCACATTTTTTTTTTTTTTTTTTTTTGTTCATGATGCACAAAACAGTTGTTGATGGCTCTGTTCAATTTGAGCAGCAAGAATGAGTAAATTAGACAGGGTACATGTATTATCAGTGAGAGTGGTGGCATTATCCTTTCATCTATCAAGACCCAGTTTTAAATCTTGGTTGTGAACACAAGTGAAAATGAGCTTGTTAGTTTCTTCCTAAACCCTAGAGTATTTGTGTACTTCACCAAACTAAATGCACAGTTTGACAGAACTTAGCATGATAAGGAGCATCCGTCTGCTAGCCTGGATCTCAGTTGTAAATCAGGGTTAAGATACTCTGGCAGAGGTACAGCAAAAGCCTGAATGGCTCTCTCCTGCACATTATTCCTGTTTCAAACTATTGCCATTAATCTGTCATTTTTCTGAGCACCAAGTTCATACAAAGTGTGTTCTCATAAATTTACCTGTTCCTGAATCCATGGATTGATTCAGATTATGTATTTTCTTCTTCCTGCAGAAGCTTGCTGTTGTAAAGGCTTTGCTAGCTTGTTCTTTTGTCACAAGCACTCTGTTAAAGGAGGTGTTACTGTCTGTCCTGTTTTAAAAGCAAGGGTTCAGATCAGATGATAGCTATAGAAAGAAACAGTATCCCTACAGCCCTTGTTAACTCTTAGTCCTTCCAGTGTTTTGAAAGAACGTTTTGGAGCATGTCTATTGGCATTGCAGAGAACATTGGTATTTGTACCAGTAGGAGAATAAATGGAGAAAGACCTGGGTTCACTAGTTGATCACAGGATAAGCGAGTCACCATTGTATTTTAGCCACACAGAAGGTAAATGCCTCTCCTAATGCAGATCAAGAAATTGTATTTTTCATAGTTCGGATACAATCGGGTATTGTATGCCTGAGCTATTGTATGAAGCCCTGGGGAGGCCTCGTAGAATATAGTATACAATTCTGTTAGCCCGTGTTTAAAGAAATGAATTTGAACTGTAACAGGTGCTGTAACAGGGTGACTTGGATGGTCAGTGATTGGAGAACCTATCATATGTGGGGAAAATAAAAGAATTTGACTGGTTTTGCCAAGGCCTAACAAAAGTAAGGCTGAGATGGGATATGATTTCAGTATATAAATACATCTAGAGCAGTGGTCAGCAACTGAAAGTCTAATCCAGCCTGTGTTTTCGGAACAGTTGACTGATCCCCTTGTGGCTAAGATGGCCCATGTTTTACTAACAGCTGGCTGATCTGATTGCTGTTCCAGCCAGCCATGTGGAGGGACTGCTCTCTCTCCTCCCCTCCCCCTGCCCCAGGCCTTGCCGCTGCAACCTTTGACCACCATTGCCACTGAATTAGCTGCTCCAAATCTTTCCTCGCTATGCTTCTGGGTGGTGACAGTGAGCAGAGGATGCAGGACCAAGCCACAGGAGCAGCTGCCCACATGGAGCACATGTGGCTGGAGGAGACTGGCTACCCGTGGAGACAGCTGAGTTACAAGGGGTGGCCTGCCCTTAGCACATGCTTGCTGACACCTGATCTGTGGAAAATCATAGGAAGGGTGAACCATTTCAGATGGAGGGCATTCCCATTAGTAAGTTAAGGAAACAGATGAAAATACTGCAAAGTGACTAGATCGTGCTCAAAGAGTTGTCATAAGTGGCTCAAAGTCTACTTGGGAAGAAGTATTGAGTGGGACTTCCCAGGGATCTCTCCTCAGAACTATTTAGTATCATTATTAATTATTTGAATATGGGTTAAATGCATACTTAGCAAAGTTGCAGATGATGCCAAATTGGGTGGAGTTGCAGTTATGTTGAAGATTAGGGTTAGGGTTCAGGATAATGTTGGTAAACTGGAGAAATGGTCCAAACTTATGTGAATGAAATTCAGTAAGGACAAATGTGAAGTCCTGCACTTGAGATAGATCAGGTGCATGTCCATACAGAGACTGGGGAATGCCTGGATAGTCTGCAGTACTGCAGAAAAGTAGCTGGGGGTTATAGTGGACTGTAAACTGAATATGATCCATGAGTATGTTCTTTCTGCAAAAAAAAAAAAGCATAGTGAGCTGTAGTAATAGTAATGTCACTTGCAAATCATAGAAAGTGATTCTTCTGCTCTGTTTGGTACATTGAAGCTTCACGTGGAGTTACTGTGTCAGGGTTTGGGTCCCACACTTCATGGGCAGGTGGGAAAGGGTCCAGCAGAGAGCAGCAGCAATGATCAGAGTCCTGGAAGACATGATTTATGAGGACAGGCTAAATGAACTGGCATTACTTAGTCTGTGGGAGAGAAGTCCAATAATAGTCTCCAAATACCTGATGGGTGGTTATGCAAACAGTGGTGATAAGACTCCTTGTTTTGTTTGTTTGTTTTCTATAACCGCGGGGAACAGAACATGGATTCATGGTCTTAAATTTCAGCAAGAAAAATTTAGGTTGGATATTAGGAAGAACTTCCTCATTATAAGAGTGGCTAAACATTAGAGCAAGCTGTCCAGAGAGGTTGTGGAATCTCCATCTGTTTTCAAGAGCAGTTAGATAAATGCTTAGCTGGGATGGCTTTTAGAGATGATCCTGTCCTTAAGCAAGGGGGTTGGACTAGATGACCCCCTTCCAGCTGTACTAGTCTATGATTCTGTGACAGTGTTATCACGAGAATGGGTAAAAAAACAGTCGTACCTAAATGCTTCTAAGATGAATCTCATTAATTTAGGAATTGCATAATGGTTCTTTCATTAAAGAGGTGACTGGACTTTGTAGCCCAGTCTCTTCCCATCCTATATTCCTAATAGATTTGTCTGTTACTTTATAGTCTAACTTTTTCATTGATATTCCAGCTGCATAATCTACATTTGATCACAAACAACTCATGATAAACTTGTTCTTTTCACAGAAACTGAAACAGAAGAATCAGCAGCTGAAACAAATTATGGATCAATTACGGAATCTCATTTGGGATATAAATGCCATGTTGGCAATGAGGAACTGAACTGTGATGCACACTAAGTATTTTTTTTCTAATTATGAAAATTGCCTTTCTTTCTTTGTTTGAAAATATTTAATCTCTTTTTTTCTAAGAAGTCATTCATTTTCCCCCTCTCCCCCTTTATCCTAGTGTTGTTAGAAGAAAATCTTTAATGTTCATGTGTGGCTTCTTCTGTGATATTTATGTTGTGTGTGTATTTGTTTAAAAGAATCATCTTAAAATGTGTATGCAAAATAAATATCTTAATAACAAGTTGTAATATTTTACTTGCTCTTCTGAGTCAATTACTTTTTTAAAGATTGAAGGCTTTATGTTGCATTTTGCAGTAAATGTCTCTGTTTAAAACAAATGAAACCTGTTATTATTTTTGATGCATTTTATCAGTCCATGGTGAAAATCATTTATGCAAGGGGGGAGTGATAGTAAGGAGATTTAAGCGGAGGCCTGAAATAAGTAGTAATTGAATCTCACAGAGATTAAAATAAATCCATTATAGGAATGCAAGAATTCCTGTGCCAGATCAAATGATTTGTTCATCAAGTGCTGTATCCTTGCTTTGACAGAGGATATTACTAGGCGGTTTAGAATAAAGTGCAAAAAGCAGCAGTTTTGGAATATAGGACCATAGGTTCCTTCCTAACTATTATCATTAAGTGAGGGTTTTTAAACCCTCAGTCCTCTCTGGTGTAATTATGTGTATTTTTGCTGCTGATGTAGACGGAGATAAGTTGTATCAAAATCAAAGGATACTTTCACAAGCTGTTTCAATGCAACTGTTATGTCTGTATGACTTTGTAGCCAATACAAGCCTAGTAAAGGCAAACCAACTTAAATTCTTTATTCAGAGTTAAAATTAGGTGATGTAGCTGACTTGTAGCGCTAGAGGATCTTTCAGCCTTAAGTTGGGTCATAGCAACTGATACCTGTTTTGAACAGCAGCTCTCCCTCCTTTGTTAAGCAGCTAAAATCTATGTTTATCTGTACCTCATGCATATTTTTTTTCCTGGAATTTTGCTACGGTCTTGTCCTTGGTGTTTTGCACCATTGAGTTTTACATGATAATTATGTGCTGAGACTAAAAGAAAATATTATTTTGTAATTTGTTTAAAATATAGTGACTTTCAGTTTAATTGAATGTCACACGTGATCAAGTATTATGAGAAGGGCCAACTTTGATTGTCCAGTTTAACTTCTCTGTTGCATTCATTATTATTCCTTTACCTTGTCTCCAAAAAGTATAGGACTGGTCCAGTTTAGTCTTTCCCATGTGGAGGTTTTGGGTTGTGTCTTTTTTTTATCCATTTCTCTGAAACCTTTTTTTTTCTGAGATAAAAATTTAATGCAGTGTTTCAGCTAACTGTGTACTGTTGTTTAATGCTATAATAATTCAGATTTTTTTAAATTTGTGGATATCTTGTTTCTTCCTTTTTACCTATTGTGCATAGAGCAAACTTTTCATTATATTCTTCATGTTTTTATCATGCAGTGTATTTAGAAACAGTATGTGTCAATAGTCCATTACCTGACATTAGTCATCAATTTAATCTCCATTTGAGCTGCCATTTTTGTAACTTCAAATCTCCCTGGAATTCTTCTTAGTTTCCTCTAGCATGGAGACTCTTCAGAATAGTTTTCTTTTATTCACAGGTTTTGCAACCTACCTGTACGCCTCTTTTTCTAGATCAATGTGTGTGTTAAATAGTATTGCTCCCATACAGATCTTTAGGGCATTTTTCAGTTAATATTGACATTTTTGAAAAATTTGAAAATTGGCTGTATATTCCTACTCCATCACTGTCACTTCCTAATCCAGTATTTTATAATGTATACTTAGTTTCCTTAATGGTCTCTGTGACTGAACTCGGAAACCTTTTGACCGTTCAGATTAGTTTTATTTATCCACTGCTCTGTTATACTCCATAGTGTTCTTAATGGATTAGAAATGCGAAATTTTTCTTTAGTGGAAATTCTAGTGTTTTATTTTAATACAGAATTTGTTAACTCCTTAATTACTGTTTCACCAAATTTATGTGGGCCCATAGGAAAGACTCACCATTATATAATACTTCTGGTCACCCCTAATAGAGTGTGCTCTGTTTAGGTGTGTAGTTTTAGAACTAAGACAATAGCTACCTGAAATGTGCCCTTGCTTGAACTTAAGGTACGCATTGCTTATTAAGTGCATAAAACCGTCACTTCTGTGGTATTAGCAATCCTGAAAATCATAGGTGCCAGACAGTTCCATAGCTACTGTTAGAAGCCTTACGAATTAGGGGAGCTAATCCAAATAGCAGCCCTGAAATTACATAGCTCCCTTCAGTTTCAGGGCTCGTAATAATAGGCCTTTGACAGTTACTTTCCCTTCACTATTTTTGGCACCAGTTATTATGTCTTTAAACAAAATGGTTACACAGTAGATAGTGGGGTTGAAAGGTATTATGCATTTAGGCATTTTATGTGCTTATATCAAACATCAGTTATTTGCATGTTGATTAATATAAGCCATAGACAAAAACATGGGACTGGCATAGTATTATGCTGTTAAGTATAACGTGCATATTGGATTGTACATAAAACTTGAGTACACTTTTTTGGTTTGCTTGGGGGGTTTTTAGGTTAGGTACAACATGACTGATTCCATTCATCCTCTGGTGTTTGAACTATAGAGATTAGCAGATGTTTGAATTAGTTTTGTTTCTTGACTCGCAAATTTATACTCATAGATTTTTAATTCAGATGGAGTCATGCTGGATATATAATAGGTAATAATGATTATGTGATAATGATATACATAGCTGTCTTCATCAGTGTACCTCATAGCACTTTTTATAAACAAGGTCATTATCATCTCCATTTTTATAAATTCATAGATATTAGGGTCAGAAGGGACCTCAGTAGATCATCAAGTCCGACCCCCTGCCCCAAGCAAGAAAGAGCACTGGGGTCAGATGACCCAGCCAGGTGCTTGTCCAGTCTCCTCTTAAAGACCCCCACCTCCCTTGGAAGCCCTTTCCAGATTCTGGCAACCCTTACTGTGAAAAAGTTCTTCCTGATGTCCAACCTAAATCTGCTGTCAGTTTGTTGCCATTATTTCTAGTTACTTCAAGGGGTGCCCTGGTAAACAGAGCATCTCTTATCCCTTGCTGTCCTCCCTGATGAATTTGTAGATGGCCACAAGATCCCCTCTCAGCCTTCTCTTGTGGAGGCTGAAGAGATTTAGGTCCCTCAATCTCTCCTTGTAGGACTTTACCTGCAGGCCCCTAAGCATACGAGTGGTCCTCCTCTGGACCCTCTCAAGGTTATCCACATCCCTCTTGCAGTAACGCCCAAAATTGGATGCAGTACTCCTGCTGTGGCCTCACCACATAGAGGGGAGGCATCACCTCCCTGGAGCTGTTTGTGATGCTCCTGCTAATGCACAATAGATGGAAAAACCAAGGCGCAGATGGGCAGAGATTTGCATGAAGTCACACAGGGTAGTAACAAAGAAAGCAATGGCATCCACGTCTTACTGAGTCCCAGTCTAGATAAACCAATACTGTTGTTCAGTTTGAGTGAATTAGGGTGAGCTGCTGTTGAAATTCCAGGCTTGTACTATTTTGTCAAGATAATGGCAAACTTACCTACTGTAGGAAAGGTCAACATTAGATAAGGTATTTTTTTTCTTCAAAGCTTTAGAAAAGGAGCTGCAGGTAGTTGGCGGTGGGTGGGTTGGTTATTCATTTATTTTAAAGGTGTTGCAGTAGCTATCCTTTTCTGGTTCTTGTGTGTGCATGTATGGGGGAACTTTTATTTTTTTTGTATCTTTGCCAGAAGAAAGAAGGTGGGGGATACGATAGATTTTAAAACAGTACCATCTGTGAATATGTAATTCTTATTTTGTACAACATTTTGATGCTCCCTTTTGTACAACATTTTGATGCTCGCTTTTGTACCAGAGAAGATGCATAGTAGTGGAGACTAAGGTCCATTTATGCATCTGATACATGTACGTGATATCTCTGTTTTTGTTAATTTTTCCTTAAAGCTTATTGGTTGGTTGGTTGGTTGGGTTTGAATTGTAGGTGAACAAAGTAAAAAAACAACTGAAGTAGGAGTAAAAGTTTATATATTGCAGATGTCAAGTGGTAGTAATGTTCAGCATACTCTATAGGTTGGCCAGTGGTGGCCAAGGATTAGGTTCCAATATTTCGTTCAAGACCGAGGAAAATAATACTTAAATTCACCACCAGAAGTGAGAGCACAATAGTGCTACAATGCAGAGTGTAGGAAGTGACAGAGTTGTAAATCATCAGAGTAAATACTGTCAAAACATACTTTGTCAGGTATTGGGCCAAAACAGTGCACCTTGACTTAGAGTGAATGACAGTAAGAGCAGTCTGCACAATTCACTGAACTGTCAAATCTGTGAAGAAATATAGAATTTTATCAAGAGCAACAGTAAAAGGCAGATTTGAGGAGAATGTTTTTCCAGTAGCATCATGGCACTGACCTTTTACGAGTTACTGTGCATCTGCATATGGTGAGATTTAACATTTTATCTGCTAGTTAGTGAGGCAGCACTGAACATAAGTGTAAGCAAATTCCACCAGAAGACTACTGATATAATTATTTTGGCGTTTTCATATCAGAATTGTGCCTGTATTTTTGCATTAAACAGTAATTGGACAAAATACAAGAATAGTTCTGAGAGCAGAGATTGGAGCCTATGATTCCCTCCTCCCAGCATCACTAGGATATAGTTGTGCTATTTCTAGGACCTAATGCAGTGGCTTTCAAACATCCTTCAAAGTGAACCCTGTCATTACTTAATCTTTCACATACCCTCCTAAAGACTGACCTAGAGTCAAGCAACCTAGTCCAGCAATGGCAACACACTGCCTTTTGGCCCTCTCCACTATTATCCCCAATCTCTGTGCAGAACACCTGATGTCCAGAGATCTGGACATCCCACGGGAAAACAAAGCCACGGATTTCCCATTTTTATCAGAAAATTTGATTTTCCCTTTTTAGGAAAGAAACCTGCAGATTTCCCGGTTTTGCAAAGAGCTCTAAGGCAGGCAGAGTTCCAGCAAGCAAAGGGCTAATTGCAAAAAAGGGTGGAAAACCCCCAGCCCTGCCGGAGGGGGAGAGAGAGAGACGGAAAGGGCACGGCCTGAGACTCTCACTTACCCAAGGCTGGTTCAGGTTCACTTTCCTTCCTGGAGCCTGTGAGGTAAGTGGGGCTTGCAGGGGGCTCTGGGGCCACCTCTGGCAGGGCTGGGGAATTGTGGGTCATGGCTGGGGGGCACCGGCAGGGCTGCGGGGGGCCCTGGGTGGCAGCTGCTTGTGTGGGTGACTGCCAGGGCTGAGGAAAGAGCCAGCGGGGCAGGTGGGAGGCAGGGCATTGGTGTGTGGCTGGGGACTGAGGGAACGGGGTGGTGTTGGGGGAACCCACCCCCCATAGAGTGCCTGCCTAGCCAGCAGCGCATGGGGTTGTGCCCCTGATTCCAGCAAGTGGCACAGACCAGGGCAGCACAGGAGTGTGGTCAGGGCAGCGTGGAGCTCGAAGTGGCAGGCAGCTTTCGTGCGCATCTCTGCTGTGCCCTGCTGCCTTGGGTCACACATGCTGCACTGCGGAGGCTGCAGAGGGAGGGCAGCAGGGCCAGGACCATGAGCCTGCAGTGTGCACCCGCCCTGCCCCTGGCCCCACACAGATCTTGGGGGTGCAGGTCCCCCCTGCTCCCTAAGTATGCGCTGCTGCCGGGAGCCAGCCCTACCTCTTGGCCCTGGACAAGCCCAGCCTGGCAAGGGAGCACACCACCCTGGGTCTGTGCGCTGCCGGCTGGGCGGGCACTCAATGTGGGGCTTTCCCCAACACCTCCGCACTCCCTCAGTCCCCAGCCAGCTTCCTGCAGGAGTGTCCACCTGGCCGGAGGCACATGGACCTAGAGTAGCGCACTATCGGCCCTTCAGGGAAGCCACACATGGCCTGCCTCGGCCCCCCTGCACAGATCTGGGGGGCACGGGTCCCCCATACCCCCCAGAAGTGTACTGCCACTGAGAGCCGGCCCCAGCCCACAGCAGGCAGCAGCAGTGGGGGGAGCCAGCTCCATGCTTCTGCTGCTGCAGCCACTGCCTTCTGTTGGGGGCAGGGGGCTATGGCCCTGAGGCCCTGGCCCCATAGCCCTGGCAGCTATGGCTATAGCCTCTGGCAGGGCTGGGGGGGGCAGGGTCTGTGGGTGGGGTGCCAAGAGTCATGAGCAGGGCTGTGAGGGGCATGAGCAGGGCTAAGGGGGGAGGGGG
Organism: Alligator mississippiensis; assembly: GCF_030867095.1. Taxonomy (NCBI): domain Eukaryota; kingdom Metazoa; phylum Chordata; order Crocodylia; family Alligatoridae; genus Alligator; species Alligator mississippiensis. The sequence goes on along the minus strand of NC_081826.1, from coordinate 24,442,415 downwards.
GTTAATTTTAATAAACCCCCCCAAATCCTTTATCAGAGAACTTGCCTTTTTTTAGCAGGGAAAACCAGGATCCCTGCTGGTGACCTCTCATGAAACCCCAGTGGTTTGAAAACCACTGCCCTAATGAATCTTGAAGACTCTTCTGCATGGGATTGCTCTCCACATCTACTGAAGCTGCAACACTAACTAGAATAGCCTATAAACAGTTGGTTGGACACTTTCTTGTGAAGTGAGATGTTGATTTGAATCTCCTCTTCTTTTTGGACTTGCATACTTAAGTCCTTTTGTGGATCTAGCCCCACTTTCTACAAGATTAGCGGAGTCATCCTTTCATGCCTCATCCTTCAACAAATTGGAGGTGGGGGAGCCAAGCATTCCTGGCTTTTCAATTCCTGACTGGTTTCTCAACCTCAAATGAAAGTCATTGAAATGAACTCTGCCCATAAATTTAAATGAGGAAAATATTTCTTCTGCCTCTCTCTAAAAGAGGCCAGAAGTGTTTAAAACTGATCCAGCAAATTCTACTTACAGGGACATCATAACTTCTACCCATAGAATGGCTGGACTCTCTTTAAATTGTCGGCAGTAGAACATGTACTTCTTGAACATTTTAATATATTTATATGATTCTTACAAGTAATATTAAGGCCTTATTATAGGCTGTCATAATTTTAATTTATTCATAAGATAGTTATATTTCAAATTATTTTTAAAATTAAAAAACTGACTTCAAACAATCAGCTTTTTTATTTAAATTGATTTTTGTTTATCTTGTATGCCATTTAATGTACCACAAGCTTAAGTGTTTGTGGCAGTAATGGAGTTCACCGCTATGTAGTGAGAGATCAAATATATACTACATTTACATCTTGGAAAGTCACAGTATATAATTTCATGTAAGCCACCCCCTGGAAACTGGATGCAGTAATCAGCTGGTGGTCAAAAATGTATGTAGTAGTGACTGAATTCCATAATGGAGTGGGGGGGCATTAAAACTGATCACCTGTGGAGTCTTTCTGTGTGAAGAGAGATACTGTCTGTGAGACAGTTCCACAGATGCAAAGCAATCAGTTCTGATCTGCACGCTTGCTGAAATCAAAGCATCCGCAAGGGGCCAATAGGAACAATTTTTGGTGAAGCTGTCTGAAGATGGAAGGGTTCGTTTAAGTGCCCGAGAGAGGCGTAATGGGAAGGAAAGGACTGGGGACAATTTTGGTAGCTTGAGCAAAGAATGTTAAGCAATTGGTAGTATAATTGCATGGGGAAACTAGCAAATATACTACACGTTTCATCCTCTGTTTTGAAGGTTAGTGCATTATAACATTTTGAGTAAATGTTAATCCAGGGCTGCCAGAAACAATATTGTGTGTTTGAATTGAACTCAATATGACAGCATAATAAATTGAGAAAGAGGCTGGTTGGATAAAAATTGCATCCAAAAATACATTTTTCAGAAGCCCAAGTTACGCAGAAGACAAAGTGCAAACCATTACCAGTGAGAACTTTACCCTTCTTCTTCTCCTCTGCCTTGTAGGCAGCAAATCCACACTTTTTTAGACTGTAAATTGCTCAGATTAAACTCAAAGTGCCTTGGCTTAGCTATAGGAGAAACTCCTGGTACTGTACTACTTGCTGACTGAGAAGAAAGAATTGAAACCCATTCCCAAGTGCTCCTTGAATTCACCATTTTAAATATTAGGTTTGCATACTACAGCGGCACACAAAGGTGCAAGCCTAAAAGATAAAGAATGACTGATAACATTTGCTCTGGAAAAAGAAAGGTGGAAAAAACTAATAAGTCTTCATAAGTTATGGCTATTCAAAGAGCTGTGGCTTATCGAACCTGCTTTGGAAATGGAAAAAGAAAAGGTGGCTATAAACAGAGATGGTGCGAGTCAGTTAAGGTTTATAAGAGGTTAGATTAATATCTAATTAGTTAACACTAACCAGAGGAATCAAAGGAATAAATTACAAATATGTCATGGTAGAAAGCTATTCAGGAAAAACTAATTTTATTTCTTGCACGTGCTGTGTTGCTCTCTCACACTCTCCAATAAAGTTTGAAATGACACGGAGACTGAACTGTGCTTAAAACCCATGCAGATCTTCAACAGGAAAAATAATTGTGTATTTAAAAAAAAATAGCCTCTCTGCATCATCAGTTACTAAAGAAAATTGGTAAACATATCATACCACTGATGGCTGAAAAATCTTGGACAGCTAGATGCACTGTAAGAGCAGAGCGAAGTAAATAGGATGAGTACAGACTTCTGTTTTCAGTAAACTACCAAGGTGTGAAGAAGTCCCCAACAGCACATATTCTGATATGTTATAACAGTCACCCCACTGAAAGCAGTGGACTGAGTCTGTGTTTCATGAAGATAACCAGAGACATACTGGGCACTTGCACACATGCAAGGAAGCTGCTCTGACATGCTGCAAATCCATTGCATTGGAGCAGACTCAATTAATTGAGTCTGCTGGAGCACAGAAATGAATGTGTTCCAGCAGCCTCCAAAGTCATGTGTATCAGTGTCCCCATGCTTAAAAATGGCAGTGGGGCACTTTGAACTAAAGCACATTGAATGAGCTTTAGTTCAAAGTGCTCCAAAGCCAATTTCAATGCAGGGACAGTGATGCACATGACACTCATGCACTTTTAATTAGCACAGCTTGCTAATTAAAGCGTTCCCTCCACCCCCAAGCATATCTATAAATGCCCAATGTGACCATTTGTGTTTGTGTATGTAGTTCTGCTATTATGTGCTAAATTCAGTAAGGGCTTGGGTTTCCACCTAGGTGTATTTAAGGAACCCAAGGAGATCCTACTAAGTGACTAATTAACCTTGAAGCACCAAAACTCTTTCTAGCTAAAGTTATTTTTCTATTTAAGGTATCTCTTCTATTTAAAGTTCTCTAAGCACCTAGAGCTCTGCTCCTATGTATGTCCAGAACTATCTGAGTCGCAAGTGCCTCTGTTCTGCCTAAATTAATTCAGGATCTGAGAACTAGGTGCTCCTCCACTTCATATCTTGGCACATCGGTTCAAAGGACATGTGACACACTGGAAAATCAACCCCCTCACCCTCCCAGTGCTGGTTGTTTTCTTTTAAAAATGCTAGTGAGGTCCTTCTGTTTCACATAGTAGCAGAGTGTTCATTGGTATTCACCCAAGTTCATTGGCCTCCATAAATTTCCATTAGTGGCACAACTACTATATTCTCCACGTTAGAATGAAATAGTGATTATTGCTCTGTTCAAAGGAATAACAGTTACAGGCACTTGCCTACAACTCCAATTCAGATCGCTGACTCTTCCCCATGTGTTCAAATGTAATGGGGGAAGGCTAGGTCCAACCTCAAGGGTGTGGATTTCCCTCATGGCCAAGTGCTCAAATCTCATACTCTGTATAGGTCAAAATGAATTCTCCCCTACTTCCCTCCACCACCACTTTTTTTTTCTAGTGTTGAAAGTATGCTGTTCAAGAGAATGGTATATATACACAAAATTGGGGAGCTACTATTGCATGAAATCCTACTTAGGAATGATAGGAACATGATTGTAAATTGCCCAAATGATTGAAAACAAAGAATAGCAATAAATGGATCAAAATGGGAGTGTTATGCTGAGACTGCATTGGGTCAGGTTTTAGTTAATTTCTACATTAATGATCCTGAAAGAAAAGTAAAAGCAGTCTTTTAATGACATTTAGAGTTTCATAGTGGGTAGGAAAACCTACAAACAGTAACAAAGGCAGGGAAATTATACAAAGAAACAGCAGAAAATAAAAAACGCCAGAAATAAGGTGGAGTACAGGCAATTAAAGATGATCTAGGACAGGGGTCATCAACCTTTTTAAACTCAAGATACCCCTTGATAGATTCAAAGCACCCTTTGAAAAATGTAGCCTGTTAGTTTTAAATTGCTTTTTGACTATAAAAAAACAGCAGCAATTCTTCTGTTGTAAAGAACTCAGAGGCCAGAATGTTTTTAATACCCTCAATTCCTATTTGAAATCTCTGGCCGCATCCAGACGAACGCAGATGTGTGCAATACGTAGCATCACAGACACATCTGTGGCGCCACACACTGCACATGCAGACATTCCCTATACGATCCCGGGGTCAAAAAAACCTATGCCAAAAAGAAGAGGATGACACACGTGCGAGCAACACATACTGTCCAAAACCAGAGCCTGGCCAGCCAGAGCCATGCTCCAACTTCCAGCCAGGCTCCTAGCTACAGGTGTGCCACAGCTGCAACTCTCTGAGGCCCCCAGGAACCCAGGTAAGGCTGCTGGGGCCAGCACAGTTGTTGGCCCCAGACTCCCCCACCCCACCCAGGGTAACCTGCCGTGTGCCACTGCTACTTAGCACCAGGGAAACAAACATCCACTCTCGTGTGGATGCGGCCCCTGGGTTTATCTTCTCAATCGTGTTTGCACACCTAACAGTGCTAACCTTGCAAGGCATCCTGTGGCACCTTCAAAAGGATCTTAAGGCACCTAAGGGTGCTGTGGCTTCCTGACTGAGAATCACTAATCTAGGAGAGCAGAAATGCTAAGAGAGCCTTTAGGGTGGTGGAACAACAAATGAGACATGAGTTTGCAGTGTAAGATGGCTGTAAAAGAAGCCACTGCATGGGGATGTACATCTAGAGGTGGCATGTTGGGAACTACAGCTACACTAGCCCCCCTCTGCCTGAAAAATTGCATTGATTTGGGGCCCTTGTCAGCCAGTAATTGGTTGATAAGAGGAGAACAAAAATGTGGTGAGTTAGTGCACGAGGAAGCATTCAAAGAATTGGATATTTAAAATGGGTATGGGACAAATTAAAACTGATCCATGCATACCTGTAAGCTGAACAGTTCTGTAGGTGGTTCACAGGGGTTAAAGCAGAAGGAAGAAAGGAATTTGGGGGCCTGAAACCAGGAAAGTTACTGTACAGTAAGATTTGAAATATTAATCTTCTCAGGATGATAGGCACCTCACAGGTTACTTGGTACTTTTGAGCAATTTAGTTTTAAAAGACTCCATAAAATGTATTGAAGAGAACTATGTTGCATTGGCAAAGAGATGGACTGGGTTGACCCAACAGCTCTTTTCCTTCTTTAAGTAAAGCAGAAGAGGAAATACAAGATAAAGAATATTTTACTTTTGTTCTGTATTCCCCAATGATAAAGAATCCCTCTGTGAAATTTCTCCAGAATCAGAGTACCAGCTGGCCTATGACTTCTGTCAGTTAACTAAGTAGAAATGCCTGTGCAGCCCTTCACTTATATGAAACTTGAGAGGCCAATACTTTTTTCCCCCTATAGAATTACCTGCTTTGCCAGGTAAGATTTCTACACAGCCCAACTAAAATGTATGTGTTTGTTCAAGTACATTGATGGTATTTTTCATGTTTGGTGTGTATATACGAAACACAACAAGAGTTAATTTTATATTCAAGTCAAAATGCAATCATAAAATATATGTAAAACACATGTTATTTTTATAGCATTCACATAGGTTACATATATTTTTCTTCAACGTGGGAGGTTTTAATTGCTAGGAACTGGGAATTTTATTTTTTTTTAATAACATGTTTCAGCAACCACATTTGAAATCCCCTCTGGCAATCATGGAAAACAGAAATAAGGAATGGAACCAGAACACAGGCATTGTACTTTCCCAACAGAGAAGAAAATGGTTTTTACATGTGTTTAATTACGTTGCACCAGTCACAGGTTCGCCTTATAATCATTTGGTTGCTTAGGTTTTATGAAAATTATGCTCTCCATGCAATTTTGAATATAATGATATGGAGGTTCAAGCCAAATACAGTTAGATCCATTTATTTTATAGTTCCTTGAATCCACAGATGCCACCACAATTAAAATAAGTTTAATGAAGCCAGAGCAGGACTAGTGCAGAGGCCGGTCTACAGTAAATTTATGCAAACAGTAGACTGGCCTGGAGTATTTGAGTAGATTTGTGAATAACCAGGAGAGTGTTCTGAGCTTGGACAATAAACGTTTTGGGGATATAAAGTAACCCCAAGTTACTTTAAAAAGCAGGTCAAAACGGTGGCAAAAAGGGGGAACTGTGATGATCAACATTTCTTTGATGGGTCACATAATTAGAATGCAGTTGTCTTTGTGCCGTGCCAGCTGCAGTGGGGCAGGATTCCCGAATCACTGCTATTGTAAGTGTGAGAGACTTACCCAATTGAGCGCCAACACGTCCAGGGGCTCGAGAATCCTCAATTCCAATTGGTGGAGCCAATTCACTAATCAGGAACAAGCTGGGGAAAGTGGGCACCACCCCTTTCCCAAAGGGAGGGGGAGAGGAGCGCCCCGACCGGATTGTGGACTGCAAAGGAGAGCGTGCTCGGCATGCTGGGGGTAGTCCCCGCCTGAACCTTGACGGTGTGCAGATCGGCGCACGGCGCTCAGGCTCTTGGGACTGCAAACCTGGCAAGTAGCTGGGTGGGGCGACGCGTGGATCGGCACATGGAGAGCCGACTCCATTGTGGGCAAGGAGGGGGGACGTGTCCACATCCCAGGGCGCTAAAGGGGAGGAGATCCAGGGAACACCCCGTGAGGTGCTGAGTGCACCTCATATTTTGTGATTGATGTTTGCTTTGTATTGCTGATGTTAATATAGTTATGGGTACTCCTTAAGGGGGTTTATATTGGTTTCCCTGTTTTTATTACCTATATATGTTTACTGCATATTATCAGAACTTACCTGTATTGTTGCCTGTGTACATCTATTACATTGCTACGTCAACTTACCTGGGTTTATCGGAGGTGATGTTTATATGTGTTTACTGTGTTGATGCCTTGACTTACCTGTTCCAGGGAGTTAATGTTCATCTGTGCAGGGGGGTTAATTATTGCCTGCGCTGTGGATCACCTGCACTGAGTTCCCTGTTACCTGTTCTATGTTTTGCAGTCCCTCGAAGTGGTACAATGTGTTGATTGAGGTTACTGTATATGGTGTCACATACCAATTCTACTGTAATATTTAATGTCTCTTATTTATATTTATTTTTGTATAGCAATACATTTGTATATAGTTAAGTGCTTTATCCTGACCTGGCTCTATAGAGAAAAGAGAGAACTGCTCCCCGATGGCAGGCCCATCTCACAGCACTCTTGCCTGACCTCCCCATCCCCTCCACTTATGGACAGGGCACACCCCTGTGTGTACCTGGACTACATAATAAAAATAATAGTATTAAATGACTAAAGGTAGCAGAATCTGTTGGCTCTGGATTGATTCATTTACTTAATTTTCTGAATTGATGTTCCATCCTTTGTTCCTGAGACTGTCTGTGCCTTCAGGTGTAAGATTTCAGATCTTTTAAAATTAAGGTTTGGTTTTTACAATCAGCAGAAGAAATGATGTGTATTTAGTCACTGTCCCCTCTTTTTTATGACACACATATTTCCATTTATGTCCACGGTGCTGTATGAAACTGCTAAACTCAAATTTGTGTCTCAGAGTTTTACAGCTTAAGTTCAGGGGAGAGTAAACAGGAGGTTATGACACAAGAGTGAAGAAGCAGCAGCAAAGATGGGCGGCTACTATAACCCCGTTCTGACTTTAGGAGCCAGGGCATGCAGTGGGAAATAACAAAGGTTGCATTGTTCTCCTTTGGTTTTAAAATTTGTATTTGTCAGTAGTATTTGCATGTGCAGGAGCTGTCACCTTCTGATTTATGCAGATGTTTGCAATAGCCAGATTTACCCATTCCTCACATTCAGGGATGTTTGGAAGAAGGGGGTTAGGTTCAGCCTGTGATAAAGACAGGAGCTGGCTGCACTATCTAAATCTAGACCTGGAGTGGAATAGCCTCAAAGAGTAATGTAGCGATGCATCAGCTCCAGGGTTTTGGTTAGGTCTCATATTTTAACAATTTTCTCCTCTCTATTCCTTGCACATTTTGTACCCCCTCTGTATGTTAGGAGGGGAAAATGCAAAGGCACCAAACACGCTCTCGGTGGAGTGACTAATCTTTACCCTTCATGAATGTTCAAGGATAGCCACCTCAAATCATTAAACTGTTGTTTTTTAAAAAAGAAAAAAAAAGGAAATGCAAAGCAGTTAATTGCATTTGCCAAGCATTCTGCAACGTACATCATTGTCTATTCAGATTCTCACAGTCATTACCAGACAGAAATTAGCTCCAGCAATGAATGGTCAGTATGATGCTGTCAGCAATGCACAGTTTAATTTTAAATTTTAAAATGGAGTCTGTTGTCTGCCTCATATCAGCTATTAACTTTACTGTCATTGTCACAAAGCTATCAATCTCAGCATGTCCCAAACCCATTTTCTATGTAGCGCCAGCCCCTCTAGCTTCCTACACATATAGATTTTAAATCACCTTCTCTTGTACAGCATAAAAGGTTTAAGGCTGTAAGACGTGGCACTCTGTAGTTTTACAGGCACCCAGTATCTTCTGTAAGATGACAGATTGCAGCTACTCTCTGCCCTGGATCACGCAAATCAGGTGGAGAAAGGTAATAGTTTACAGCCTTTGGCAACTCATTAAGTTTTAAATACAGGTTTTCAGGTAATGTAAATGGGACCCTCCTCCCCCACTCCCCTCTGTATCATATGGCAGAGGGCTCAGTTACACTGCCAGGGAATAGGTCCCACCCTCCTGCTTCTGCTGTATACCCATCAACCCTGGAAATGAGATGGGGATATGATTCTGCATTTCAGTGTGCTCAAGAGCAGCAGTTTGAGATGTCCTCACTGCCGCCTCGTTTCTGGGGTTGCTGCCCATGAAGCAGGAACAGGTAGGAGGAGCCGATTTCCTCCGTGGCCTGACTAAGCATTGCTTCCATGGTGCAGATGTAGCCTCCGGTATAACCTCTGCTTGTGTAACAGGACAACATGTGAGACCAGCGGAGATGCTTAAAGTTAGGGGAGATGTTAGTTACAACAAGAGCATTTTGAATGGAGAATCTTCACTTCTGGAATCTACAGCCCTTCTTCATCCAACAGCACCTAGGCCTGTTGTCCTTTAGGGCTTGCACATCTTCTCAGACTATCCAGAAGAAAACAAAACATGTAGGGAAAGGGATAGTTATTCACGGAGATGTAACCAGCAGTTTTTGTATAGGGTGTTGGCTAGGGCAGTGGCAGCAGCCACTGATTGTGCACCTCCTCTTTGTCACCTGGGGCTAATGCCCCATTCTGCCATTCCTACTTATGCTAATGGATATTTCTCTGCTGTGAAGTGATACCCTGGAGAAAGCACACTTTCTGCTCTTGGTTTAGTTTGCTGCATTTTTTCATATTTTAGGAGAAGTGTGCAGGGACAGGTGCATTTCTACTGCCATTCCCTGAAGGAGAGTTAGGCTCTTCAATCTACCTACATTTATCAAAATTGTAAAGGGCCTATTTGTTAAATATGTTAGTAGTGCAGTTATTGCATCTTTGCATATAAATCAGGCAATTAAACAAGGCTAATTTTGGTCATTTGAATGTGCAATTACCTACTTTATATACGCAAGTCTAGTAATTATGTGCACTGGTTTTGCATGTTGTTAAGAGAAGCACGTGCCAAACTGATCTAATAGCTATTTCACGCTCAGTCTGCAACAGGATTCTTGCACCTACCGCCATTTGGTACCTACATCCAGTATTTAGATGTCACTGAATTCCTCAGATCACCTCTTGCATAACCTGTTGAAGCCTAAGTTTCTGCCAGTAGTGTCCCCTGATCCTTAGTTTCTGCTGGTGGGCATTCACATAAACATCTACACTGTCATGTCGCAGAGCTGCCCCGCTCCTATCTCATCTGCAGTGCCTTCTCCAGCTGATGTTCTCAGACTGGTCTTGCATAAAAGACAGATGGGGTGAGGGGTTGGGATGGAGATGGGGGTGGGGCGCTGTATGCACATCCTGTTTTACCCAACTCTGCCAAGGGCCAGGGCACTTCCCTGCAATACAGAAGACCTGGGTTAAAATCTCTGCTCTAAGGTAGAGCGGATATTTCTCCTCTGCATCTACTTCCATACTAGCTTGGGCAGCTCCTTTCTCAGCTCTATGATTCTTATTAGGTGCCTGCCTTTCCCCATGTGTTACAAGGCAATCTAGGCACTGAACCTGAGCTGAAGATTTGAATGGGCAGCAGGGTGTATAAAACTGCATGTTCAATGCTGAACATAGCAATGCCTAAATCAGTTTGTGGGTTTAACCCAAAGGACAAGTCTGCCATTCAGTATCAATAGAGTATGCACACACATTACCAAAGATGAGAGAGGTTCAGGCTTGGAGCTGGAAGGTAGCATTATAAAAGATGCCTGCCCTTTGCCCAGCAGGAGCTCTGATACACATGTTTCTGCTGTAAGCTCCTCTTTGCATAACTTACAAGCTCTGCTACAATGAGATAATAAAGCATGTATTTTATAAGAATTTGAAAAATACTGCAGAGAAGGTATGTAATCTATGGCTGCCTGGGGCAACAGCCTCCAAGTTCACACTGAACATTAGCATAGGGGAAATTATAGGAATAAAAAATATTATACTATTCAGCAAGGAACCAAACAAGTACTTCCCTTGGCAACAGCAGCAAGAGGTAAAGCATGGACAGGACACCTTTTATACAAAAGTGCATTGAACCAGCATGAGACTGAATTTTTGCACATTTAAATGATCTATTCAAGTACAACTGAGCTCTTCACTTATAAAGACCATGTTGACAAGCGTTACCATCTGTGTCTAGGCTTGTAGTTAGACTGACATCACAATAAAGACCTGAATTGGCTTTTTCCACACTTCAAAAGTCTTTAGACTGTGCACTGACACAACACTGCAGCTTGTTAACACTGCTGTATATAGTACCTGTTGTTGCACTCATTAACTTCATAGTTGTAAGTTTTTCCACCTAAGAGAAAGCATTTGAAGCACTGGGGATTGAGAACCAAGAACCTCTGCCGAGGAGCTGAGCTAGGTCTATGGAAATCAGATGATGAGTTTCATCAGCTTGGCCCAGAAGCATAATTCAAATAGAGGACAGCCTTAGAGGAGCGTGGGGATGCTGATGTTCATTTTTCTTGTGTAGACCTGGGTAATGCTGTCCAATTTGAAAATGCTGACTCCGTACAGGGAGACACTTCCTCTGTACAAGGAGAATATCCTGCTACTTACCTTCATTGAAGGCCTCTTATTTCATAGAATCATAGCAATTCAGGGCTGGGAGGGACCTCAAGAGATCATCAAGTCCAACCCCACTGCTCTGGGCAGAAATACTGCTAAGATCAAATAATCCCAGCAGGGTATCTGTCCAGGCTCCTCTTGAAGACCTCCAAGGCTGGGGACTGTACCACCTCCTTGGGAAGTCTATTCCAGATTCTGGTCACCTTTACTGTAAAGAAGTTCTTTCTTACATCCAAACCAAAACCATCCTCTAACAGTTTATGGCCATTGCTCCTTGTGCCCCACTGAACAGTTTTTCTCCCAGCTTCTGATATTCACCCCTTATAGATGGCCACCAAGTCTTCTCCTCCCCAAGCTGAGCAGTCCCATATCCCTTAGTTTTTCCTCATACAGTTTGTCCTCCAGGCCTTTAATCATTCTTGTAGCCCTTCTCTGGACCCTTTCAAGATTCTCCACGTCTTTTTTGAAGTGCGGCACCCAGAACTGAACACAGTACTCCATCTGGGGTCTCACCAATGTTAAGTAGAGAGCAAATATCACTTCCTTAGCCCGGCTCACAACCCATCAGTTAATGCATCCCAGTATCGGTTAATGCATCCCAGTACTGTAAGTTCTACAGCGTCACACTGGCAGCTCATGTTCATCCTGTGATCAACCATAACCCCAAGGTCCCTTTCAGTCATTGTGCTGGCCAGGACATCTGCTCCTAACCTATATTCATGTCACTGGTTACTTCTCCCCAGATGAAGCACTCTGCATTTATCCTTATTGAACTATATACGGTTCCACCCCACCCATCTTTCCAGCTTGTCCAGGTCCACTCAGATCCACATCCTATCCCCTAGTGTGACCACTTTTCTCCATAACAGTATTGTCCACAAGCTTGGCCAGGGTGGCCACATCCTCATATAAATCATTGATAAAGATGTTTAACAGCACAGCACCAAGAACTGAACCCTGCAGGATGCCACTGGCCACCTCCCACCAAGATGATACAGACCCATCCGCTAACACTCTCTGGGTTTGATCATCTCATTATAACTATGGCCTCCTACTTTGTCTCCAAACTCCTTTTAAGAGCCAGCATACATTGCAGAGGCTATGTTCCTTAAAATGTGTTAGCAGACCCTGTGTCTATGCCAGGTCACATAGCTGTCATAGCTGAGGGGAAACTGTTTATTTCTAAGTAAGAGGAAACCTGGTTTTGTAGTCTAGTAGTTATGGCATTCCAGTTCCCAACCCACCTGACTATGGACTCTTCCAGCCTACAATCCCCCAGTTTTTTTATAAGATCACCATAGAAGACCATATTGAAGGTCTTTTTTAAAATCCAAGTATGTGACATCAGCCACATCTCCCACATCTAAGCAGTTTGTTACTTGATCATAGAAGGAGATGAGGTTGATCCGACATGACCTGCTCACGACAAAACCATGTTGGCTATACTTCAGCATTGTGCCTTCTGTCAGTCTCTCACAAATAGACTTCTTGATGATTTTTTCCAAACTTTTACCTGGTATTGAGGTGACACTGACCAGCCTATAGTTCCTCGGATCCTCCCTCCTCCCCTTCTTAAAGACTGGCACCACACTGGTCCTTTTCCAGTCTTCTAGGTCCTCTCCCAAGCACCAGGAGTCTTCAAATATCTTCACCAATGATCCCACAATGACTACAGCCAGTTCCCTCAGCACTCTCGGGTGTAATCCATCCAGTCCTGCTGACTTGAAGACATTCAGCTGCTCTAAGTGCTCCCTCACCTGTTCAATACTAATCAGCGGTTGACAATCACCCCCTTTCCCTGTATTTGTCCAGTATCCGACCAGGCAGGCAATCACCATTTGTATGCCAGAACACCAATGCAAAATATTCATTAAAGAGTTCAGCTTACTCCTGACTGTCTGTTATCAGCTGTCCCATCCCATTCTACAAGGGCCTCACATTTCCCTTGGTCTTCCTGCTGCACCCTATGTACCTAAAGAAGGACTTCTTATGGTCCTTGACTTTGGTCACCAACTTGATCTCAGTTACTGCCCTTGCCTTCCTTATCTTCTCCCTACAAATACGGGCTATACTTGTATATTCCTCCTTGGTGATTACCCCTTGTTTTCACTATCCATAAGCCTCCTTTTTCTTTTTCAAGAACTCCTTGATTTCTCTGGTAAGCCAAGAGGGCTCCCTGGCCCCTTTGCCACCTTTCCTACATACAGGAATGGACCTGTTCTGCGCTCTGAGAATTGCTCCTTTGAGGAATGCCCAACCTTCCTGAACACCCTTCCCCTTCAGTCCCTCACCCTATAGGGTCTCTCCCACTATTATCCTAAGCTCATTGAAGTCAGCCCTCCTGAAGTCAAGCACCTCTGCCCTAATGGCTGACTTCCCTGCCCTACAACGGATAGTGAATTCTATCATCTCATGATCACTATCTCCCAGATTACCCGCAATCCTCAGATCTCCCACCAGGTCGTTCCCTTTGACTAAAACCAAACCCAACAAAGCATTCCCCTTGGTCAGCACGTTCACCTCCTGTACTAAATAAAGTTCTTCCATGCAGGTCAAAAAACTATGTAACCGGTCAGATCTAGCCGAGTGCTCCTCCTAGATGTCAGGGTAATTGAGGTCATCCATAACAACCATGACCCTTGATTGTGCAGTCTCCATCAGTTCTCTGGAAAATTCCAGATCGGGGTCCTCCTCCTGGTGTAGCAGTCTGTAGTAGATGCCTACCATCAAGTCCCCTTCTCCTTGTCTCCCCCTCCACCCTCCCATATCTTGACCCACAGGGTCTCAAGTTGTCCTCTCGAACCAGTTTGGATCTCTGCGGAGGCATAGTGCTCCTTTACATAGAGAGCTACACCTTCTCCCTTCGTCCCTACCCGATCTCTTCTGTGCAGCCTTATTTCTATTTGTCAGGCACTAAAAATGTGTTCAGTGCTGTACAAGGCCTAGAGAACAAAGGGTACTCCATCTAGGATGTCATAAACAACCAACAGCCACATAGTGCCCTAGTTGACCAAAACATAAGACCATTATATAGCAATAGCCCAGGAGACATTTAGCTTCTAAGAGAATAAAAGTTTGCATAAGATGGGTTAAAGAGCTACAGTGAGGAATTGTGTTATGAAGGGGGATTTGGAAGAGCAGAGACAAGCTTCTTGTGGTATTGCAGTAGGGAAGGCATTCAAGGTATAGGGGCAGTACAGAAGCCAGGAGTGAAGGAGATGACAAAGGGTACTGGCAAAGGAGGCACTGGCAGAGCAAAGTCAGAGTAGACACTACAACAGTCAGATGTAGAGCAGAGCAAAATCCTAAAAGGAAAGACACACAGCTTAAAATTGGTGCAGAAGCAAGAGGGACACAAAGGGATTATTTCAAAGAGGCATAAGGATGGTCAGTGTAGCTGATAAAGAAAGTGGCATTTGAAACAGACTGCATGGGAAGGGGGCTGAAAGGCTCTAAAAGCATTGGTCAGTGTGTTATGCCCACTGGTTTAGTCATCTGGGTGACAGCATGTGTCTTAGAGAACTTCATACATGAACAACATTTTTTTTCTATTTTTCCAAGGGAAGATAGTCATTAGCCAGCTCATAAGCCACTGGAGGTGAATCCTGCTTCACCCTGCAGAGGCTCTTGCTCGCTCATTCATTTCAATGGATAGTACTTGTGCAGTTATCAGTGATCGGCAACAGCCTGAGTGTTTTGGCTAGGTAGAGATGTGAAATTGAGTCTTGTCAGATTTAATTAATTAACATGCCAGAATGCTTTGGGATCCTATAGAGAATCCTAGAGGAAATTGCAGAAGTGTTAATATCCCCAAGATTTTCTGAAGAATCAGAAACTGGTAAAAAGAGAAGGAAAAAAACCCCTCTCTTGATCTCAAAAGAAGGGCAGCTTGTGCTTGTTGTTAAAGCTGCAAGCATCTCATACCTATCTCCTCCCCACAGAAATACGAGAGCAGTGTTTGTGCTCTGGAAAGGTCAACTCATCCCTTCCTTGGCTCCAGAAGGTTATCTCTAAATGATGTCTGAAACAGCTCAATAAATCTTTATGGAGAGATGCTGTATAAATTGTATCTTGATTTCTTGACTTGTAATAGATAGACTTCATATCCAGTGGTAAAGTGACAGTTCTGAAAGTGTTTTCACATATCCCTTTAGAAAATGCAATGTGCCAGTTTAAGGCAGGGGGGATGAAGGGGGGTTTTTGAGAGAGAGCAAAACTGTAATACCTTTTAGAATCAGAGTGCTTTTTGAGTTATATATGCTCTGCTGAAAGAGGAAAGGTACCAACAGCCAGGTCTAAAACTGGTAGAGTTTGTTAGATAGGCTTTAAACTCAGTAGGCGCATCCACATGTGCACATTTACTGTGCAGTAACCAAAATTACTTCTCTGTACAGGTGTGTGTCTATACGTGCACACCCATACTGCACAATAAATATGATAACTTATGCTGACTTGAACATAAATTTGATACCTGTATCATACAGGTATCAAATTTGCACTTGATTAGTTACTGTGGAGTAATGCACGTGTAGACAGCTTACTGCACAGTAACACTTTGTGTGTGGACTGACTTGGGACTAACTTTAGTCCCAAGTCAGTCCACACCCAGTGTTAACGCACTGTAATGCCTGCCTGTGTAGACACCAGCCTATTCCCGCATACTGCACTGTAATTAACTGCGCAGTAAATTTAAGCTGGCATGTAGACACGCCCAGTGGAAAGGAGAAGTAAGAGTTTTCTCCTGCTTCAAATAATCTGACATCTGTCCAGCCTACAAATAAAGCAAAGCTAAAGAGATTCAAAAACAGAATATAAATGCACGGAATTTTAATTTCCTGGAAATGTCTATATATGAAGGCAAGGGCTACAGAAACAAAGCTACTGGGCCTTAAAACAATTTGAAAGGATGCAGCTTGTGAGTGAGAGGACATAGCTAAAACCAGGGGAGCTTTTTCTTGTCAGTGCACAGAAGCAGAAGGACCAGTGGGTGGTAAGACTATGTTTTCACACTAGCGCTGTAGATGCAATGGATGTTAAAGAGTGTTCTGGTTTGAGCAGTTTCTACTTCCAGTTACTACAGATTGGGTAGATCAGGTCTGCCCAATTTCTGAGTGGCTGGGGGGCCTCACGCCCCTGCTGCACACCCCCTGGCCACATACCTCCCAGGCACCATGCTGTATGGGGCTACACTCCCCCACTGCACTTTGCAGATGCTGCTGCACCACACCAGGAGACCCCCTTCCCCAAACTCCCATGACACACTGTGCCATGCAGTAGATACCCCCTTGCAGAGTCATGCTACTTCCTCTCTAGGTCCTCAGAGCCACTGGATCCTTTGGCCCCACAGGCTGTGCCCTGCCTCACCACCACAGCAGCAGAAGCTGTGGGTGGGAGGAGGAGCCCAGAGACTCCAGCACAGCAGGAGCAGTGTGGGGAATGGTGCCCAGACTGGGTGCCACAGTTTAATCCCTCAGGGGCTGTATAAGGCCTGTGGACTGCCAGTTGGACAGCCCCAGGATCCATTGTAAGAAAAAGTGAAAGTGAGAGCCCAGGTTTGGGGGTAGGGGTTTGAGCTCCTGCGAGCTCCTAGACTTCTAAACAAAATGGTAAAAAGGGGCTTCTGAAAACAGTTCAAACATGTTCATCAAGTAAAACTGCCTAACACAGTTCTGTATGTTGCCTGTATTAGTACAAAGTGATTTAATCAAGCTAATTTGTATCAGCCTTGGGATGGGTTGTTCACTTGTCTTTCTCACTTTGAAGTCAGCCATGCAAGGGAAAGAATGAAAAATAGCAGCCAGAATGAATGTGTGAGCAGTCACTGAAGCTCTGAATCATGGATTTGCGATAAACACCAACTATGAGAGAGGACTACCCTATGACCTATGAAAAAGCATAAGGAAGACATACTAATAGGCTCCCTGGCATAAGCAGTTTGAAGTTTTGCCAGTAATACTATCAGTCACTAAAATCCTATATCCAACTACCAGCAGGACATCTGATTGAGCCCTCTACTTGGGATCCAGCTGTTGATCATCACTGGGTGAAACAGATGTGAATGGATGTCTCCAACACCTAGTTAGCATGTTTATGGAAAAGGGTGAGTGGTTGGGCAAATATCTGAATCCATCTGGGCAGCAGAGGGCTTGAGCCTCAGAGGCATTTAAGTATTGCATGATACAACTTCTAGGTATTCAACAGCTTATTGGGGTGCCCAGCCCAGAGCTGGGTGCCCAGTTTTTCCATAGAGTATGTTTAGAAAGTGAGTTGGAAAGGCAGGTGTCCTCAGAAGCTGTGTGGTGAGCTACCCGGCTAAAATATCCCAGAGTAAAGGACATGGATCTTTAGGCATCCATAGGGGTGGCCTGGCCAGAGATCTCCTTCTGCTTACAATCCTGAATCCTGAACAGTCTCCTGAATTTAAGCATCTAAACCCCAAACTAAGGCCCATCTAGGAGCAGCAGGTCTCCTTGCCCCTCTTGCCCTCCCCTGCCCCGATTTAGTGTGGGCGGAGGGGGAAGCTGCCACTGAACACACTGACCATCCAGGCAGCACTGATCACCTATCCTCCTAGATCTCCCACCCTCACCCCTTGGAAAGCAAGAGCAGAGAACTGGGGGATGCTGGGGAAACAAAGAACCCAGCTGTAGAACCACAGACCCCGGTACACCTGACACTACAGAATATAGCGCTACAGAAGATTTCCCGTTTCATCCAGAAACATTTCTGTAGCATTTTAGGCCATTTTTATAGTGCTACTGGTGGGGGGATGCCCCTTCAGCTTTTATAGCACTACAGATATAACATCTGTCCATGGGGAGAGACCCACTGCAGCCTACTCAACCTTCCAGGAAAGTGCTGGCCTGACTACTAAGCTTTTGACCATTAGAAGTATGGTTCCACGTTGTTGATATAATCATTCAGGGGAGAAAGGATCTGACCATGATGCATTCACAGCCCATGGTGAGAGTTCAGCAAAAGTCAGTCTCAGCCCCCTAAGTAAAATGCTCTAGTCATTAACCTGCAGTACAAGAAAGACACAAGTTCAAATTTCTGGTTTGAAGCTGGGACTTGAACCAGAATCTCTTGTCTTCTATGTAAGCACCCTACCCACTTGGCCATTGTCTGTATTACAGTACGTGTGTCTCTGTCATCATGAGTGTCTTGGTTCTGACTCATTCCAGGACATATTTTGAGATCTTAAAAATGCTCATGGGATTCATAGATTCATAGATGTTAGGGTCGGAAAGGACCTCAATAGATCACTGAGTCTGACCCCCTGCATAGGCAGGAAAGAGTGCTGGGTTTAGATGACCTCAGCTAGATGCCTATCTAACCTCCTCTTGAAGACCCCCAGGGTAGGGGAGAGCACCACCTCCCTTGGGAGCCCGTTCCAGACCTTGGCCACTCGAACTGTGAAGAAGTTCTTCCTAATGTCCAATCTAAATCTGCTCTCTGCTAGCTTGTGGCCATTATTTCTTGTAATACCCGGGGGGCGCCTTGGTGAATAAAACCTCACCAATTCCCTTCTGTGCCCCCGTGATGAACTTATAGGCAGCCACAAGGTCGCCTCTCAACCTTCTCTTGTGGAGGCTGAAAAGGTCCAGGTTCTCTAGTCTCTCCTCGTAGGGCTTGGTCTGCAAGCCCTTAACCATATGAGTGGCTCTTCTCTGGACCCTCTCCAGGTTATCCGCATCCCTCTTGAAGTGCTGTGCTCAGAATTACACGCAGTACTCCAACTGCGGTCTGACCAACACCCAATAGAGGGGAAGTATCACCTCTTTGGATCTATTCGTCATGCATCTGCTGATGCACGATAAAGTGCCATTAGCTTTTCTAATGGCTTCGTCACACTGCCGACTCATGTTCATCTTGGAGTCCACTAGGACTCCAAGATCCCTTTCCACTTCCGTGCCACCCAGCAGGTCATTTCCTAGACAGTAGGTATGCTGGACATTTTTCCTCCCTAGGTGCAGCACTTTGCATTTCTCCTTGTTGAACTGCATCCTGTTGTTTTCTGCCCACTTGTCCAACCTGTCCAGGTCTGCTTGCAGCTGTTCCCTGCCCTCCGGCATGTCCACTTCTCCCCATAGCTTTGTGTCATCTGCAAACTTGGACAGAGTACATTTCACTCCCTCATCCAAGTCGCTGATGAAGACATTAAAGAGTATCGGTCCAAGGACGGAGACCTGCGGGACCCCACTGCCCACACCCTTCCAGGTCGAAACCGACCCATCCACCACCACTCTCTGGGTGTGACCCTCCAGCCAATTCGCCACCCACAGGACTGTGCAGTCATCCAAGTCACAGCCTCTTAACTTGTTCACCAGTATGGGGTGGGATACCGTATCGAAGACCTTCCTGAAGTCTAAGTATACGACACCCACCCCTCCTCCTGTGTCCAGGCGTTTTGTAACCTGGTCATAAAAAGAGTCTAGATTAGTCAGGCATGATCTGCCTGCTACGAACCCGTGCTGGTTTCCCCTCAGCATAATTTGTCCTGTCGGGCTCTCGCAAATGTGAGCCTTGATAATTTTTTCAAAGACTTTGCCAAGGATGGAGGTGAGACTGACTGGCCTATAGTTGCCCGGGTCCTCCTTCCTCCCCTTCTTGAAAATGGGGACCACATTGGCCCTTTTCCAGTCCTCTGGGACTTGGCCCGTGCGCCACGAGTGTTCAAATATTCTTGCCAGTGGCTCTGCAATGATGTTGGCCAGTGCCTTCAGTACCCTCGGATGGAGCTCATCCAGGCCTGCCGACTTAAAGGCATCCTGTTCTTCCAAGTGACTCTGCACCATCTCAGGGTCTACACATGGTAGTCTGGCGCCTTGCTGCTGCCTCTCTACAACCCCAGTGAGAGGCTTGTCTTGCCCCTCTCTTAGGAACACTGAGGCAAAGAACTCGTTGAGGAGTTCAGCCTTGTCCCCCCTGTCCGTCACCAATTGCTTCTGCCCATTTAGTAGGGGTCCTATTCCTCCCTGGACCTTCCTTTTACTCCCTATATATCTAAAAAACAATTTCTTGTTGTCCTTTACTTGGGATGCCATCCTCAACTCCATGGTAGCTTTGGCCCATCTAACTGCATCCCTACAAGCGCGAGCAGAGGAGGTATACTCCTCTTTGGTGATCTCTCCCTGTTTCCATTTTTTATGTGCTCCCCTTTTGGCCCGTAGGCTGCCCTGGATTTCTCTGGTCAGCCAAGGAAGCCTCCTGGCCCCTTTCCCTCTTTTTCCTTGCATCGGGATTGTCTCCCTTTGTGCCCGAAGGATCATTTCCTTAAGGCACAGCCACCCTTCTTGGGCTCCCATCACTTCAAAACTCCTACTCTGCAGTGTGTCCTTGACTAATCACCTGAGTTCATTGAAATCAGCTTTCCTAAAGTCTAGCACTTTCACCCTACTAGTTACCTTACCCACTCGACGTCTTATGGTGAATTCTATTATTAGGTGATCACTGTCCCCCAGATGTCTACCGATCTGTAGGTCCCCTACCATGTCATCCCCCATTGCCAATACCAGATCCAGTATGGCATTCCCCCTACTGGGACCGTGTACCTCCTGCGTCAGGTGGAGGTCCTGTACACAGGTTAGAAACCTGGGTGAACGGTGGGACTTTGCCGTCTGCGTCTCCCAGCAGATGTCTGGGTAGTTTAGGTCCCCCATGACTACCGCCTCCTTAGCTTTTATGGTCTCCAAGAGCTGCCTCAGGAGCCCCAAATCTAGTTCTTCCCCTTGGTGTGGGGGTCTGTAGCAGACCCCTACCACCAAATCCCTTTCTCCTTGCCCCCCATGTAACCTACCCCACAATCCTTCTACTTCCTCATCCTTCAATTCTGGGATAGAACAAACACCTCTTATCACCTGTGATAGGGCATGCTTAGTTGTGATGTGGGTAGCAGTCTTATGTTTTAACCTCTCACACTTCCTGTTAGAAGTCAATCACAGAGTGTTTGATCAGACCTATGTCATCTAAAGTGACCAGGAAAACAGAATTAAGTTAATACCTGTGGCCTAGAGCCTCCCAGACTTATTCAAGCTAAGTAGAGCCATACTGTATGATTTGTCTTAGTGAAACCCACAGGACACTTCACACAGGGATCTAAGTATCCCAGCAATGGTATAGACAGCTTCCATCACTTAAAAATTAGTTGGTCTCCTAAAGCAGGAAGCAGTTGGCCAAGAGCAATGCAATGCATCTGCACTTGGTGTCATACTTGTCCTTAAGGGCTAAATTCTATTTCATCCACTAGAAAGCTAGTGGACCTGCTAGCAAGGTCCTGATGTAAATGCCTAGAACCAGGGAAGCATCCTAATCTGCAGATGTAATGCATAGTTCTTCTATGCTTCTAATGGGAAGGTAGTACACAGCTCATTAGTCCTTGGCTGCGAATTCTACAGATGCTCCTGCTCTCCCATGCATTTCAATGAACAGTGCTTGTGTGGGTCTCTGTTCATTCAGATGAGGAAATTGAACTGGTGCCAAGAACAGTTCTGAAGCCCATTTGCTCTGAATCCTATTTTCCTCTGACTGCATAAATGTGCACATCTTGTAGGACTTGTTTTGGCTTGGGCAGCTAGACATCTACAGGGACAGCCAAAATCCCCACTTCCTCTACAGTGGATACCTATTCAGAATGTGGCTAACGGGCTGCTATTTAAATGTGCAAAGGGAAAGAGCATGTCGTCCATCGAGTGAAATTGCAACCACAAACTCATGGTCTGATTTAGCTGTGCATGAGATACAGGCTATTTTGGCAAAAAAACTTGACTTTTGCCTTCCTTTGTAGCAGAGGACATGGTCCTCTTCCTTGGTTCTCTTGGATATGTTTTACCAACCATCGCAGGAGCAGGACGTTGACAATGCCCTTGTCCCCACTGCCTTACTTGCGGTAGGTTAGTGTATTGCGGCCGTGTAGTTTTCGGTGTAGGTTAGACAAACATTTGTATAGAATAGTTTGAATGGGGATGATATACCCTGAGCAGGGGGTTGGACTAGATAACCTCTGGAGGTCCTTTTCAGCCTTACATTTTTATGATTTTTCAACTTACACAGCTAAAAACATCATATAGCTTCCATGTCTTAGCAGTGAAATAGAATTTTGCCATTCTTACTAATACTGGGATTCTTACTAGTTTTGAAAGGCAGAAAATGGTCATGGTAATGGGACCCAGACTCCTTTAGCAGGAAGCATCTGAACTGAAGAGTGGCCATCATAGAGGACAGCCCAGTTGTCCTCTGTTCTCTATTGAGACAAAACCCAACGGAGAGAAAAATAAAGGACATAAAGGCATCAGGTTTTGTATCAATAGAGGACAGAGTAGCAGAAAACTGGAATGTCCTCCATGATGGCCACCCTACTGAAGAGTAAAGTGAAAGATGCAGAACAGTGCTTGGTTAGTACAAAATATCGTGCCTTTATGTTTACTTTGCCAGTTGAGAACAGACCTCACCAAAGTGCATGCAAAAAGCAAAGCGATCCTGCTTTCTTGAATGGAACTGGGGAGAAAATAAGGGCTGGGACTGGAACAAGATCCTATGGTTTATAGCTGTCCCACCTATGCTATTAAATCAGGGTTTTCAAATATAAATGCAGTGTGGGATTGTCAACACTAAATATATCAGTCACAGGTAGAAATCGCCTGGCATCCTGCAATTCTTATTTGCATGAAATCAAAAATAGTAGGAGGAAATCTGCCCACAGCAGGCTTTCAGTTTACGTCAGTCTGCCAAATTCTTTCAGCAAAAAAAAGTCAATTCGTGAACACTTAGTCATTTTCTTGGTTTAACATGCAGTGGGTGTAATGTTTGGCAGCCTAAGCCCACCAAAGATCCAGACCTAGCATTTTATGTCAGTGCATTATCTCATTATAGTGCATGATATGGTTGGTATCCCAACATATGAAAAGCAATGACAATGCATGCAACACTCCAGACAGGGTAACATTTCCAAAAGCATCTGATTGAATTCCAAGCGTGAGTCCTATCTTTGAATGGGATTTAGGTTCTTGGTGCCAACTCCCATTCAATTCAATAGGAGGTTGGAGGCCAAATAACTTTAAGGATTTGTTGTCTGCCCCTTAGGAACCTAAGTATCATTGAAGGTCTATAAGTCTTGGGCTTCTAAGGAACAGATTTTTCAAAGGTATTTAGGCACCTACCACACCAATACATGTGCTCGATGCCAGCTCCGATGCATGCTAATTAGCACACATCAGAGCAGCACCACGTGTATTTAGCCTCCCCACACTTCAAAATGGCTGTGGAAGCACTTTAACTAAAGCTTGTAGAATGAGCTTTAGTTAAAGCACCCCGTCACCATTTTGAAGTGCAGGACGCTGAATACACAATACGCTGAAGGCACTTTAATTAAAAGTGAGAGCCGCTCTAATTAAAGCACCCCCACCCTTGGAGCACATATAAAGACACCCCCTAAAGATCCAGATTGACACCCAGCAGAGTTGTAAAGGTACCTAAACAGTTTGGCACTTTGCTCTCTTCTTGCATCCATAGGTGATTTAATCCTGTAAGACTGTCCTTGTTACTAGTTCTGATGCCAGTGAGGATTGCACTGTGAGCAGACCCTACTCATGACAAAGTAAGCAAGGGTTAGCAAGATCAGGCATCAAATGACTCATCTTTTCTAAAAACAAAAAGTCAGTGAACCAGTACACAAACAAGATAGTTAAATTAACTACTGATTTTTTAAAAAATAACCTTGGTATACATACTGTCACTTACTGACATACTATCTAGGTCAACAGCCTAACACTAGAGTGTCTCTAGTTAACGCCTTCCCAACCCACAATTCCTCTGACATATCTTTTCTGTTCTCCATCTGAAATGTGCATAGTAGCTGTATATAAGTAGTTTACAAGTAAAGTGAAAAGAAAAAATCTATAGATTTAGCTTCAGATCTCATTTATATCCAGTACATCCCTCTTGAAGTCTGGGGGATTGCATTAAATGTAAACAGGAACAGAATTTTGTTCAAAGTGCCTTTACTACTAACACAATTACAGGGTATTTTCAAGATGTTTGTTTACAACAAATTCAAAGAATCAATGTGAAATTGAAGTCAATTTATGGATAAAATAACACTTGGCAATACTTGACAGAGATCTTCATTTGTGGATCTAAAACTTTTTTTTTCTACAAACATTTCATATTTGAAAAATATAAGGCATAGATATATTTGATCCTAATCATAAAGAACCTAAGCAAAATAAAAGTCCCTGGTTCTTTGTGGTATATATTTGCTTGCATCTTGTCCAGACGTATTTCAAAGGACCAAGCAATGGCCTTTTGGTAGTTCTACTCTATGATCTTTCAGATCTCAGCAATAAGGAGTTTCAGCATCCAATAGGATGTTTTTTTTATTACTTTCCTTCATCACCAGTTCCTGTGCTGTCATTCTTTATCACAAGACCCTAGTTAAATCAACATTATCTTCAGGAGCATAATCCAGGGTCTACAAAGTCAATAAAAGGCTTTCCTGTCATTAAAAACTGGGCATTGAATCTGGCTCCTGGATTTCTCCTTGAGCCAAAGGAGGAAATAATGGTATTGTCAGAACAGCTACAGTCAGTAATGACTGAGAAGAAACTTGTTCTGCAACAACAGTAAGTTATTATTCTGGTTTTTTAATGACTTTTCATGGTACATGGCCAATTTAAGCTAATATGCAGGCTCCTGATTTCCTTATAGGCTGAGCACCCAATCACCCAATCAAGTCAATGAGTACTACAGAGACTCATAACCTGTAAAAGTCAAGCACGTAAAGAATATACATAGAGGGTGTCTAGCACTGAAGCAAGGTTGTTTGTGAAAACAGGTGTGGGCAAATGAAACAATTATACAGGTTTTACTTGTGGTGCTCCCAACTGGAACATTTCAACACTCTTCAGCCTCCTTCAGCACCAGGCAGGCGGCACTAGGGTAAGCTGCAAGCAACAAGCAGCTCTGCTCCCTCCTCCTTCCTCCCCCCATAGGGATGGGAGTTAGACAGGAGGGGACAGCAGTGAGCCAGAGAGAGATAAACAGGAGTGGAGGGGTAGCGAGATACAAGTGGCTTTCCATCACCTGGATCTTAATTCGCCAGCTCCAAATTCCCTAAACTGTTCCTCTCCTCCTGGGAGTGTACTGCTGTGGAGGTCCTGCTGCGGAGCACTTCAGCCACATTTTGAACTTTTCAAAGGTCATGGACACTCATACAGCTAGCCCTTTGAAACGTTGGCCATATTCATAATATTGGCTGAAAGTATCAACTCATATGCACTGTCTAGATGCTTTTTATTTTATGGCACTTTTGCTATAATTTTTGTCATAGGTGTCAGGCTTGTGTCTAAAAGAAGTAATGAATTTCTAACGTCTTTCCCTTTATATTGAATGGTCTCCATATATCTTTTTCTTTTCTTTTCTTTTCTTTTCTTTTCTGTTTTCTCACTAGATATATTGGATACATTGTGTATTTGCCGAAACTTACATATTTTTACTCTTTTTATTTATTTTACTTTTTAAAACTTTTTTTACTTACTTGTTTTTTCCTCGCCTCTGGACTTTTGTTTCCATCCTCCAGTGGATCTCATTTGAGGAAAGCTTTTAACTAGGTTCACCAGGGCATCAACACAAAACTCCAGAGGTAAATAAAGAGCGAGAGGACCTGGATAAAAACTTAATAAGGGGAAGCAATAGTGGAAGCCTTAGCAATGTTCTCGGGCAAAAGACAGGAAAATTACTTAGATACCTGGAATGTTTATATACTGTATTTACTTGACTCCAGTACAAGGTTTTTCCCCTCCTATTCAATATGGGAAAAACAACGCCTCAGAATCACAGAAAATTAGAGTTGGAAGGGACCTCAGGAGGTCACGTAGTCCAACCCCTGCTCAGTGCAGGACCATCCCCAACTAGATCATCTCAGCCAAAGCTTTGTCTACCCAGATCTTAAAAACCTCCAAGGAGGGAGCTTCCACCACCTCTCTGAGTAACTTGTTCCAGTGTTTTACTGCCCGCCTAGTGAGAAAATTCTTCTTGATATCTAACCTAAACTTCCCTTGCTGCAACTTGAGACTGTTGCTCCTTGTTCTGTCATCTGCCACCACTGAGAACAGTCCAGCTCCACCCTCTTTTGAACTCTGTTTCAGGGAGTTGAAGGCTGTTATTAAATCCCCTCTCAGTCTCTTCTCTAGACTAGATAAGTCCAGTTCCCTCACCCTGTCCTCATAAGTTATGTCCCCCAGCCCCCTCACCATTTTTGTTGCCCTCCACTAGACTATCTCCAGTTTGTCCACATACTTTCTGTAGGGGGGGGGTCCCAAAACTGGACACAGTACTCCAGATGTGGCCTCACCAATGCTGAATAGAGGGGAATAATCACTTCCCTTGACTTACTGGCAACACATCTACCAATGCAGCCCAGTATGCCATTAGCCTTCTTGGCAACAGGGGCACACTGCTGGCTCATATTCAGCTTATTATCTACTGTAACGCCAAAGTCATTTTCTGCAGAGCTGCTGCCTAGCTCCCCAGCCTGTACTGGTGCATGGGATTGTTCAGTCCAAAATGCAGGGCTTTGCACTTGTCCTTGTTGAACCTCATGAGATTTCATTTGGCCCAATCCTCCAATTTGTCTAGGTCACTCTATGTGGCAGGCCAGTTGGGGGTGCTCCTGCATTGAGCCACCCACCTCACTGCGCCCGACCACCTTCCAGGCTCCGAGTGCCTCCCTGGGGGCGCCTCACATCTGGCCTACCCCCTTCATGGAGTACACCCACTAGCCTGGGGTAAAAACTGCCACCACCCAGGGCTGGGCTTTATTTTGGCTCTGTGCACCCTGGGAAACACAGGCCTAGTAGCCCTCAAGGGTACTTGACTCACTTCAAGCACTTGTGGGTGCTTCTCTCAGTCAGAAGCACAAGTAGTGGTCTCCCTTAGTCAGCCGAACCAAAGGGACCCCAAGGCATAATCTAGATCCGCACCCAACAAGTCTCCCATGCTAGGTACAAAGAAGAACTTTATTGGTTACAAGGGGTAGGTTTTCAATAGGGTACAGGGTAGAGCAATATCAGAGAAATCCCATAGAGCAAACTGGCATGGCTGGGTAGCCTTTGATCATGCATCTGAGTTACTGCAAGCTATGTATCTAGTTAGATCTCAGGTAGCTTACTCACAAGTATCATCCAGGGGCAGGTGGAGATTCCCTCTGGAGGCAAGCAGTTCATTGATCATAAGTTTTGAGAGAGAGAGAGCAAGTTTCAGATGGTTCAGCTCTTCTCTCTCTCTGAGTTTTCCTCATGGCTGCTGCCCCCTCCTCCTGGGCAGTCCTTAACTTATATAGCCCTTGTGACCTCATTTACCTGGTCCAATGGAGACCAGCACCTGTTGGCTGTCAGCCAACCAATTTGAAATGCATCACTAGTTGCTGGGCAGACTGGCAGTTCCTAGCTCCCCAGGGAGCAAGCCCCTCACCCGGGTATGTGATGCCAATCACGTAGGCAGAATGAGCAGGTTTCCCCCCACCCTCAGGAATGTATCCAGCTCAGGTTACTTGAAGAGATAGGGTAAGGTGTGTATCCTCTGCTGGGCCCATCCTAACCAAACTGTCACAGAGTAGAGTTTTTGGGGAGAAACAGAGGTGGCCTTCTGCCACACTCTGAATCCTAGCCCTACCCTCCAGCATATCAGATCTACTCCCCCCAGCTTGGTGTCATCTGCAAACTTGCTGAGGGTGCACTCTATGATATCTTCTGACTGATGAAGTCATTGATGAAGACATTGAACAAAAACCGGGTCCAAGACCAACCCCTGGGACACTCTACTTGATACCAGCTGCCAACTAGACATTGAGCCATTGACTATTACCCTCTGAGTCTGATGCTCCCGTCAGTTTTCTAATCTCATTACAGTCCATTCATCCAGCCTGTACTTCCTTAGCTTTCCTGCAAGAATGTTGTGGAAGACCATATCAAAAGCCTCACTAAAATCAAGGTATACCACATCCACTGGTGTCCGCACATCCACAGAGCCAGTCATCTTATCATAGAAGGCGATCAGGATGGTCAGGGAAGACTTGCCCCCAGTGAATCCATGCTGACTGTTCCTAATCACCTTCTTCTTCTTAGAACTGAGTATCAGGTACAATGCAGTCTAAAGATGCAGTCTAAATCATAGTATCATAGTACTTAGGGTCAGAAGGGACCTAAACAGATCATCAGGTCTGACTCCCTGCCCCAGGCAGGAATGGGTGCTGGGGTCATATCACCCCAGCCAAATATCTGTCCAGCTTCCTCTTGAAGACCCCCATGGCAGGAGAGAGCACCACCTCACTTGGGAGCCCATTCCAAAGCCTGGCAGCCCTAACTGTAAAGTAATGCCTCCTGATGTCCAGCCTGAACCTTCTCTCTAACAATTTGTGGCCATTATTCCTAGTAACCCCAGGTGGTGCCCAGGGGAACACAGCCTCCCCCAATTCCTGCTGGTCCCCCCTGGTGAGTTTGTAAATGGCCACCAGATCCCCTCTCAACCTTCTCTTGTGGAGGCTGAATAGGTTCAGGACCTTCAGCCTCTTTTTGTAGGGCCTGCCCCACTGCCCCTTGACCATGCAAGTAGTCCTCCTCTGGACCCTCTCAATGCTAGCCACATCCGTCTTGAAGTGCGGTGCCCACAACTGGACACAGTACTCCAACTGTGGCCTGACCAATGCTGCATAGAGGGGAAGGATCACCTCCCTGGCCTTGCTTGTGATGCATCTGTAGATGCATGACAAGGTGCAGTTAGCCTTACTGACCGCTTCCTCGCATTGGCGGCTCATGTTCATCCTGGAGTCAACAATGACTCCAAGATCCCTTTCTGCCACCGTGTTTGCAAGAGGAGTGTCCCCCAGCCTATAGGTGTGTTGCTGATTCCTTCTCCTTAGATGCAGTACCTTACACTTGTCTGCATTGAATTCCATCCTATTCTCATCTGTAATTTGTCTAGATCTAGCTGGATTCTGTCCCTCCCATCCAGTGTGCCCACTTCGCCCCACATCTTGCTATCGTCGGTGAATTTGGACAGCATGCTTTCCACACCCACATTCAAATTGCTGATAAAGATGTTGAACAGTACAGGGCCCAGAACCGAGCCCTGGGGGACTCCACTGCCCACATCGCTCCAGGTCGAAAACAACCTGTCCACCACCACTCTCTGGGTGTGACCATCAAGCCAATTTGTAGCCCATCTGACTGTGTAGGCATCAGTGAGGTAAAAGTGGGGTAGGAGTCCATTCTGGTTAGTGCACAGCAGTGAAGGACCTAGTATGGAGGCACAGAGTGACATGGGACCTGAAGCAGAGGCACAGAGCAGCACAGAGGCATAGAGAAGCATGGTATCTGGAGCATAAGCATGATGGAGTGGTGCAGGACCCGAAGCAGAGGCGGGACCCAGCATGGAGGCATGGATTAGCCTATGGACCCACTATAATGGTACAGAATGGGATGAGACCCCGAGCAGAGGTACTGAACAGCGTAGAACCAAGAAGAAAGGAAGGCACAGTAGGGAAGGGAAAATGGCTGGGTGGCCAAGGCACTGAGGAGTAGGCAGACAGGCCTGTTCTTCATTGCCCCTGCTATTTTCCCCACCACAGCAGTGGAGAGGGGGATGAATTTATAATGACACTCTAATAATTAATTTTAATACATAGAAAATTATAACAAATTTGTAATTTTCTATGCATCAAGTCTAATTATTCATAGATTCATAGATTCATAGATGTTAGGGTCAGAAGGGACCTCAATAGATCATTGAGTCCGACCCCCTGCATAGGCAGGAAAGAGTGCTGGGTCTAGATGACCCCAGCTAGATGCCTATCTAACCTCCTCTTGAAGACCCCCCAGGGTAGGGGAGAGCACCACCTCCCTTGGGAGCCCATTCCAGACTTTGGCCACTCGAACTGTGAAGAAGTTCTTCCTAACGTCCAGTCTAAATCTGCTCTCTGCTAGCTTGTGGCCATTATTTCTTGTAACCCCCGGGGGCGCCTTGGTGAATAAAACCTCACCAATTCCCTTCTGTGCCCCCGTGATGAACTTATAGGCAGCCACAAGGTCGCCTCTCAACCTTCTCTTGCGGAGGCTGAAAAGGTCCAGGTTCTCTAGTCTCTCCTCGTAGGGCTTGGTCTACAAGCCCTTAACCATATGAGTGGCTCTTCTCTGGACCCTCTCCAGGTTATCCACATCCCTCTTGAAGTGCGGTGCCCAGAATTGCATGCAGTACTCCAACTGTGGTCTGACCAGCGCCCGATAGAGGGGAAGTATCACCTCTTTGGATCTATTCATCATGCATCTGCTGATGCACAATAAAGTGCCATTGGCTTTTCTGATGGCTTCGTCACACTGCCGACTCATGTTCATCTTGGAGTCCACTAGGACTCCAAGATCCCTTTCCACTTCCGTGCCACCCAGCAGGTCATTTCCTAGGCTGTAGGTGTGCTGGACATTTTTCCTCCCTAGGTGCAGCACTTTGCATTTCTCCTTGTTGAACTGCATTCTGTTGTTTTCTGCCCACTTGTCCAACCTGTCCAGGTCTGCTTGCAGCTGTTCCCTGCCCTCCGTTGTGTCCACTTCTCCCCATAGCTTTGTGTCATCTGCAAACTTGGACAGAGTACACTTCACTCCCTCGTCCAAGTCGCTGATGAAGACATTAAAGAGTATCGGTCCAAGGACCGAGCCCTGCGGGACCCCACTGCCCACACCCTTCCAGGTCGAAACCAACCCATCCACCACCACTCTCTGGGTGTGACCCTCTAGCCAATTTGCCACCCACCGGACTGTGTAGTCATCCAAGTCACAGCCTCTTAACTTGTTCACCAGTATGGGGTGGGATACCGTATCGAAGGCCTTCCTGAAGTCTAAGTATACAACATCCACCCCTCCTCCTGTGTCCAGGCATTTCATAACCTGGTCATAAAAAGAGTCTAGATTAGTCAGGCATGATCTGCCTGCTACGAACCTGTGCTGGTTTCCCCTCAGCATAATTTGTCCTGCCGGGCTCTCGCAAATGTGAGCCTTGATAATTTTTTCAAAGACTTTGCCAAGGATGGAGGTGAGACTGACTGGCCTATAGTTGCCCGGGTCCTCCTTCCTCCCCTTCTTGAAAATGGGGACCACATTGGCCCTTTTCCAGTCCTCTGGGACTTGGCCCGTGCGCCACGAGTGTTCAAATATTCTTGCCAGTGGCTCTGCAATGATGTTGGCCAGTGCCTTCAGCACCCTCAGATGGAGCTCATCCGGGCCTGCCGACTTAAAGGCATCCAGTTCTTCCAAGTGACTGCACCATCTCAGGGTCTACGCATGGTAGTCTGGCGCCTTGCTGCTGCCTCTCTACAACCCCAGTGAGAGGCTTGTCTTGCCCCTCTCTTAGGAACACTGAGGCAAAGAACTTATTGAGGAGTTCAGCCTTGTCCCCCCTGTCCATCACCAATTGCTTCTGCCCATTTAGTAGGGGTCCTATTCCTCCCTGGGCCTTCCTTTTACTCCCTATATATCTAAAAAACAATTTCTTGTTATCCTTTACTTGGGATGCCATCCTCAACTCCATGGTAGCTTTGGCCCGTCTAACTGCCTCCCTACAAGCACGAGCAGAGGAGGTATACTCCTCTTTGATGATCTCTCCCTGTTTCCACTTTTTATGTGCTCGCCTTTTGGCCCATAGGCTGCCCTGGATTTCTCTGGTCAGCCAACGAAGCCTCCTGGCCCCTTTCCCTCTTTTTCCTTGCATCGGGATTGTCTCCCTTTGTGCCCGAAGGATCAATTCCTTAAGGCACAGCCACCCTTCTTGGGCTCCCATCACTTCAAAATTCCTACTCTGCAGTGCGTCCTTGACTAATCGCCTGAGTTCATTGAAACCAGCTTTCCTAAAGTCTAGCACTTTAATGAGGGGGTTATCATAAATTCAAGGTGGTCTTGGACTCAGGTGATTACAGTATTAATGCAAGAAGCATGAGGGGAAAAACAAAGAATTAAAGGTCCTGGTACAATCACAGAATTCTGATACAATTGGAATTATGGAAACATGTTGTGATACTTCATGTGACTGAGTACAGTCATGGATGGGTATCACTTGTTCAGCAAGGGTAGGCAGGGAAGAAAAGGAGGAGATGTTTCCCTATATATAAAGGGCACATGTATATGTGTTCTGAGGTGCAGCATGAAGTGGAAGGTAGGCCTTTAGATTGAAAGCCTTTGGGTCAGAGGGGGAGCAGCAGGTGAAAAGTCATAGTAGGTGTCTACTACAAGCCAACAAACCAGGAGGAGGTAGTAGATAAGGCCTTCTTAAACAACTAACAGAAGTTTGCAAATTGCAGGACATGGTTCTCAAGGGGGACTTTAATTGTTGGTACATCTGTTGGGAGGGAACACAAGCAGTCCAGCAAATTCTTGAAGGGTGTTGTGGATAACTTTTTGATACAGATGGTAGAGAGGTAAATGAGGGGGAAGCTCTTGATTTGCTGCTCACAAACAGGGAGGCATTGATTGAGAATGTGAAGGTGGAAGGCAACTTGGGTGACAGTGACCAAAAAATGATAAGAGTTCAAGATCCTATGGGGATGAAGGAAGATCAGCAAAATAAAGACACTGAACTTCAGCAAAGCAGACTTTAACAAACTTGGGGAACTGGTGGGAAGGATACCCTAGGAAGCATGTCTGAGGGGAAAAGGAGTCCAGGAGACTTAGGTGTACTTTAGGAGGCCCTTTTAAGGGTGCAGGAGCAAGCTATCCTGATGCAACAGAGGAAGGGAAGTGAAACAGGAGACAAGCCTAGCCTGGCCAGACAGCAATCTCTTCAACAAGCGGAAACTCAAAATAGAATCCTATTGTAACACCCACACACACATAGGTTGTATATTGTGCTTTTTTTGTGGGCAAGATGGCCCCTGCATTCTGGCCATGTGCTCAGCACATGGCAAACTGGGGCCTGTATCTGGGGAAAATATATAAAACCCTCTGGCCACATTGGTGAGGGGAAGCAGAGGATTATTCAGGCCAATTGGTTGGGAGAGAAACTGAAGTGTGGTGCTCCCTGACTGGATAAGGCCAGGGTGATGTCATGCAAGGGGATATAAGCTGAGCTAGGCTGGTTTGGGGGAAGGAGAAGCTGCTAGGGACTGCTGAAGAGTGAGGTCTCCCCTAAGGGAAAATGAGTTTGCAGATAGCGAAAGGGAAGCTCAGGTAGAGGGAAGAGAGAGGGAGAATTGTCCCAGTGTCTGGGGGCTCCTCTCTCCTCCTTTTCTTTTGAGGGTTTAAGGGATTAATATTGGGGAAAAGAGTATTGGTTCTTGGGTTTGCTGGCCTGGAGGTAGGCCTGGCAGTTTAAACAGGATTGAAACCTGGGTGTTTCTAATCCTGCCAGTTTTGGGCCAGGGTTAAGCTCTGCAACTTTCTGCTCCCAGTGGAGCCATGACCCCAAACTTCCTGAAGCCCAAGCCTAGAGGGTAGACCTGGTCTTTCCCCTTCTTTCTTCTGACAGTCCTTTGCTCTTGTCAAACTGTGTGGTTGGGCTGGCTGTAGCCATTAATCAACCTGGCTCCTTTTGGAGTTTTCCTGCAGTTTTGTTTCAGCAGGCCATATAATCCAGCCCAGAAGTTTTGGGGTGCATGCATGCTGTCTAGAACCACAGTCATTCCCCATGCACACATACCATTTCTCCGTGGAAGTAAAGATTGGCATGCTACCATTCTTCTGAGAGCAACGGGGGGCCCCTTGCACCCCAGGAGGATCCATGCTCTCTAGCAGCTTCCCCTGCTGCAGCACAACCTATAGACTATGTCTTATAGTTAGTATTTTATATTGCGTTTGGTGTTTTTCTTTGTTTTCTGTAATAAATCTGGTTTTTTTGTGTTTACACTGCTTGCAAGGAGGGGGTCTTTGTTTATGTAGGACACCCTACTAATTTATTTAGTGTTTCCCAGGTGGTCTGAGTTGGGGCTTGAGCCAAGGTAAAATATAGTTTGAACCCAAAATTGAACCCAGCCCTTGTTGCTGCCAACTGGTGCCTGGCAGAAGGGTTACACTATAAAAATGTGGAAACTTGATCATAGTACTAGGGAAGAGTAAAAGTATCATACAGGCATGCAGGGGAAAAATTAGGAAGGCTAAGACACAGTTTGAGATGCAAATGGCAAGGAACAGAAAAGGGAATAAAAAAGGATTCTACAAATATGACAAAAGAAAGATGACCAAAGAAACCACAGGCTCCTTATGGAATACAGAAGGCAATCTATTTATGGACTATACAGAGAAGGCTGAAGTATTTGGCTCCTTTTTCACTTCAGTCTTCACAAATAAGGTAAGCCAAATGACAAGGGCAGTTGGTAGCAAAGATAGGGAAGGAGACAAACAGCCTAGAGTAGTGAAAGAATAAAGTAGGGATTACTTTGAGAAACAAGATGCTTTCAAGTCAGCAGGGCTGGATGAGATGCACCCTAGGGTACTGAAGGAATTGGCTGTGGTAATTTCAGAGCCACTGGCTATTCTCTTTGAGAACCTGTGGAGGGCAGGTGAGGTATTGGATAATTGGAAAAGGACAAATATAGGGACCACCTTTAGGAAAGGGAAGAAGGAGGACCTGGGGAATTACAGACCAGTCAACCTGATCTTGAAACCTGTTGTGAAGTACTTAGATTAGGACCAGCCAGCAGGGATTCACTAAGAGTAAGTCATGCCTGACCTACCTGGTTTCATTCTATAATAATATGACAGGCTGTATGGATGGGGGCACCTCTGTGAATGTGGGAAACCAATGGATGTAATGTACCTTGAATTTAGGAAGGCTTTTGACTCCATCTTGCACAGCATTCTCATTAACAAGCTAAGGAAACACAGACTAGATTAAAGTACTATAAGTTATCATCAGTGCTTCAATATCTAGTTGGGATAAAGTATCAAATGCAGTTCCCCAGGGGTCTATCCTGGGCCTCATATTTTCCAAGCTCTTTCTTGGTTATTTGGATGATGGGATCAAGCTTAGCAAATTTGTAGATGATACCAAGTTGGGTGGAATCGCAGATACTCTGGGGGTAGGCCTAGAATCCAGAATGACCAGGATAGACTGGGAAAATGGCATGCATTCAATCAGATGAGATTTAACCAAGACAAGTGCAAAGTCCTGCACTTAGAACAAAATAATTGCATGCACATGTTACCCGGGTGTCCCCAAAGTGAGTGTCCCCCTTCACTAATAGAAGGGGAAAGCCATCAGGGCACATGTGCTGGACGTAGAAACTGCAGTCTACTCGCAGTTCCCTCCTACTTATCATGTCTCAATAGAGGAGGAACAGAAAGCAATGTCTTAGCCAGGTACAAATTATATATATATATGTAAAGAGGTAGTGAACTAAGGTGTTATTTACAGGTTACAAGTAAATATGACCATAACTATATACAGTATATACATACCCAAATGCAAGCAGGTAAGCACAATGGCCCCAAATGGTATGAACAAGTAAGTACAACAATAAATGGCACTCTAAAATACAAGGTGTACAGTTAACAGCTAAGAAACACTCCACAAATGTGCAGTTCATATCAAACAATCAGTAAACACTCCAAAACATTAGGCACAAGAGTTCTCTAGTGGTCCCCCTCCTTTTAAAGGGTCTCTTCCTCCTGCCTCCTTATTGAGGCTACCTTCCCCCCAAAGTGTCACTCCCCAGTGGGAGACCTGTTGCCCTACTGACTCACATGTCCCAAGGAGCTGGGTGGGTGGTATCCATAAGCTGCCCGGGCCTGGCTAATGTTTCTTGGCCTCATGCCGGGGTGGGAGACCCAAACCGCCTCAATGCGGCTCCCAGGGCTCCAGTCCTCACGGACTCTCCATCCAGCGACGCCTGCACCGCTTCCATCCAGTGGTGGAATCTTTTGGGCTCTTCTGAGCAGCCGGATATACCCACTGGGCAGCTCTCCCAGCTCTTCCTGGCCCCAGGACCTCTTCCTTCTTCTTTGTCCCTCACCAACTGCCCCACGTGTTCAGCACGCAGCTGCTTATATCCCCATCTGGGGCTGGGCCCCAAGATTGAAGATTAACCAATCAGTGGGCTGTAATGTGCAGTCCCCAACTAGGTCCGCTCATGCCTCCCCCCCACCCTTTGGAGTAGAGGCAAAGCGGACTCTCCTCCTGGCTCTTCCCCTGCCTGTCTCTGTTTGGTGGGTTTTGCCCCACTGATTGCATTTGGGGTTTCCTAACCCTGGAGAGCTGGGTGAAGCCTGGCAAGCCCGCCACACACAAATCCAAACTGAGGAATGACTGGCTAGATTGCAATATTGCAAAGAAGGACCTGGAGGGTACAGCAGATCATAAGCCCTTGTTGCAAAAAAGGCCAGCAATATAGTGGGTTGTATTAACAGGAGCATCACTTGCAAATCAAGACAAGTGATTCTTCAGCTCAGTTTGGCACTTGTAAGGCCTGGAATACTGCATCCAGTTTGGGGCCCTACACTTCAAGCAGGATGTGGACAGACTGGAAAGAATCCAGAGGAAAGCAACAAAAATGATTAGAGGCCTGGGAAACAGGACTTATTTAGAAAGAATATTTAGAGCTAGGGTTATTTAGATCAAAGAAGAAAAGACATGGAGAGGATTGCATTAGTAGGAACATTGCCTACATTAGTAGGAGTCTTGCCAGCAGATTGAGGGAAGTGATTATTCCCCTCTATTCAGCATTGGTGAGGCCACATCTGGAGTACTGTGTCCAGTTTTGGGGCCCCCACTACAGAAAGGATATAGACAAATTGGAAAGCATCCAGTGGAGGGCAACAAAAATGGTTAGGGGGATGGGGCACATGATGTATGAGGAGAGGCTGAGGGAAATGGGCTTATTTTAGCCTGGAGAAGACAAGACTAAGGGGGGTTTTAATAGCAGCCTTCAACTACCTGAAGGGGGTTCCAAAAAGCATGGAGCTAAATAGTTGTCAGTGGTGACAGATGGCAGAACAGGGAGCAATGGTCTCAAATTGCAGCAAGAGAATTTTAAGTTAGGTATTAGGAAAACTTTCTCATGTGGAGGGTAGTAAAGCACTGGTACAGGTTACCCAGGGATATTGTGGAATTTCCATTCTTGGAGGTTTTGAACACCTGGCTAGACAAAACTTTGGCTGGGATGATCTAGTTGGAGATGGTCCTGCTGTGAGCAGGGGGTTGGACTAGACCTCCTGAGGTACCTCTCAACCCTAAAACCCTGTGGTTCTATGATACTGTTTGATAACAGTCATCAAATACCTGAAGGGCAATTATAGAAAGGATAGAGATAGGGTTTTCTGTGTGGCCATAAGGGAAAGGACTAAGAGCAATGGCCTGAAGCTGCAGCAGAAGCAGTGGTGATGCGTAGAGGGTGCACGGGGGTGCCCTGCCCCATTGGTGAGATTGCCCAGAGGGGACTCCCCTCTGGGTTGGTGAGCTTGGCCATAGGGGGGCCCCCTCCCCCTGTCACTGGCTGGTCACTTGGGAGGCATGTGCCCGCCCCCTGAGTGAGGTGGCACCAGTCCATGAGCAGAGGAAATTTAGGCTGAAGGTTGGGAGGAACTTTCTGGCTATAAGGGTGATCAAGCATTGCAACAGCCTACCTAGAGAAGTTGTGGAAATTTTTGGAAATTTTCAAGAGCAGGTTGTCTATGATGATTTGTTTAAAAACAATCCTACCTTAAGTACAGGGCTGGATTAGATGACCTTGGGAGATCCCTTCTGACCCTACTTCCTATGATCTTACAATCGTATGAACATAACTTCGATTATTTAGTGCACAAAGTACAGGATTGCTCATTATTTCACCGTTAGGTCTTAGCCCCATTTTAGCTTTGATCTTTGTCTGATTTGACTATTGGTTGCTTATCCCTAGTATCTAGTACACTACATGACACATTCAAAGCCCTTAATGAATTGGGCTCCACATTGTCAGGTAGCTGCACACATTGCATATCCTTCCTAATATTCCCATGGTACATGCCCCCCACATATAGAAATCTCAGTGAAATAAGAGGAAGTTTGGAACCTGGAGCCTTTAAAAGTATCAGAAATGGGGTTGATGGTTCCAAAAGTGAACACCACCTAAGACTTTACTTGAAAAGTAATTTCAGGTACTTGAAAAGGCATCTAGACTTTGCCTTCTGAGCCAAGTAAGGGCACGAGATCTAATTATATATAACTGGGACTATGAATCTTATTAAAAGACAGCACATTTGAGTCTGCAAATTCAATATTCACTGCAACTGGCTTCAGTATCATCACTTGAGAATATGGGCCCTTTTCTTTAGGATTTTAACAGTGAGTGTGGTTTGGAGGCCGGCAGGAGGGAGCTTGGAGTCATAATTCCTGGGCTGTGGTTCTAAACGAGCCATTGGGCGAAATCCTTGCTCCATTGATGTTGATGGGAGTTTTGCCATTGACTTCAAGATAGCTAGGATTTCATGCACTGTGTCACATAATGTCCTTGTTCATTCATTTACCCTTTAAAAAAAGAAAATCAAATCCCACTGAGGACCTGCCACCTTCACTGCCTTGTACTGTGTAGCACTTTATATCAGTGTAAGGTGAGTATAAAATGTTACTGTTTTATTATGCACCATGTCCATCTAGAGGGACCCTTATGCCCATGCAGGGGTCCTTCCCATATAGATCCAATTTCAGTGGGGAGCCTTATGACTACACTGTGTGCAAGGCAGTTGAGAATCAGGTCATATCATTGTTATGGAGCCCTGCCTGGGTTTCCTTTCACATGAGAATCCTTTGACCGACAGGCACTATATAATAAATAAAATATATTATTATATCAAAAGCATAACCTGTGGGTTGCTGTTTTGTGCTGACTATAATAATTACTGCTAGCCTGCTTCCCTCAGCCATAAATAGGATGACTTAAACAAGCTGCTGGACATCGTGGTTTTAAAACGGATCTATGAACTAAATATGTAAAGTAGGCAGAGAAAACACAGGACAAAGTGCATATTGGAAACACTGTCTCACACAGCACAAACTATCCGTTTCTTCCTTCTTACACATATATTTTTAACAAGTGTAAAAATAAATCAAGTGACTCAGAGGCCAGGGTAATGTGAACTGTGATACTCCCTACTAGTCAGTAGATGTCATGGAACACCAAAGTTTCTGCTCCCTTGCAGTAGTAAAAATATCCTTCATTCCCTATATTGATCTCTAAAGATTTTTTTTAAAGGGCACAAATGTTTTCACTGGAACAAGGAACAAATGTAACATAATCATCTCCTAACAAGAAACGGCAATTAACTCTCTTGTATATTTGGTTAAAATAAACAGTGTGGTTGAATTGGGAAAGAAAAAACAAAGCAAGCCCTGCTGTCTGATCAGCTGGCCCTAGTTCAGATTCTAAACACAGCAGCATCAAGACTAATGCTTGCTCACCTCTACATTACCTTTTATTCCCTCCCACAATAATCCAATAAAAACTCTTTGTTTTCTGTCAAAACTGCAACTACAACTCAATAATGTCATCATACAGATCAGCCAGCTCAATCTTTTTCTAATCCAATCAATAAAATGACCATGCTGTGCTCCCTGTTTCAATTTAAAACAGCGGATCATAGCTTGAAAGAAGTAAATCCCAATCTGCTGCTGATCAGACCTCAGGGTTTCATTTGGTTTAGTTGCTGTTTTTGCAACCTGTTTATATGCACAGTGAACCCACAGACGGAAGAGCACTGAAGCAGAGGAGCAAACGAGGGGGCAAAATGTTCATTTAAATTTTATAAGTCTCATGTTGATCTAAAACTGGCAAGAACCCATTCACTCCAAAGGCATTACTTCTGCTGCTAGTCTGATCAGAATAAGGCTTACATACAAACTGTGCATGAGTTTTTTTCTTTTTACTGTGTCTTCATTTACTCTGAATAGGTTTGAAGCCAAAATACACACATACACTCCAAAGAATACTTCATTGTAATAGATAGCTGTTGAGAGATAGATAGATAATATCTTTATTGGACCAACTGTATAGCGGGGATAGATATTAGACAAGCTTTCGGGCACAAAAAAACTGCAAACAAACCTTCTCACATAGTCCCTGGACCATCATAGCTACAACAATACTGTGATTGATCAGTCAACCAGACAGACAAAAACAGACAAACAACCAGGAAATCAGGAGCGGCAAAAACCTCTATAATAAAGGCTGCTTAAGCATTTCCATTCTAACCCCCTGTTTCCACGCCTTTCTAACTTTGGCATGTTCATATTAGTCCAACATCTTCTTGGTCTCTGCCTAAAATTGTACTTCTGTTTGAGAGCTGAAGCAAAAAAAATTCAGCCATTTTTGAAAAGGAAGAGAATGGTTTGTCTTCCATTATAGAAAGAAATTAAATTGTTGCAACCTATTTTTTAAACAGCTTTAATATCAAAGCAGCTGGTGGTAAAAAGATGGAATTTCTCAGACAGATAGCCCTTACTGAGCAGAAGTGTGGTTGAATATTCAGGTTAAAATGGGCTTTGGTTTCCTGGAGTTAAGAGCAGTTGAGAATTGCACATGCAGTGAATTTTTTAACAGTGATAGCACTGAAATGTGAACATAAATGAGTGAGGTGTTGTTGTCTTACATATTACTAAGTGGTGTTCTGGCAAATCTACTGAAAAGGGGCATTAACTGAGGTTTTGTGTAATAAACTGGAAAAGAACTAGAATACTTTGGAAAGAAATAGAAATATTTATTATTTTTATATAAATATAAATATACATTATAAATAGGGAAGAAATGAAAGAGGTTTCCTACATACTTTTTAATAGGCACAAAAGACCTTGTCTAAGATGCTAAACCATAGACATAGAATCATAGAAATAAAGGGCTAGAAGGGACCTCGAAAGAACATCAAGTCCAACCCCCCTGCTCTGGGCAGGAATACTGCTGAGATCAAATGATCCCAGCAAGGTGTCTGTCCAGTCTCCTCTTGAAGACTTCTAAGGTTGGGGACTGCACCACCTCCTTGAGAAGTCTATTCCAGATTCTGGTCACCCTTACCATAAAGAAGTTCTTCCTTCCATCCAACCTGAAACCATCCTCAAACAGTTCATGGCCATTGCTCCTTCTCCTCCCCTGAGCACTCTAGTGAACAGTTTTTCTCCCAGTTCCCTATATTCACCCCTTGTAGACAGCCACTAAGTCCCCCCTCAGTCTTCTCTTCCCCAAGCTGAACAGTCCCAGATCCCTTAGTATTTCCTTGTACAGTTTGTCTTCCAGGCCCTTTAATCATTCTTGTGGCCCTTCTCTGGATTCAAGACCCTTTCAAGATTCTCCACATCTGTCTTGAAGTGTGGTGCCCAGAACTGGACATGGTACTCCAGCTGGGTCTCACTAATGCCAAGTAGAGAGCAAGTATCACTTCCTTAGCTCTGCTCATGACACATCAGCTAATGCATCCCAGTATGCTATTAGCTCTGTTGACTACAGCATTGCACTGGTGACTCATGTTCAACCTGTGATCAACCATAACCCCAAAGTCACTTTCAGTCATCATGCTGGCCAGGACATCTGCTCCTAACCTATATTCATGTCACTGGTTACTATTCCCCAGATGAAGCACTCTGCATCTATCCTTATTGAACTGCATCTGGTTCTACTCTATTCACCTTTCCAGCTTGTCCAGATCCACTTGGATCTACATCCTCTTCCCTAGCAAGACTGCTTTACCCCATAACTTAGTATTTTCCACAAACTTGGCCAACATGCTTTCCACATCCTCATCTAAATCGTTGATAAAGGTATCAAACAGCACAGGGCCAAGAACTGAACCCTGCAGGGTGTAATCCGTCCAGTCCTGCCTGTGGTAAGCTAGTACGGGGTGCTCCTGCATTTAGCCACTGCCTCACTGCACCTGACCACCTTCCATGATCTGAGTGCCTCCCTTGGGGTGCCTCATGTCTAACCGACCCCCTTCCTGGAGCACACCTGCAAGTCTGGGGGTAATGCCGCCACCACCCAGAGTCTGGACTGATCTTGGCCCTGTGCCCCCTGGGAAACACAGGCCTAGTAGTCCTTGAGAGTACTTAAACCACTGCAAGAACTTAAGGAGATTCCCTGAGTCTGAAACACAAATACTGGTCTCCCTTAATCAGCTGAACCAAGAGGACACTAAGGCACAATCTAGACCCTCTCCCAATAAGTCTCCCACACTAGGTACAGAGGATAATTTTTTGGTTACAAGGAGTAGGTTTGGAATAGGGTACCGGGTAGAGCAATATCAGAGAAATCCCTTAGAGCAAACAGTGGCATCATAGCCTTTGATTATGCATCTGTGTTACTGAAAACTATATATCTAGTTAGATCTTATGTAGTTTACTCACAAGTAACATCCAGAGGCAGGTGAAGATTCCCTCTGGAGGCGGGCAGTTCATTGATCATGAGTTTCGAGAAAGCGAGTTTCAGGTGGTCTAGCTTCTCTAAGAGTCCTCATCATGGCTGCTGCCCCTCCTCTTGGGTAGTCTTTAACTTATATAGACCTTATGACCTCATTTACCTGATCCAATGAAGGCCAGCAGTTGTTGGCTGCCAGCCAACCAATTTGAAATGCATCACTGGTTGCCAGGCAGACTGGCAGGGTCTCTAGCTTCCTTCCAGTCATGATGACATTGCTTAGAACAATAGGGAGGTTAAGCCCCCCACACCCAGGTGTGTGAGGCCAGTCATGTAGGCAGAGGGAGCATGTTTCCCCCTCCCTCAGGAATGTATCCAGCTCAAGTTACAACTCAGGATTACCTGAAGAAGATGGGGCAAGGGGTGTCTGCCCTCTGCACTGACCATGGTAACCAAATTGTCAGATAGGTCATCAGCCTGATAGCAGAATTTGGGGAGAGATAGAGATGGCATTCTGCCACACTGCCAACTTGAAGATATTCAGCTGCTCTAAGTCCTCCCTCACCAATTCAACACTGACCATTGGTTGGCATTCACCTCCGCCCCCGCTCCCCCCCCCCCCCCCACATCCATCCACCATCTAACCAGGCAGGCAACCACCGCTTGCATGCAGGAACAGCAAAGCAAAGTATTCATTAAAGAGTTCAGCTTTCTCCTGTCTGTCTGTTATCAGCTGTCCCATCCCATTCTGCAAGGGCCCCACTTTCTCTTGGTCTTCCTCCTGCTCCCTATATACCTAAAGTCATGAAAGAGTTTTGGAGGGCAGGAGTGAACAGCAACTGAGCCCTCATAAGACGGTTTGGGTAGTCACAGTATACCCCGTGAAAGGGTGAGGAAGGACTAAAACAGATGTTGCTAAACTGAAGTACATTTACAGGTGCTAAGCTGAATGCACACACACACACACATTTCACTAGTAGCAAAACGAATTGTCCATGACTCTCAGGAGGTCTGTAGGACTTTTATTTCAGCATTATGAGCCCAGGAACCACACTTATGTCAAGCACAGGGCCACAACAGGGACTTTCACAATAATGGAGGATAATGAATGGAATCAATGTGTTATAAAGGGCTAAAGAGGTAAGAAATGAAGAAAAGTGGCTCCATCATATTGTGGAGTAGATATCTAATGCAGGTGTACAATAGTTTATCTAATCAAAAGAACCTATCAATCCGAAAGATTCTGTCACATCTGATGACATTTGCCAAATTTTCTAGGATTCCCTCTTAGAATTCAAGGAATGTCTGCTTTGTTTCCTTTCTACAGCACTACGCACAGAATACATTTGGGAATAGAAATGGAATCTGGGAGTAGAAGGAAGGAGATTAAGAAACTCAAAATTGTGCAACAGTCTGAGTATCTGTCATTTTATTTTCAGCATTGAGCAGTTTCAGCATTGAGCACCAATGTATGATGAAGCTAGGGATAGTGTTCAGAAACCAGGAGCCAGCAGTAGTGTGTAGGACAAGCACTAGCCCATTGGAAGCAAATGACGTGGCTCTTCTGATTCCTACATTTTGAGCAACAAGGACAGTAAATAGAAGGCAGGGAGGAAGCTGAACTCCTGTGACCATGAACTCAGAGGTAAGACTGTAGTGCAATATCCTCCTTGCTTAAAATGCATGCGCACCATGTTGCTGGACTATATTGGACTCATGGTTTGTAAGTAAAGGTAAGATCCAAAACAAAACACAAAAAACAGACTGACCTTGCCAGTGCTAAGTAGCTCTACATCTAGATAACCTAATCAGGCCACAGAAACTCTCGTACCCTCTGAGGGACTCAATCAGACTGGCATTCTAAAAACATGTGTACCACACACCTGTAGGATTAGGTGCTGAATAAAATGCAGTGGCAGCCACCACTTCTTTTTAAAACAGGGCCTAGTGGTAAACCAGGTTTCTGGTTTCTACTCCAAGAGCCGTTTATGTATTTTAAATGAAACAGTCATTGGATAAAATACATCACGGTCCTTGGAGCAGGGACTGGAATTCAGGTCTCCACCTTCCACGTGAATATGCTTATTGCTAGGCCAGGAAGCCATGCTAATGCTTTCTCTCTTTTTCAGGCACATTCAATTCTAATTTTTTCCCTTTAAATTGATACAGGAGGGGTGGAGAATGTGCCCACTTCTGAATAACATACAGCCTGGGGACTCTCTCGGGAGGTGGAAGAAATGTGTCTGAAGCCTTCATGCAAAAAATGGAACTGAACTT
Source organism: Alligator mississippiensis (assembly GCF_030867095.1). Classification (NCBI taxonomy): domain Eukaryota; kingdom Metazoa; phylum Chordata; order Crocodylia; family Alligatoridae; genus Alligator; species Alligator mississippiensis. The sequence continues at coordinate 24,397,637 of NC_081826.1, read as the reverse complement.
GGGTCTCCCACATCCTGGGTGAGTGCTCTAACCACTAGCCTAGTAAATACAAGAGTGGCAAGGGCATCACATCTAGTGTTTTAAAAGACAAGAGTGACTCTTGTTTAGTAGGGAATGTAAGGTCCTACCTCCAGGCTGTGAATATCAAGTGAATGATGGTACCTCCCAGCAGTCCTGAAAAAGCACCTATACTATAGGTCCTACAGTATGACAGTGCATGCCCCTATTCTCAGCCTCTCCATATTGGTTAGTTCTAGGCAGCTCCATAAACAAAAGGCTGCCTGGTTTGAATCTCATTGGAAAGGTCTCAACTCTTCTCAATCACTCTATACAGTCTAGGGTTCCAGATCCCACCCCAGGCACATATATATAGGGGCTGTGGTGCTCAGTGTCCTTGAATCAGCAGTTTACCCACATTTGCTGATGTACCTGCTTACTTAAGGCATTTGCTTAAATCTCATTGAGATCATTGAGCCTAAGTGCTTTGCTTGACCATGGGCAACACTGAGGTAAGCCACATGCAACCCATGAAAGCATGTACTTAGCTGTTTTGCAGTTGTGCAAAGCTGTTGTAATTATGATAAGTGAGCAGTTAACCCAGCACTGCATTCATTTTGAAGTTAATGTAAGTAAATAGTAAATAAAGGACTAGATTAATGAAGTAGAAGGACCTGTACTGGAAAGCAAAAACATACCTACTGATTAAAGGGTTCATGTCTTCCTACAAAGATATTCACACTTGGACTCACATAAATGACCACAAAAGCAGCATCTGTTCTTTCTCAAATAACTATGTTATTTACATTACGATACCACCTGGAAGCTATGAACCACTTGACACTGTGTACATACCAAAAACTTGCTGCTTCCACAGGAGAAAAAGAGAAAGGTGTTCCACAGCTCCAACTGGAAACCAACATGGCATAATTCTTAGTTTTTAAGGTCAGATGGGACCATGATGCTAACATACTCTGACCTCATGCCAGGCCAAAGAATGCATCAGGTTAAGTATTTTCAGGTGAGATAGAAAATATTAGTACCATTGTACAATGCTCTTGTGAGAGCTCCTCTATAATACTGTGAACAGTTCTGGTTTCAAAGAAGGTGGCAAACTGTAATAGGTACAAAAAGAGCTACTAAGACAGCCTAACTTACAAGGTGAGCCTGAAAGAACCTGGAATACAAAACTCTAAAACTCTTGGTTCAGAGATGATACCTTTTATTAGATCAACTATGAAATTACAAAAAACTTGACAATCTTTGTAAGCTTTTGGGCACACGCACTCCTCTTACGGGTTGAGGGAAAATTAAAGATGGTAAAAGTTCCTTTTGGTAGAAAATAAACTTAATTTTGCACAGAGGAAGCTGAAGATGGATGGATGTTCCTCTGGACCCATGAGAGTTCCTTTGTGTGAGTTGCTCTTTGATGCGCAGATGAGGCAGGATTTCTTCCCTGGTAGTGTCAGATGGAAGAAAGGCGCAGAGGTGTAGAAATCTTTCTTTCTTGTTTAGCAATGAAGTTTATAATTCCAAAATTGGCTAAAATACGGCATCTTCCATGTTTTAGGGATGTATTTGGTAGCCGTGTTGGTCCGAGTCAAAAAGAAATGCAAAACTCTAAAACTCTTGGTTCAGAGATGATAACTTTTATTAGACCAACTAAGAAATTGCAAAATAAATTATTCTTTGCAAGCTTTTCAGCACATGTAAAAGAATTTGGAGCATTTAGACTAGCAAAATGAAGGCTGAGAGGGAACCTCACTATGCTCCACAAATACACCCTGGCAGTGGTGGCGAAACACAAGGGAAGGATAAGCACTAACCATGCAAGGAATCAAGTATTGGAAGGGCAATTCAGTAAAAGTGGTAGGAGCAAAAAGCCTAACTAGGTTCAAGATGGGGCTTCATAAATCAATGCAAGGGCTTATTTTATGCATTGCCTGCAATAGCAATGACCCAAGAAGTCCCTCCAGTCCTATGTCCTATGCTCTGATATGTCTAATGAATTTCACCCAGTAGTTCTTGCATCCCGCCTATATCTTATTGAACTGTTGTATTTTGGTAGGGGAAAAAAAAGCAATGTGGTATAAGGCAGTGGTTTTTAAACTTTTCTCATTAGCAGACCCTTAAATAATTTCAAATGGAGGTGCAGACCCCTTTAAATTGTAAGTGTGGCTTTTCACATACTTTTGATTGCTCATAGTCATCTTTCACGGACCCCTTAGACATAGTCTGCAGACCCCCAGAGGTCTAGGATCACAGGTTGAAAAATCACTGCTGTCAGGTATTTGCATAGGACATATCACTAAGGAAAACAAAATTTGGCGACCAGAGGTTACCCCCATTAGCAGGATATACACTGCTATTGTTTAGGCTTGGAAAACAGCAGAGTTTCTCATTTTCTTATTAGTGTTATAACTACTTAATATGTTCCATCCTGTGTACTGTACATGTCTGCCAATGGGAAAAAGAACTTGTATGAAAATATAATTAGTGGAATTGAGTACAACACAGATGTGGATATTGTGGAAGGCAGTAGTGTAATGACAGTGTTGTAGGACATGTATAATTATTATGTCACTTAGCTGCACAACAGCATTACACAATCTTTTAACGTTCTGTGGGTTAGGTTTCTTTTTCTTAGACACTGTTGCACAGATTGGTGGGAGTCTGTGGGTGTGTGAGGGAAATGAAATTATGGCTTTTGCCTTGGAGAATGCAATGCTTCTGGCATGCACAGATTATTCTGGTATACATATTTTGAATGTTTACCCTAATATGTAGGTGTAGAAGAGATTTGTATCCTTCTGCTGAATATCAGCACACTGGTGCCTGGTACACTTCTCTCTCTCACTTTCTGCTTATCTTGAACAGAAATCTCTTTCCTTACAGCACAGACATCTCTTAGGGGCAGGAAGTCATTGACCACATGCTGCAGCAGTGATGGGGGCAGGGGAAGCTTGCTTGCTTACTGATTAGTGGGAACCTGCAGCATTTAAATCAGCATTCGCTGTTGCAAGTAATAATGATGAGCCACACTAGGGGTCAGGGTATACAGCTGATGGCTTCCTTCTTACTTGCTTTTCCCACATCTCACTGTCCTGCCCCTTCAAACTCTGCCCTTGTGTCCTACCTTCTTATCATCTCCGCACATAACATGTTTCATAGAATCACAGAATAGTAGGGTTGGAAAGGATCATAGGACATGTGTAGATGGAACAGAGGCCCTAAACTGAAGCAGTGAGTTTTTTAAAACACTGCTTCAATTTAGAGCCCTTTAAACCTCCATGTTGTGTACACACCGAAACTTATCTGCCTGTCTGGTGGCAGAGAGGGGAGGGCGAGCTGCCGGCAGGCAGAGCGGTCCCTGGGCTGCAGGGGAGGGGAGGGGGACACTAGTGCTTCCCTCTGCAGAAGCAGTGGCTCCCCCCAGGCGGCACCCACCTGTAGGCACCCAGCTCGGGTGGTTCTGGGGGGCACCACAGCCAAGCAGGGAAGCACCAGGCCTCTGCGCAGCTCAGGCAAGCAGACAGGCTCCACTGGGAGAAAAAAAAAAAAAAAAAAGATCTTGTGGAACCTGCCTTCCCGGGCTGCTGCCAGGCTGCCTGCAAGGCTTCCTGCAGAGCTCCGAAGCTGCACGAAGCCCAGTGCTTCACTCCACAGTTGTAGGGAGTAAAACTCAGCGGAGTTTTAGTTTGCTGCGCTGCAAGTCATTTAAGGCACATTACGCCACCAAATTTGCTACAGTGGCTGGAATTACTGTGCAATACGCCACCAACTTGTGCAAATGCCAACACCATTAAAGCAGTGCTAAAGCATTTAACCTGCTTTAAAGTGTCATGTACACATGCCCCTCGTTTTGTCTACATACGGCCCTAGGCGGCTATCTAATCCAACCCTCTTCAAGGCAGGATCATCCCTGACTAAATGATTCCAGTCAAATATCTACCTAACCTGATTTCAAAAACTTGCAAGGATGGAGATTCTACAACCTCTCTGGGTAGCCAGTTCCCATGCCTAAGCAGCTTCATAGTAAGAAATTTCTTCCTGATCTCCACCCTGAATTTCTCCTGCTGCAATTTGAGATCATTGGGACCCAGTCCTGTCCCTTACAACCAAAGAAAATAAGTTGTCTCTTCTTTATAACCACTGTCATGAACCGCATCCAATTTTGAGGGGGTTGTGCAGTGTCGTGCATATTTTCTTATGCTTGTTTTACTGACATGGTGCATAGGTTCATCAGGGGAAGGGGAGGGTGACTACAGAGGGAGCCACAGAACACCAAACCAAGAGACACCCACAAGATCAGCCCAGGTATGTAGCAAAGATCCTATTAGACAGCAGTTTAAGGGGGGACCAGGGACAGCCACCAGGGGAATTAGGTGTATATACACAAATGCCAGAAGCATGGGAAACAAGCAGGAGGATCTAGAGCTCTTGCTAGCGAGCAACAACTTTGACCTAGTGGAACTAACTGAAACCTCATGGGACTCTTCTCACAGCTGGGTGGTGGGAATAGAGGGCTATAGGTTGTATAGGAGAGAAAGAGTAGGGAAGAAAGGTGGGGGAGTTGCTCTCTATGTCAAAGAACAGTACCCATAATAATCACTAATCAAATTAGGGTCAGAGGGTGGTCAAGCAGAGACTCTGTGGGTTAGGATCCAAGGGGCTTGGGGTGAAAGGGATCTGGTGGTGAGGGTCTACTATAGGCTGCCGCACCAGGACGATGAGATGGACCGGGAATTTTCCAAGCAGCTCAAACAGTCTGTGAGGTCTAGAGATATGGTAGTCATGGGGGACCTTAACTACCCAGACATGCTGGGGGGAGCAGTCAGCTACATCTAAGTGCTCTCGCAGGTTCTTAACCTGTATTCAGGACCTCCACCTAACACAGGAGTTATGGTGTCCCATCAGAGGCAATGCCTTGTTCGACTTGGTGCTGGCCACAGGGGAGACCTGCAGATTCAAGGCAACTTAGGGGACAGTGATCACCAAATGATTAAATTCACTATCTAGCAAAAGGTGGGCATTATACCCAGCAGGGCATGGGTGCTGAACTTTAAAAAAGCTGACTTTAATAGACTCAGGGGATTGGTTAGCAGGGTGGTAGGAGCTAAGAACTTAGATGCGTTGAGGGTCCAGGATGGGTGGACATTCCTCAAGGAAACCATTCTTTGGGCTCAGAGTGAGTCAATCCCATGGCAGAGGAAAGGGGGTAAGGGGGCAGGAAGCCCCTTTGGCTAACCAGGGGCATCCAAGATACCTTAAGGGCAAAAAAAGAGGCATACAGGAAATGGAAGCAGGCAGTAGCTAGCAAAGAGGAGTATACTTTTTTGGCCTGCACCTGCAGGGAGTTGTTCAGGAAGGCCAAGGCAACTCTAGAACTCAGGCTAGTGTCAGGGATTAAGGACAATAACAAGTCCTTCTTTAGGTATGTTGGGAGAAAAAGGAGGGTGCGGGGTAGCATAGGACCCATACCGGATGGGCAGGGGGACTTAGTGATGGGTAGCAGGGACAAGGCAGAGCTCTTCAATGAGCTTTTTGCCTCTGTCTTCTTAAATGGGAATCTAGACAAACCCTCAACATACATCAAGGACACCAACAAAGGGAACATCAGCCAACCAACGGTCAGTGCCAACGTGGTAAAAAGACACTTGGAGGGACTGGATGTACTCAAATCACCAGGACCGGAGGGACTCCACCCACGGGTAATGAAGGAATAACTGATCCACTGGCAAGGATATATGAGTGCTCATGGTGCTTGGGTCAGGTTCCAGAGGATTGGAAGAGGGCTAACGTCATCCCAATCTTTAAGAAGGGGAGGAAGGAGGACCTGGGGAACTACAGACCAGTCAGCCTTACCTCTATCCCTGGGAAAATCCTAAAAAAAATTATGAAGGAGCGCATCTGTGGGAGCCTGATGGCTAATGTGGTGCAGAGGGATAACCAACATGGGTTTATAGCAGGCAGGTCCTGCCTGACTAACCTAGTTTCCTTTTACGACAAGGCCACCAACTGTTTAGATTCAGGAGTTGAGGTGGATGTTATCTATCTGGACTTCAAGAAGGCCTTTGATAAGGTATCCCATACCATTCTTATAAATAAACTGAGGGGATTTGCCTTGGATGATTACATGGTAGACTGGGTAGCAAATTGGCTCAAGGGTTGCACTCAGAGGGTGGTAGTGGATGGGTCAGTGTCAACCTGGAAAGATGTGGGCAGTGGAGTCCCCCAGGGCTCAGTTCTGGGGCCAGTGCTGTTCAACATCTTCATCAGTGATCTGGATGAGGGGGTGGGAAGCACCCTGTCCAAATTCACAGATGACACAAAATGATGGGATGCAGCTAACACCCTGGAGAGGAGGAAACAGATCTAGGCTGACCTACACAGGCTGGGGAAGTGGACAGAGAGCAAAAGGATGCAATTCAATAAGAACAAGTGCAAGGTGCTGCATCTATGGAGGAAGAACTGCCATCATACTTACAGGCTGGGGGCAACCTTCTCATCTCCACTGAGGCAAAAAAAGAACTTGGAGTTACTGTTGCCCCAGGATGAACTTGAGTCGCTAATGTGATGAAGCAGTTGCCAAAGCCAATCGCACCTTGTGCAGCCGTAGGTGCTTCACAAACAGGTCCAGGGAAGTGATTCTCCCCCTCTATGCAGCACTGGTCAGACCGCAGCTGGAGTACTGCATCCAGTTCTGGATGCTGCAGTTCAAGCGGGATGCGGACAACCTGGAGAGGGTCCAAAGAAAAGCCACTCGCCTGATTAGAGGCCTGCAGGGAAGACCCTATGAGAAAAGGCTAAGGGACCTTAACCTCTTCAGCCTTTCCAAGAGAAGGCTGAGGGGACCTTGTGGTGGCGTACAAATTCATAAGGGGAACAACAAGGACCAATGACCATAAGCTACTAGAGAGAAGGTTTAGGCTGGACATTAGGAAAAAGTTCTTCATGAGCAGGGTTGCCAGAATCTGGCATGGGCTCCCAAGGGAGGTGGTGCTCGCCCCATCCTTGGGGGTCTTCAAGAGGAAACTGGACAGGCACCTGGCTGGGATCACATGACCCCAGGGTTAGTGACTCTTTTCTTGCCTGCCAGGGGCAGGGGGTCGGACTAGATGGCCCCTTCCAACTCTATGAATCTATGACTCTATTAGAAAGCTACTGTTATGCTGCATGTATTTATGCCATTTTTATCATTGCTTAAATAAGGGGAGCTATATATTGTCTATATATAGCTGTATGATTTTGGTCGTAGTTTAATCAAAGACACTGAGGGATGCATACTTAAGGAAAAGAGAGAAGGCATAATTGCTAAATATTTCTGGCCATTATGTTATTGGGGTAAGACAATTTCTGCTCTCAGACACAAGCGGAAAGGACTACCATTGAGATGGGCAACCAATGTATTTTCTGCTTGCAATGGGAAAAACAACCCCACAATACCTACAACATCTCAGAGAAATGGCCCATCAGCCAGAGAAATTCCAGCTGTCCCTGGCAAGAAGACATTTCTACAGGATTCTGAGACTCATGAGGAATTGGGACGTGCTGATGGTGGATGCTGGCTTGGAAGTATTTAGGGCATTATTTTAGTGATAGAGAGGGTCTTTGTATCCCAGTCTTTGGGGCAGTCAAGGTCCCCATCAGTCAGTGCTGACAGGATCAGGAGAAAGGCTGATCTCTAGAAACACTGGCAGGGCTCTTAGGAGTGCTCAGTTATAGCCAGGTGAGAAGGTAAGAAAATTTGGTTGTTTTGTTTCCTTACTGATTTCCTGTAGTAAATTCATCGAGCACAATGATCCAACTAGTAATATACACACACTTTACAATACTTCCATCCATACCTGGTGAGACCTTTCTCAGCTCTCAGAAAGGAAAATGGAATAGCCAGCTTCTTAAAAAAACAGAGAGTACCATATCTCTTAAACTCACTCAGATTGCTAGAAAAAAATATTCATGGCTTAACACACACCCTACTTGAAAAGTCCATGTCACAATTTAATACGTTTTAAGAGTCAAAAATGTTTCTTCATTGAGGTGTGTGATGGCACCAAGAAACAATACCTATCTGAAGGGAGTGAGAAGATCCTGTTAGGGCCCTGTTACATATTGCATTCTGAGCTGGTCAGATATGGATTGGTGTTAGTGCTAGCTCAAGTCTGGAGCGGTCACATGTTAAAGCTAAATACTTTCTCTGACTGTCCCCCACCTGCACAGGTGTGACCTGACACAACAAGGCTGTTGAGCAAGGCCAGGCATCTATCCTTGCTCTAGGTTGGGGTTTGAGAGACATAGGTGCGGGGAAGAACATGAAGCTGGGAGGCAGAGAGTTAATGGGATGGGGGTGCGTACTGAAATGGGAGGTGGAAAGGAAATGGGGCTGGAGGACCAGTAAAATGAAGCAAGTCAACTACTGAAGGATAAAATAAAAAGAAGTAAAAAGAAATAAAGAGGAAGTAAATTAAAGGCCTCATGTTTTGATAAATCAGGACTGGGATTGGGCTGTGGGGGTTGGTGGTCATGGTACCCAGAATGGCTAGGAGCTGGGAGCAGTAATGGAAGGCACTTTTGGGGGAGATACTTCCCCTGCCCTGGAAAGGAAGCCCCAGTCCATGGGACCTTGTTCCCCCCACTCAGTGCTCTAGACCCCACAGCCAGACTCGGCCATGGCCTGCAACCTGGCTAGCTATCATGTGCTCTGTTGTTTGCATGGGGTTGTGTCCCTGGGGGTGGGAAGGTCATGTCCTTGGGGGGGCGGAAGGGGGAGTTGGCTTGATACAGAACCAGCCCCTGGGCAGTAGAGTTCAGGAAGTGGATAGGCTGTCCACAAAGAACAGATCAGCAGGGGCAGGGACCCTATATCCTGGGATGTTGGAGGACAGCAACTTGGCCGGCTCATCTGTGGGGTATAGACACACGTTAATGGAACACGAGCTGGGTAACACAGGTCAGAAAAAAATCTGCCTCAGGTGGCATAATTTCAAGCCACCTGACGTATGCTTAAAACTAGTTTCAGGTGTTAATGTGCAGACAATCCAGGGGTTAAGAGCTCGAGGAGCCCGCTAAAATTCACATGTAACAAGGCCCTTAAGGTATACACAGAAAAATCCCATTTGCAATTTACTTTTTGGTTGAGGGGTCGCCATCGTCTTCATTCATACTTGAAAGACTTCATAGGACCCAATTCTCCTCTGAGTTACCAAGGTAGATCGGTAGCAACTCTGCTTAAGTCACCAAAGGTACACTGGTGTATCAATATGAACATCAATATTTCAGTACAATCAATATAAACATAGGGAGAATCAGAACTATATAGAATCATTAAACAAAAATAGGGCTAAAAGGGATCTCAGGGATCACCTAGTCCAAACCCTTGCTCAAGGTAGAATAATCCCAAAGTCATCTCATCCAAGTGTTTAACTTAATATTAAACATTTCCCAGGGCAGAGCTACCACAGTTCCTCTAGGTAATCTGGTCTGGTCTGGTAATTAGGTGCCTAACCATCCTTATCATAATTAGAAATGTTTTCCTAATATCCAACCTAAATTTCCCTTGTTCCAATTTCAAACTCTTACTTCTTGTAGTAGGCCCTATAGACACAGAGAATAGTCTATCACCAACCTCTTTATAACCATCCTTCATGTATTAGAAGATTATTGTAAAACCCATCAGCTTCTCTATACTAAATAATCTTAGTTCTTCCAACCATTCCTTGAAAATCATGTTTCCTATGCACTCACAGTTCTTTATGAAGGCTCTTATCTTCTCCACAAAGTCCTAGTAACTTAATGATATAAAAAAGATTGACTGTATAGACAATTTCTGTAGGTGTTTTAGAATTGCACACCATTTTTATGAGTCTTTGGAACAGGCATTTTCCTCAAGATGTTACATAGATTATTCCACACTGAATGGCATCTACTGTCTGAGAGAGATTGCTTAGGTGACTGACTCACCTCTATGTCATGCCACTTTTATCATGGCATAACCCTGCTAAGATCAATGACATTGCACTGGCACAAAACTAGAGTAACAGTATAATGAATCGGGCCCTACTTTTCTGTTATATGGCTAATTGTCCATTTAAATATTCTTAAAGAACTCAGTTTCCATTGAATAACAGAGGGAGCAAGTGTTTACCAACTAAAGCAAAGCAAAATCCCCATACCATGCACAGTCAAAAATATACTACCCTCTTCTTTTGCTAGACAAATTACCTATAACCTAGAAAAATTCAGCCTCAGTTCTCTCTCCAAGTTAAGCTGCACCTAGATCTATTCATACAGTACTGTACTACTAAACTCATCCCCTATGTCTTTTTCCCTAGAGACCCAGCTGCATTACCGTTATACCCAGAGTGACAGACACATCCCTTAGTAAGTAAGCAGAACCCATGTACCCCTTCTCAGCGGAGCAGGGTATACTTTCAAGATGGAAATCTCCTGGAAGCAAAAATCAGCCTGTTATATGCAGCTATTGCTACAAAAAAACAGTCTTCATGATTGACCACAAGATGAACATGAGCCACCAATGTAATACTGCAGCTAGCAAAGCGAACAAAACTCTGGCTTGCATCTACTGATGCATCTCGAACAAGACCCAGAATGTCATCCTTCCGCTGTGCTCGGCCTTGGTGAGGCCGCAGCTGGAGTACTGCATCCAGTTCTGGGCTCCACAATTTAGGAAGGATGTGAAGAAGCTTGAAAGAGTTCAGAGGAGAGCCACAGGCATGATCAGAGGGCAAGAGAACAGGTCTTATGAAGAGAGGCTGCAAGCTATGGGACTCTTCGGCCTGCAGAAGCACAGGCTCAGGGGTGACTTGGTGGCAGCCTATAAATACATAAGGGGTGTGCACTGGGAACTGGGAGAATGCCTGTTCACCAGAACACCCCAAGGGATGCAAGGTCCAGTGGTCACAAACTCCTGCAAGACCGTTTTAGGCTGTACATAAGGAAAAACTTCTTTACTATCTCAGCCCCCAAGGCCTGGAACAGTCTCCTCCAGTGGTGGTGCAAGCATCTACTCTGGACACTTTTAAGAAACATTTGGATGCTAATCTTGCTGGGATCCTTTGACCCTAACTGACTTCCTGCCCCTTGGGCAGGGGGCTAGACTCAATAATCTTATAAAGTCCCTTCCAGCCCTAATGTCTATGAAATCTGTGAAATCGATGAATTCATTCTTGTGCTGCTATTATGCTAAGTGGAGTGTACTAAACTGCATTACACAAACTTTAACTGCTTCCTTTTCCTAGCTTTGCAGAAATGTTCCTGTTACATCACTTTGATTACCTAATAAACCATAAAACACTAAAAACACATAGAACATTACCAATATATTGACTAACATCTATAGAATTGCTTATATTTTTTGCAACCAATCTTGTACATTAATGATAAGGTGATATATGTTATTTCAATTACACTGTATATATGAGAAGTTCCTTGGATCTAGATTTTATTGCTTTGTTAGAAGCAAAAAGGAATTTTACACATTGTGGTACTGTTCAAATGCATCTGGATAACTTCAGAAAGGAGTTTTATGAGAAAAGTTACCAACCTTAGAAAGATGATTTTGGAAAAATCTCCCAAGAACCTGTTAGACACTTCAAGTCATAACCTTGTATCATATGTCTGTGTAGTACTAAGCAGTGCTAATGCCCATTGTGATTGAGCTGTGCCCTTATGTGAAGATTAGTTTTAATGCAGTCCTGTGCTAATGCAGCTATACTATACTACTTCCAGTTCAGGAGCTGGCACACAGAGAGTGTCTCACTGTATTTGTACACATACTTCCATTCTCTTATATCTGCATGCATCTAAGTCATATAGAATGTATAGAATTTAATTCTCCCTTCACAACAGTTTTACATCAGTGGAAAGTCCATGACTGTAGCTACACCTCATTTATACGAATGCAAGTGAATAAAGGAATAATTTGCTAGGGCTACACCACAGTGGGATTTAGTCACCTAACTCAGAGGCATCTAACAGAGATTGAATACCTAATTCTGAGTCAGGTGCCTAAATCCCATTGTGGGTCTGGCCCCTCCTGTGATGGTGTTACCACTAATTATCTTTTTTTTAACTCATGAAGTGTAAGGACCACTTTCTACAGCTTGTTCCTCATGGAAAACTATGGCTTTGGTTTTACAACCAAGGAGTCCATTACAGGATTTATTAGCAGTGAAATTAGTAATGGCAATGTTGTTCTTCCTCCCATTTGCATAAAATCTGTACAGAAAGAGGGAGAGAAATTGCGAACATCTGGCTACACACGTAGTCTGATGCAGAATTCCATTACAGTTTTGGCATGAGTCTACAAACACCTCACTGCTAAATAATTCATTAAATTAGCAGAAGTTACATATGAGAGATGTACCCTAATCTACAAGGGAAGAACATTGTTCTCTATTAGACAGTGAGTCTGACACAAGTTGGGTATACAGAGCCTGATATCACACAAAAACGGGTGCTACCTCTTGTGAGTTTAATATACCATTAAAATCTCTCAGGAGTCTTGCTGCTCCCATACCCTAAGTATTCCCCCATGCCAAGCGGGAAGAACATTACAGAGAGGTGTACAGCTATGAATATCCCTAGGAGCTACTCTCACCTCATGTAACAGTTGTTTCATACAGAGACTGTACGAGCACTGTCTATCAGGCTACTGAAATGTGATAAGCAGAACAAATGTGGCACCACACAGTTAGCATAACAGCTCACCCTGCATCGTTAGCTAGATGAGGCTAATGAAATGCTCTCAACTAAGCAAGTGGTGTTAGTGGCACTTCCATCAAACAGTTTCACTTTATTGGTTTTTGCATCTTTTGAGCTTTAGGAAGAGAAATTTGCAGCAAGGGGAGTGGCAAGCTAATTTTTTTGGAAAGTAAGCTCAGTGAGATGCATGCAGTAACCAACAGCTCTCCCAAGAACCATTTCCACAAAAGGAAGCACTAAGCCTGGGTCGTTCTACTGTAGCTCTGTCTTAGCTATAAAGCCAGCCAGTGGGTCATCCCCAGAGTAGGGAAACCCTCTTATGGTGTGCAGCTGCTCTTGCAGATCCTACTTTACCCCTTACTCACAGAGTGGCCCTATCTCACAAGGGCACTGATTTCATTAAGGGGTGGCAGGGGCTTGAATATAAGGATGATGGTCTGCCTATACATGTGGTCAGGGGTGGGGAGAGGGGGAATTTTAATTAGAGCAGTTCCTGGACAGCTGCTCTAATTAAAACACCTCACGGTGACATGTATTAAGCCCCCATGCATTTTAAAATAGCCATGGGATGCTTTACCTAAAGCTCATTTGACAAATTTTAGATGGCCCCGTGGCCATTTTGGAAAGTGTGGGGCCTTAATACACATGATGGTGAGGTCACGCTGGGGCGTTCTAATTAAAATGTGGAGCAGACTCAATTAATTAATTGAGTAATTGATTAATCAAGTCTGCTCCGACACTTTCTAATTAGAACATAAACGACCACATCTCTGGTTAGGAAGAAAAGGGGAATGGCTGGAAATCAGGATCAATTTACCAACACAAAAAAGAGGTGCCTTGTCCATTTATTCACAATAACTAGGTCAACCACCTCTTATTTATCCAACATAGAGAATTTATTTTTATTCTGCTGCCTACAAGGCCAGGTCATATTCAAAATTACCCCCTGTGATGTGGCTCCACATAAAAGCTTCAATAAAGAGCATGCTTCTGGTTCTCTTATAAACAGGAAATATCTAATCCAAAGGTATCTTCATTTTGGAGCAATAAAACTATGTACAGTTCTATTCTACTGTTTTGCAAGTGAGGTTTGCATGCAAAAAAACCCTCACATCATCTGAGCATAAGCAGCTCTCAGAAAGCACAATGTTTTCATCTTAATTGCTAGCTAGCAATGACAGTGTTCATATCAAATACTTGAATATAAATCAATGAAGAAAGAAGTCATAATAATTTATTATAAAAGAGAATTTCTTTTATTGTGGACATTTTATAATGCTGTTAAGGTCTGAGAATTACACAGCCTACTTGCTTTGTTAACACAATATTTATAAATCCATGTTATGTCAGTTTCCATCATTTTTTAACCTTTTTTATTATTCCTGAGAAATTTGCAAACAAGGTTCTGTTTTTGATAATGACTGAAATACAGATATCTTCCCTCCACCAAGTACTGGTGAGTTTACAAATGAGCTGTATAAAGCACTTGTAATTTAAAACCCATTTTTTTAAAAATGTACATAACTGTAAGACTGCAGCACTATAAAATATCACCCCGAATAAGCTGGTGATTCATTGCAATGCATTTAATGTCAGTGCTTTCATTATTTAACATAAAACCTGGCCAGTGTGGCTGGCTTTATTCCAAAGAAGGTAAAAGGAAAGCGCTTTTTGATGTTGACGCTACAGTTCTCTAATCTACCTTCCCGTGTTTGCTGAACCCAATGGAACAGCAAACATAGTCATTGGTGACTGGGAGAAACCAATTTAAAACACCTTAAAGGTGTCCAAGTTGCAGAGGCTGGATACTCAGCACTTCTAAAACTGAAGCTCTTTCATGGGGTGCATCTGCATATGCTATTAATGTGATGCAATAAACAGCTGCCAGGCACAGAAGTTTGTGCCAGGGTGGAGCAGCCCTGGACTGGCAGCAGTCTCTGGGGATCAGCCCCAGGCTCCAGGTCACAGCACTGTCCCCAGCAGTATTATTGTACAGTGGCAAAAATTAGTTTGCTGAGGTCTAATAGCATCGCTCATATAGACTGCGATGCTTTACACTGCAGCAAATTAATCTACTATGCAGTTAAGCACATGTGTAGATGCACCCAAGGGCCACATCCAGACATGCAGGGGCTTGCTCTTTCAGCAGCAAAAATTGCCACAGCGTATGCACTTTGTTGAGGAACAATTTGTCTCCCAGTGTGCAAACTGCCTTTGCCCAGCTCCTCCCAGCTCTGCAGCCAGGGAGAGCTGGAAGCTGGGGCCAACACTGGTACTGGCCCCAGCAGTCTTACCTGGTGGCCTGGAGCAGCAGGGGCACAGGTCAGGCAGCATGGAAGCCTGGTCAGCAGCCAGAGCATTGCTCTGGACAGCCTGGCCTCCATGTATGTTAGCTCACGCTTGTTCCACGTTTTGTTGCATCACTTTTTGTACTGTTTTTTGGGGGAGAGGTTTGCTACTGGAAAATCCCTGTAGTACTTTTTGGCCCAGCACTGCAAATTTGCAGTGCGAGGCACATTTTAATGTTTGCCATGCTCGGTTTGTGGCACCATAAAGAGGTTTGTAATGCCAAAAACCACACATCCCTGCATGACTGGATGTGGCCAAGGTGTCCTAAGTCTAACATTAACAAACCTCAAATCTTTATTTTTCCAAAATTATGCTACCTTAATTGGCCAGGCATCATTTCCTTTACATAGTGATTCATTAAAATAACCAACACTATAACTTATCACAGAATAAAAAATTCTGGCTTTTATAGGGAAAAGGAGCCTTTTCCCCAGATAGTTACTCACAATAGAATCATCAGTTTTAAAATGTGTACTCATGAGAAAGTCTGAACCTTTTAGATGAGCTTTTGAAGTTGACATCCAAACTTTTTCCAACAGCTGGACGCTCTACCCAATCAGTTTCCTTGACAGGGCTTGAATATTAAATTGTTGTGGTTTTTAATTAAATGTTGAAGAATTACGGTGACACTGGCTGACAGCCTAGTGCAAAATAATTTACAGTATCCTGTTACATTGTTATTTTAAAACAATTTTCCTAGCATGTGTAATCTTCTTAAAACCTGCTGCTAAATGAAATCACTATATTTTGCTATATATCAAACAATGATAAATGGTATCTTACCTATACATGTGCCTTCCATCTCAAAGGATCACAGCACTCTCTCCTTCACTACTCACCTCCTACGTTCAGAGAGAGAGAGAGAGAGAGAGAGAGAGAGAGGGGACACCTCACTTACCACTGAAACGAAACAGCCGATAATACACCACACTTGTACATTTTAGGGCAGTTTCTCACTTACTTAAAGTTAGGCACATGCTGGAATTCCTTGCTCTGTCAGAGCCAGAAGAGCAGGTCTCACATTCCATTGTTCCCCTTTCGCTAGCAATATACAGGCCAAATTCTGGTCACTGTTCTAATCATCAAACTTCACAGGCTTCCTCATATAATTATTACTAAGGACAGGATTAAGACTTATGTTAACATTAATAGATCTAGCTCTGATTCAGTTTGCATAGTGTATGGATAGTATCTATTATGATAATCCAAACCTTCTATTCACCTTCTATACAAACCTTCTATACACGCCTTTAGTTATGACATATCATCCTTCCCTGGAACCTACACAGAAAATCCTCAAACAATTGCAACCCGTACAAGAAGAAGACCCAATTCTTAGAGAGATCTTTCCAGAACCACCCATCCTAGCCTTCCAACAAGCACCAAACCTCACTAACCTCATCACCAGAAGCAAATGCCCTATGACCCAAACCACACCGAATGGATTCAGACCATGCTAGGACAAGACATGCAAAACCTGCGAACACATCTCCACCGCTCCCACAATAACCATACCCCACAACAGAACCATCACCATTCCTGGATCTTACAGCTGCACCTTCAGAAATGTAATATATCTAATCCAGTGTGCTAAATGCCATGATGAAAAATAGGTTACAGAAATCAAACAACTGCGCACCAGAATGTGTGCACACCGAAAATCTATGAAAGACAAGAATAGCCAGCTACCTGTGGGTGCATATTTCTCCTGGGACAACCACTCCCTCTCCGATCTCTCAGGTCTAATCCTCAAAGGGAACTTTAAAAAAACCTTGTGTAGACAAGCCTACAAACTTCACTTCATAAATCTATTGGATACAAAAAATCATGGACTTAATACAGCCATTGGTTTTATGACACATTACAACTTGCCCAACATCTGATTCAGCAGGTACCTGCCTGACCTGACCTCTTGCATTCTTCTTTTCCCCCACCTTTTCCCCCCTCCCCTACTTTTCTGCCTTTTGTCTCCCTGATTTCCTACTATTTCCTTCTTCATTGAGAGCCTCTTTCTTACCCTGTATGATTACCTCTATAATGTTTCCCTTTGGCCTTTCCCCCCCTACTTTCTTCCCCTTCCCTCCTCTGCTTTACCTTTTGTTTCTCCTTTCTACCTATTTATATTTTCACTACATCCTCTCACACTTTGAACTTCTCTCATTCCTGTTTTCCTAATCAACTATTTTCTTTTTCACTGACAGCCTCTTTCCCACCCTGTATTTTATCACTGTAACATTACAGGGGTGTAGGTTGTAGCCATGTTGGTCTAAGGACATAGGCAGACAAAGTTCTTTGGGTGAATCTGATATCTTTTATTAGACCAACATAAATATTTGGAAAACTTTTTTTTAGCAAGCTTTCAGGTTTAAAATCCCTTCCTCAGGCTTAGCTTTCCCCCCCCCCCTTCCCCTCCCCTCTCTGCTTTACCTTTT
This sequence comes from Alligator mississippiensis, assembly GCF_030867095.1. Classification (NCBI taxonomy): domain Eukaryota; kingdom Metazoa; phylum Chordata; order Crocodylia; family Alligatoridae; genus Alligator; species Alligator mississippiensis. Next base: position 24,380,136 of record NC_081826.1, on the reverse strand, counting down.
GTCTTTCTAATTGCTACCTATTTACATTCACACTGATATCCTTTCACACTTCTAGCTTCTCTCATTTCCTGAAGTCTCAGAACAGCAGAGACTCCCAATGCCTGAAGAAGGGTGACTTCGCCTGAAAGCTTGCCAAGAACTTTTTTTCCAACTACTCAGTTGGCTTAATAAAAGATATCGCATCTACTCCGAGGACCTTGCTAACTTTCTAGTTGGGTTCTTATCCAGTACCCACCACTTCTCAGTCTGAGTGGCTGTCCACAATTTTCATATACTTGCACACTGTAAAGTCAGATGTTTTAGCTTGTATTATTTCCCCATAACCAATACCAATTGTCAATTAATATTTCAGTTTACTTTTTGAATCAGCACTGTTAAAAAAGTATGAAGAGGTGGAATTTAACTTGCTACGCTCGCTTGTTTTGTTTGGGGTTTTTGTGGTGTTTTTTTTGGGGGGGGGGGTGGTAAATTGGAAACATATTTTCTTCCAGCAGGAAAAGGAAAAAATGCAGTGTGGTTTTGACAGCAAAGACACTGTTGCCATCATATAGTCAGAAAATCTAAACTTGCAGCTGTCTGCTAGCTCAACACTCCATTAAATGTTTGAAAGGGAAGAGTACGTTGGCAATATTGCTTGAGGAATGTCTCAAGGGCAGATGGTTCGAATGTTTTCACAAACAAAAATCTGGGTGCCATATTATTATTCTTCTCTTCCTCCTCATAATCTCCAGTTTACAGTTACGACACAACCACTTCTTGGAACCACAGGCATAGTGAACAAAACTCAGGCCAATCTCATCATCAGGAGCAGTTACAAATGAAGCACGCTCATGCCATTTTTTAGTTTTATATGGGCGCAGCATATGGATAACTCAGATTTTTTTCCTCATCACCTCAGAGCATGGAAGATTACCCAGACAAATTCAAGCTGCTTCTGTGTTTCTGAAAAAAAATATTTCAGTGACAAATGTCTGGGAAGAGATTATTTGTGGCCAGCAAAAACTGCAATTTTGTTTCTGAGACATCCATAACACAGAGGTCTATTCAGCTTATCCACAAACATAAATTAGGTCCCGACTACATAGTCCCAGGGCTTTAGCTAGTCACAAAACAATCCTAGGAAACACAGTCCTGAATTTCAGCCCATTTTTTTCACAAGACAGGATGAGACCGGAAGTGCACTGAAGGTGCTTCAAAAACCATTTTACAGATCCTCCTCAGTATATCAGGTATTAAACTGTTTTTGTAAATTATGGGATTACTGTTATGCAGAACCAATTATTTAAACCCATCTGTAATTATACCAGAAACAGCATGGAAGTAAAGTTGGACGGAGAGATGAGGAAAGGTGAGGAAAAACAATAGCCTGCAGAAAAAAGAAAAGACGGTGACAGATAACACGTCTTTTCTAACACTGGAACAGAGCGAGGCCAGGCAAACTCATCTTCTCTCAGGCACGGAGCCTGATACTTTACAGTCTTGTCTTCTTTTCACTTTACTTTGCAAGTCTCTTACCGGCATGTTTAGCTCTCCCTGCCCTGCCTACACAAGGCCCATCGCTATTACTGGCAGCTCTGCATATGTAACATGCAACTGATATCATCATGATGGACCAGAGTAGAAAAATTCCCTTTCCCCCAAAATATTATTCACATTAAACACTCACAAAATAGAATCCCTACTTTTGAGGGGATTTGGGTCTATGTGACAAAAGCTTTAAAAGCATTAAGGGAACTCTTAGTTTACACAAATCCCAGACGGCTATTTTAAGAGTGGCCCAAAGGGAATACAAGTTGAATACTCGAGAAGAAGAAATATTATTTTTCAATAAGATATAAAATATTTACTATCTGCCAGAGCTGGCGTGCTGAATGATTTGTGGATATTACTTTGACAGCTCAGTGTTTAAGGATGCATTTCATCCTACATAGGCAATCACCAGAGCAGTATATCAAAACTTAAAAATCTCTTGCCAGTATAGGTATCGACTGCAGCTGAAAACAAATGCAAGCATGCATGCTTAAAGTTGTAAGAGTTATTTTTAAAATATTCCCTTTGGATTGTCTTCACAACCAGTACATTTTGTTGATCAAGCAGATGGAAATGAAGGCACAAGCTAAGGTAGCTGTAGGAAATGCGAGATGTCTCTCCTCTTATTTCTTGGGGCAGGGCAGAGTTTGATTTCAACTCTTTGCCCTATTCCTAAGGGCTGTGAGCTTGCTACATCATTTCAGGCTTCTTCTGCAGGGGAAGAAGAATGCACCTGAGAGGACAGCTATCAGTTCCTGATGGCCAGGAGAGCTGTGACTAGGTGTATGACACAGGGAAGTCACAAGAGTTTATCAGTTTTCCCATCTATAAAGGATAATAATACCTGAAGATCTATGAAGAAAAAGCACTCCATGAATACAAAGTATTTATTTCTATTATTGCTATTTTGTCCTTGCAATCCTTGGCAAAGCCCAGTAGGGAATTACTATCATTAGCCTCGTCTGTCTCAGTGTTGAGAGCCTTTGCTATGGGTATGATTTGTTCAAGTATAGATGACACTTGCACTAGCTAATGGTGTCACTGCTGAATGATGGAAGTCTATCTCCGTGCATGTGGGCCCCCCAGTAAGAGATAAGCATTTTGATTGACACTGGTCCAGAGCCTGGGTATTGAGACCCAAAACTAAAACCTTGGTTTCCTGTTGAACCCCATTCTATTTTCTGGAACTATTTCCCATCAAGAGCATCTAGCAAACTAAGTACTTCACTTTTTGGGGAAAGGAAAGTGAATGATCAAAACACATGTGAAAGAATTAAAATCTAATAAAATAAATGTCTTTCATTTATTTAGCAAGCGTACAATGCTTTACAGCTGTTAGCTGATGTACACACAGAACTGGGCAACATCCACAGGAATACAGTGGAGTTTGGTTCACCATGAGACTGAGTTTTGATACCCTTCATTTGGGGTTATATCCACTGAGCTTCAGTTTGACTTTGGGGTTCCACTGAATCAAGGAAGTGAATGAAAAACACACTCCATACCATGCTTTTTTCCAAATAATGTTAGACCACAGTGTTTTAGATGGTTTCTGTTCAAAAGATAAAATCCTCCATTTTCCAATATTTAAAGCAAATCTGACCTTGATTTATATCTTCAAAATTAATTTTGAACTGATTAATTTAATCAAGTTTTGTGGTGAATAGACTGTGTAATGCTATACAAAAACCATAGGCTGGAACACTTACACACCTGAAGGATCTTTCCTCCTGCGAATAGCTCCATTGACTTTAGTGGGGCTAATTAAGTGATTCAAATTTTGTTCACAGAGGTCAAGACTAAAAGATCTAGCCCTCTCAGGAGAGATTACTTCACACCAAACTGACTCACAGCTCCCTCTGGCATAGATGGCACTGTGCACAGGGAGAGAACTCCCAGCTAAGTTAGACAAGCAGAGGACAAAAGAATAATGCTTCCAGCTAAAATACACAAGAGATTATAAAGAGGAATATTTTAACAACTGGGCCAGGAAGCTGGGGTTAACTCCTCTACTGCAGTCAAAAATGTAATTGGATTTTTAGTGATTGGAGAAGGTCAGGCCTTTGCTTTTACCTCTGATTCAGAAGACATCGTATTAAACTGAACAATGTTCTTACCACTAGGCAGCAGACACAAACTCAGTTGTGAGGAAAGGAAAGTGTGAGACCTACCGAATCACAACTGCAGCTTCTTGAAGGGCATGATGTATCTGTTCCCTGGAATATTCTAGCCACAGAATGACCCGGCTCAACCCTGTTCTTCTTGTGTGCTCCGAGAGGATGATTCACAGCACATGGCAGCATATTCTGGCTGCAAGCTGTGGCTATTGTATTTGCTGCGTACTCATATTACTTTTTCATTGCTTGCTTTCTCTTTGGACCTCTTTTGGGTCATCATACACTTTCTATATACCATACGCTTTTATAAACTCAAGCAGCTATGTATAAACTGACCCACATGAAATGAGTAAGCCTGGAGGAAATTAAGAGACTGAGTCTATTATCAAATGCACCAGGGCACATCACTGTGAAGCCTGGAAAATCTATGAGTGCACCAGCATGCTCAGATGCCTGCATTAGTCCCTTACCCTTCATATCAGATATCCAGGCAGCCCTTGGAAGCCTTGTCATTTATTTCCTTTTCCACTGCTCAACATCAGCTTAAGAACTCCAAACGTCTGCAGCAAGGAGCCCAGTAGGGAATGTACTCAGCCTCTCAAAGACAGAGTACTTCGTGTCATACCCAGGCATCCCTTCCAGCTACTGCTCAGAACTTGGCAGGGCTCTAGAGACAGCCTAATAAACATTAGGAATGGACTTTTGGGGAGCCCCCATAAAAAAAGTCAATGGCACTTTATTATAAAACCCCTGGTGTTACAGAAGTGCTATTACATTCAATTGTACCTACACTAGGTATGTCCTCAACACTAGGTATATTTATATGTCTATATTTATATTGTTATACCTACACTGGTATATACTAGGTATATTCTCTGTGGAAATTATCTTTTGAGTTCACAGGAAGCTCCAAACAGTACACAATACTGTAGTGTGTCTCCTAGGGCACTCAGGCTATTGTGAGTATATTAGATATGCCCTCTGCTTCCCACAGCATTTTTAATCAAGGGGAAGGTCTTGATCCTTCTGTAGAGTTGCTCAGTGGCCTCTCCCTGAGATATCCAAAAAGTGACTTAAAGCTGCTGGATGGAGACCATCATCAACAACTTCGCTCCTCTGGCAAAAATGCAATTCTAAAAGAGTAATTCTCAACCAGGGTGCTGCGGCAGGGTGAAATCCTTGACAACCAGGAATGAGAACCAGGGGTTATGCAGTATTAGCACTGTCAGGTGTTCAAACACCTATAACAAGAGTCACAAGATAAACCCAGAAATTTAAAATAAGAATCCATAGTGACTACAAGAGGTCAGACTGCTTTTGTCACTATGGATTGTTATTCTTTTGTCACTTATGGATTCTTAGGGCAGTTCTTTGCATCAAAAGAATTGCCCTATTATTTTTCCATAGTCAAGAAACAAGCGAAAGCTAAGCGCTGGCATTTTCTGAGCAAGTGCCTGGAGTCTAAAAGAGGTTGAAAAGCATTGTTTTAGAACAAGGACAAAGCTTATCTGTGCAGGACAGAACTTTCTCAAGAGTTGGTCTGAGACTGCAGAATGACCTCCCCTAGCAACTATCACAGGCCTCACCACCTTCTGTTCCAAGTTCAGGCCCCGTTCCTTTGACCTTTCTGTGGTTAAAACCAACAAATAGCGCCATGCTTGCTCGTAGAAATAACAAACACAAACAGAACATAAGAAAACAAAACCAGAAAATTCTCTAGCAAAACATGACACTTCACGGTGCACTCCGTTTCCCGTGGGGAGAGGAGGCAAACAAGCCACATGACAGCCAGTAGTCACATTGCTTTATGCAGTACAAGAAGGCACTCAGCTACTGCAGGGATGAGTTCGGTTTGAGAACCTCTATAAAATATACTCCAAGTGTACTGGTGACATTTAGCTAGTAATTATTTCAGTGCTGTCTCATTAATCGGAGAGGTACGTGAGTCAAGTTCTCAGATACAACCCTGGGACTATGGAAAAAAAATGTTGTCCGGAGAAAACAAAGGATTGCTTTCTTGTGTGACCTGGTAGAAATCTTTGGGTTCATTTATATGGTGCAAGAGAGTGCTGTGTGTCATTGTGGAGACCCCTCAGCTAGGTCTCCACAAACTAGTCCCCAAACTGAAAGCACAGCCTAGCTGAGAAACAAAGTCTATTAGCCTGGGTGTAATGCTGTGGCTATGGTGTTTCAGTTCCAGATCTAGGATGCGCAGAACTATCTGGAGTATCTCTGTACCATGCTGCCTTGTAACAGTAGACCCTAATACATAAGTGAGCTCTGGGTGTGTCTGCATGGTACTGCCTTGCATCAGATCAATATTCCCTCTGTTCATCCTTTATAAAATGGGGTTAGCAGCAATTCCTATGTCACAGGAACGTAGTGAGGATCAGTACATTAATGACTGTGAGATAATTACGCTAGCAGGACCATATAAACATCTTACATAGATATGTCAATGAAAATGTGGTGTAGAAATATGACTGACTGACAAGTTCCTAGTTTTTAAAGGATCAAGTACAACACTCACCTCTACTGCGTGTTTCAAATGGTCCCACATTTAAAGCTGACTGGAGAAAAAAGTAACAAAGTGATTTACAAGAATTACCTGGAAGGTAGCAGAATCCAATAAAGCGGTGACAATGATTTGAATGTTTTATATGCTCCTGTGTGATTCTGCTGACGTAGCTCTACACGCTGCTACACGAGCTATCATTAGTAGAAAAAAGCAATGGACTGCAGCTTTCAATGAGACGCAGCAAAGACATTATGCAGGTTTTGACTGTTTCCCTTGACATATCACCACTGCACTTATACCAGGTAGAGACAGCAAAGATCTCCTCAGCAAATGTTTAAAGGACAAAGATGGATGAAGTTCCTCCAGCTACACCAGTTCTGACCTATTTAAGAGTGGTTCTTTAACACTTGTTTTAAACCAGTTGTTCTTTACCAGTATTGAGTAGGCATTAAAGAGTGGCTTCAAATAGCCACTATTTAAACACGTTGCTAAATATCTTTTCTGAAAAGATCATTCAAACATGCTTCAGAAATAAAAGTTACATTTGAGTCAGGTAAACAAGTTTAAATAAGATAACAGCAACCACTTGTAATCCAGTTTCAAGTGGGACTTGAAAATACAGATTCTGCATAAAATGACTCAAGAATGATTGAGCTAAACAGATTTCTTGCACGTGACTAGGAGAACTGTTGTCTATTGGTTAAAGGACAAGACTTCTTTGGACTTTTGTAGACATGAAGAAGGGGCTGTCCCAACACAAGGCTTCACCCTCAAAAGGTCCCGAAGTTGATCTCTCTTGCTTGTGTCTGAGAGCTGTATTTTGGTTTATAGATGGTAGAATAGCTACTTTCGTCTCAATTCAGGTCTCCATGGGACAAGGCACAATGTACGTGCTTTGTCTCCTCTTATTAGGTTTCAGCAATTGTGGCCGCGTCTACACAAGACACTGGCCATGCAGTTGTTACTGCGCAGTCATTTAGTACTCGTTTATACAAGTTACTGTGCAGTAGCTCCAACAAACGGCTTTTTTATGAGGCTGACCATGCAGTAGCCCAAGACTACTGTGCACTAGCATCGTGTCACACTTTCCGCCATGCGACACTACTGTGCAGTAGTCACGAGGTACAGCGCAGTCAGCATCTCTTGTAGACGCAGCCTCTGAGAACAAAGCAGAGGCTATATCTGCATTTCAGGGTTCAGAAAGTAAATCAATATCAGGATGTATACAACACATTTTGTGTCAGATGGTTTTCAGCATTGATACAATTTTCTATTTTTATTTGATCCTACACGGTTTTTATGTGAGGAACTTAGAAATATTGCCAGCAGGTAATTGCCATAGAACTGTGTCTTAACATTTGCCTGCCTGTCTTTAGGGAGTTAAGAAGTAGCTGGCTTTCCTCTGGTTCTCCAGGTAGCTACTACCTAGGGGCGAAGCCAGTGATCAGGATAAGAATGGAAAAATCATGTCGGTTGTGATATAGGATGGGAATAGATCATTAAAAATCTGTGGCAGATAGAAGTGAGAATGAAATAATGTCATATGGATCAGGATGGTATTAGAAATCACACATTTGCTGCCTATGGCACTCAAGTAGAAAATCTGTTCACCAGCTGTAAATGGAGATGAGAATGGGATCATTTATTATGGATCTGGATAAGAAGGTAAACTCCAGGTCTGATATAAGAGGTGAAAAAGATATAATCCATTGAGGCATGGTTCTGAAATTTAAGAATTCTGGTTTTTTAGGGGAATTGGTGACACAAGTCAGTCTGATTCCCTTCTGCAGAAGGGAAACAATACATAGCTGACAAGATAGCTCCAAGAACAGATGATGACTGTTAAATTACACTAAATAAAGCAGGCTGCTGTGACAGCAGTCTGCTTTTTTTGTGTCTAACCCTCTTAACAAATGTTTACTTAGAGTGGGGTTTTTTCTTTTTATCTTTTAAAACTAGTTTAAAAGAGACTCAGGAATCCCTGACCATCAGCATAACAAAAGAAACACTAGCTTATGCATACCAAGGCCCTCATGTGAAAAAACCTCAAGTTTCCAAAAACCTCAGTGTACAATTCTGTGTGATGTGTTTTAATATGAATAAGAGCCATCTCCAGCAACCCTTTACGTTGTTTAACCAAACCCTCTACAAAAATGTGTGTTCTAAGGAGATCTATTCCTTTAACAAGTATTTCAAAATGTGTATTGCTACTGGGTTTTTTGGCAATATTTTTATACCCTAGCTTGGCCTGTAGAAGGATATTTTTGTAATAAAAGGGCTTTGGTCACATGTAGTGTTACTCATTCAAGGGCACCAAAATACCTTTTTAAGGAGAATGTTATCACAGGTTTTCAAAAGACCGACACCTTTAAACCTAATCCCCCTCATCTCTGATTTGTGTCAGTCCAGTTACCCAGGTGCTTGTTGTTAAAACATTTTGGCCTAAATTAGCTATTTCAAGGTCAACAACAACATAGTATCAGAAGGGGGACCAGACCTCTTGCCTTCTGCTTGCTTGATCAGGGGGTGGTAACCTATGGCCACAGGCTGACTCTGTGGAGCCATTTGATCTATCCTGCAGAATAGGAGCTTTGGTGGCAGGGAGTTTCAGCAACGGGAGGCTTTGCCTATGCCATGCCGCAGCTGGGCAGCAGAGAAGCAGCAGTGGGAAGAAGTGGTGGAGATAATGACTGGGTCGCAGCACAAGCTCACCTTGAGCCCAAGCTGTGTAATTCTGGCCCACCTCCAGAAAATGTTGCATTGCCGACCTCTGTTCTAAACTATTCAAAATGCACTGTATTTTTAATAAGGAGTACATCCAAACAATAAGAATAGGCCTATCATAGTAACAGTAAGAGAGAAGAGAAATGTGTATGCTGGTGCACTCAATTCCAGAGCAAGTCTGCTACAGCAAACTGGCAATGCTATTGTACCTGTTCACTGTTCACTTTTCAACCAGCCATGACGGGATTAATGAGAATGGAATAGGTGTGGAAGAGAGAACTCCTGGCCTGTTCACCATCACCAGAAATTCCAAGATCTTTTAACTTTCTAGACTGTACATTCTCTGGGGGCAAGTCTGTCTTTATTTATGTCTAGTACAACCCCTGGCAGTTCCTGCTCAAAAGCACAGCTAAGGAAACAATTCTTGAATTAGTCCCTATTCCATGCACTCAGATTCTGTACTAGCCAACTCCGTGTGGTTCACCAGTGATGGTAGCAGCATTTTAAGTTTTCTTCCAGGAAGAAACACACCAGCCTTTCTACTATGCAAAATTCCAGTGTTTTAATTGGATGAGCTAAACTCACATTGGAGAATGACAAGGCTCTTAAAGACATACACTAGGGACAAACATTGAAAAAGCCTGAGCCTGAATTGATTCAATCTTTGCAGGTTAGTCTAACCAGTTTGCAACTGTACAGACATTCCCTCTGGACTGAGGAAATGCAGGCACATGCCTGCAGTGGCTCAGGCTAGAAGCTGGGGGCATTAGAGCAGCCCTCCCTCCCACAGTGCTGAGCTGGGGGAGGGCGGGGGGGCATGGCCAGGCCCCAGCAGAATGCTCTGATTAGGGAGGAGTATAAACCCTGACCCTGCCTGCACCATCCCAGGCTTTTTCCTGCTCACTGCTCAAGGGGCAGGAGTGTTGACAGAACCCAGCTAGCACTCTGGATTTGACCCAAATCAGTTAAGTCTGACACTACATTCAACCAGGTTTATCTTAAAACAGTTTCAGCCATTTTGAAACTGGTTTATATGCACTGAACTTATGTTCTGTTACTGGTTTAAAACAGTTTCTGATTACTAAAACGGGTTTATAGATTCATAGATTCATAGATGTTAGGGTCGGAAGGGACCTCAATAGATCATTGAGTCCGACCCCCTGCATAGGCAGGAAAGAGTGCTGGGTCTAGATGACCCCAGCTAGATACTCATCTAACCTCCTCTTGAAGACCCCCAGGGAAGGGGAGAGCACCACCTCCCTTGGGAGCCCGTTCCAGACCTTGGCCACTCTAACTGTGAAGAAGTTCTTCCTAATGTCCAATCTAAATCTGCTCTCTGCTAGCTTGTGGCCATTGTTTCTTGTAACCCCCGGGGGCGCCTTGGTGAATAAATACTCACCAATTCCCTTCTGTGCCCCCGTGATGAACTTATAGGCAGCCACAAGGTCGCCTCTCAACCTTCTCTTGCAGAGGATGAAAAGGTCCAGTTTCTCTAGTCTCTCCTCGTAGGGCTTGGTCTGCAGGCCCTTAACCATACGAGTGGCCCTTCTCTGGACCCTCTCCAGGTTATCCACATCCTTCTTGAAGTGAGGCGCCCAGAATTGCACGCAGTACTCCAACTGCGGTCTGACCAGCGCCTGATAGAGGGGAAGTATCACCTCCTTGGACCTATTCGTCATGCATCTGCTGATGCACAATAAAGTGCCATTGGCTTTTCTGATGGCTTCGTCACACTGCCGACTCATGTTCATCTTGGAGTCCACTAGGACTCCAAGATCCCTTTCTACCTCTGTGCCACCCAGCAGGTCATTTCCTAGGCTGTAGGTGTGCTGGACATTTTTCCTCCCTAGGTGCAGCACTTTGCATTTCTCCTTGTTGAACTGCATTCTGTTGTTTTCTGCCCACTTGTCCAACCTGTCCAGGTCTGCCTGCAGCTGTTTCCTGCCCTCCGGCGTGTCCACATCTCCGCATAGCTTTGTGTCATCTGCAAACTTGGACAGAGTACATTTCACTCCCTCGTCCAAGTCGCTGATGAAGACATTAAAGAGTATCGGTCCAAGGACCGAGCCCTGCGGGACCCCACTGCCCACACCCTTCCAGGTCGAAACCAACCCATCCACCACCACTCTCTGGGTGTGACCCTCTAGCCAATTTGCCACCCACCGGACTGTGTAGTCATCCAAGTCACAGCCTCTTAACTTGTTCACCAGTATGGGGTGGGTTTATATGGAATGGCTGACCCTAGCCATAGTATACACAGAGAAACAAGATGGAATATGTACTATAGGATAATGATGTTCGCTCAGAGGTAAAAGACTTCTCAAAGGGCCCCATAAGAGGGTGGTTATTGAGGAGCGCAGCCTCCTGCAGTTTGTGTAACAGAATTAGCACAGGTCACACTGTGCCCACAAGTTTATCACTATGCTAAAAGCATAGATTTCCCACATCCAGGAAGAAGTACTAACCACCAGGCTACCATGTAAAATCTGGCTTCCACTCCCTGAATTATGCAGTGAAAAGGGCAATGGCTGCCACTTTTCCTACTGAAATCAATGTTGTTGGTGTTGGTCAGACATGCTCAGAGCATACCTACAAGATCAAGGACTTAAACACTTCTCTGCTTCAAATAATTGAAACAGGACATAAGTAGAGATCTAGGCACCTTAGTGACCACACCAGGGTGTTTTGGGGCAGGCACAGAATCCAAGTTTAGATGCCTAGGGATGTTTGCAATTCAAAATGAAGGTGCCTAGCAAGATTTTGGCCACAGGATTGTGAGTAGTCTGGACTGTTTTTTGCAACTTGGATGACTAAATTCTGCCTAAATCCTGTTTAAGTGCCTTATGTGCCAATCAGTATCTGACCCAGAGATAGATTAGTGTAGTAAGGTCCACATCTAAAACCAAGTCAGTACTCCTCTTCCAAATTCTGATTAAAAATCATGTTCCTTGACAGCCACATGTACCCAGTAAATACCATAACCTATTGCACTAATGGCTTGCCTAGTTGCCTCAGATCTGCCTTGAACAAGAAAAGGAATAGATTGCAGTCCTCAGTATGAGAGGTACTAATACCATCCACGTGGTCTCATAGGAAGAAATAGAGCTTCTCAGTCCTAGCCTATCTGTGTAGGTTTTAGAGGAAAGAGAAATTTATCTCCAGTAATATTCTTCCATGCAGTAGTTATTCAAACCCTAAGGTACTTAACTGCCTCTGGTTGCTGTGATTAGTTTAACTGTGAACACTAAGGCATGCAGGCAGAAATATGATATAACCATGACTTTGGATTTTTGCCAGTCAATCCCAAAAGTAGAGAAGTTAGAAAGTATTTTCCAAGTGAGAAGGCACAGATACATCTGCATAGGTTTGTGTGTGAGCAGCATAGGATGGACTGATAGCTGCAACTTATTTTAAAGCGTTTCCCTTTCACGTGTCAGACACCCACTTCAATTTATCACCTTCAAACAAAAGTCATTCTTTTCATAGATTGGCCTTCTAGTCTGCTGACTCTAAAGTATAGTTTGTGAAAGACAGCAATCAGCTAAAATAGCTCTTTCTCTATACCACACAGATATCTCTGTCCCTCTACCACTGAAGACGGGACTGTTTTAACTACTGTGATACATGTCTTTAACAGCACATTTATTTCATCTTGAATAGGGTAATTATTATCCTCTTTCTTATTAATTCTGGTTCAGTGGCAGCCTATATGCTGTATAGTCCATTATTACTACGTACGTATTCCAACAACAACATCACCCAGTAAAAGTCTGCTACTTGGGGCCTTGTCACACAGAATACCTAGCAACATTTAATCTTTTGAATGTTGTGTGGTATTAAAGATAGAACTTGTTCTGAGCAGGTGCATAATAAAGTTTGGTGTGGCTTTTTCCCAATCTTCTGACAGACAAGCACAAAGGACAACACCAGTTGGCCAACCGTATCACTGAGGGTGTGAATTCCAGCCCCTGCTTGGCCTGGCATAGGATCTCCAATCCCTCACTGACCTACCATTCCAGCTGGGATCAGATCTCCAGGGGCTTCCAGCAGATGAGTAGCAAAACCAAGCGCTCTAATGAACATGCACACTGCGCTTTGGCAGCGTGAACCACTGGCTGTGGTAAGGCTCTACTTTGAGGATGGTGATGCTGCCATGGGCATCGAGCTGGCCCATTTGCAGGAAGTACAATGCAACACCACACAAGCTGGGGGGCTATGGGTCTGGAATTTGATGCCACATCCTTACCTCTGGATAATGATTATCATGACCAGTAAGCTCAGACTGGTAGGAGCAGCTCGTGCTTGGACCCCTGGACAACAAGAGTGGCAGCAAAACTTTAGAATGTCCCATGGCACATTCATGGGCTTCCATGCCAAGCTGGCTACCCTGCTCCAGTGCCAGGACACTGGGCTTTGGTACCCCATGTCCAATGAGCTATGCATAGCCCTGGTGATTTGGAGTTCTTCACTTACTGGCTAAGCATCTGCTAGATGGTGGTGGGGCATGACTTTGAATGCCTAAAGGTACACTGTAGGTCCCTGGGGGGTCTACCTTAAACTCAGGCTGAGGGACATGCTTAACTTCATGGCAACCACCTGCATCCTCCACAACATATGCAAGGCAAGGGGGGATGAGTTCCTGGAAACCAGGCCAGCTCCAAACAGATCCATGCTGGCAGAGGCCCCTGGCACTTTGGTTGCTGTCTGGGCTGATGAAATGCTCCTGACCAAGAATCCCAGACAGAGCTACAGCTTATCAGGGAAGTCTTGGCTGACTGTTTTCTTGGACCATGTGTGGCTGGGTAGGAGGGGGTGCAGGGGACCTCTGTGCAATTTTGAGCCTTTCATTCACCATGCTGTACCTTTAATGTGCATCTTCAAAACATTTCAGTAAACATCTTTCATGCTAGCTGTTGGACTTAACACTTCTTGTTGTGGAGGAGCTAGGGGTGACCTGGTGGGGTGCTGGAATGAGAGTGCTGGAAGACTTGTGGGGAACTAAGGTCTTTCATAGGAAGTATGTGGGGGCTGGCTGAGGGGGAAGCCAAGGCATGAGCTGTGAGATGGGTTGGGGTTATGAGCAGCTGAAGTCATGGCTTGGACAGGAAGCCCACAAAGGACAAATTTCATAACCATGTAAATTTTATTTCTTCAAATACACTTGAAAACAAAGTGTATCTCACAAGCAACTCTAATGAACTTAAAACTCTTGATGTTGTGCAAACTATGTAAAATGTGCAATTGCACTAAATGCGCCATGCAATGCTTTTGGACCCACCCAAGTCCCTTATCTAACTGGCTGTGGCTGTTAAGGTTTTTAGGAGTGCTGTGGCATGAACTGACTGGCCCTTGGAGCAGCGCATCCTGAGTTGCTGAAGAACATGAAATTGCTTATATTATCCCCATGGAGTAGGCGAATGGTAGATGAAAACATGTTCCTGAATACAATCTGGAGATGCTGCTTGCCTGAAAAGTTGTAACTTCCTACACTACAAGTGCATTTAGCACGTTTTACTGCTTGAACACATGGTCACTTTCATTTTAAGTAAATTTAGCACAGATTAAGCATCCCATGTGACATAGCCCTTGATTCTGCCAGTGTTAGCCCTGGAGCCTAATTCTACCAAACCCTATAAGATAATATTACTGACCTAGGGTTTGCAGAACAGGACTCTGTAGCTTTTTACCATGACTGACTCAAATGCAGATATAGATCCCTCAGAATCTTTTTTTCAAATGTTAACAGAAATCTTTGGTTTGATGCACAACTTTCTAATTTGTAGGACCCTAGTCATCTAAGCATGTATAGCTATTGTAACAGTAACTGATTGTCTTAGATGAGATAACTCTTATGCAAAGTTAAGCACATGTACAGGTGTCTGTGGGAATGAGACCCAAATATGATTACAGAGTGGAAATCACCAGTGTATTAGTACACATTAAATAGAGGCTTTATTTATGTCTTGCCCTGAAGTACATTGTAAAACAAAATCACCTCCAATGGATGTCACACATGAGCTGAGCACAGATGCCTCCAGGAGTCACTTAGGAGTGTCTGAGAACATTGGATAGACTTAGGTAGAGCTGTGCTTTTCCCTCAGTCACTGCAATGCGCTGAATGGAAGGAGAAAATTTGTATACCCTGTTCCCTCTGTAGGCACTTGGGCATTGGCCAGATCAACCTGAGCTTTGTAAAAAAAAATAAAATAAACAACCAAATAAACCTCTTATCTTGTGTTTCTGACAGCATTGGACAACCTGAGAAAATTCCACTTTCATTTGGATTCATGGGAGAACAAGGACCTACACTGAAACTGTCAGCTAATGCTGAATGTCTTGAAGGGATGTAGACCCTCCGGGATACAGCGATCCCTGGCAAAATGGCAATCACAGTGGAACAGTGCAGCTGTTCACCAACCCTACTGATGCCTATACATTCAAGTCACAGTTAAGCAATGCAGAAAATGCAGGCAAGCTTTTTACTTCCTGTCCTTAGCTGGAAATACTAGGGACCATCATTTTTATCATAGAGCAACCAAACAGTTAATTCATAACTGCCATGAAATATCACTGGCTTCAAGGCTGTTTATGAGGCTTTTTACAAGGCTTTTTATGTTTAAAGGCCAAGACAAAAGTGAGGCACATACTCATTAGGGAGCTCCTTTTTGCTGACGATACTGCACTCACTAATGAGTGCACTCACTAATGTGGCAGGACCTGCAAGTCTAACATCACTCTACAGCCACAAGAGAAAATGCACCACCAACAGGTAGAACAGCTACAATATCCACCATCACTTGCTGATGAATAGATGTCATTACAAGGCTTTTTAAATGTTGCCCAATTTCAGAAATGGTTCCATGCATTTGCCTTTTAATTATGGTCACACGGTTCGTTGGCCTTCTCAAACAGTTCTTAGCACCTACAGATGGTTTCCATGTACTGTTGCCACTATATACCCACAAGTTAACTCAACAACTCCTTTCCTTTTTGCAGTCAGTTTGCTTACCTGCTGTTTTGTATCACAGCAATTACATTTTTCCCCTTTGACTTATCAACTCTCTGTTCCTTCCCACCTAATGGGTTTGCTTTCTCTGCTTGCACCTGTCGGATGTTAGCAATGATACGATGTTGGAATTCTAACCATCCCAATGCATCATCTTAAGTCAAACAATTTATCGAGCCCTCAGTTGCTTTGCTGCTAAGCTTTCATGGTTAATTAAAGTAAAGATTATCAGGATGTCTCCTTACCTTTTCAGACAATTCTTCAGTTTGGCACTTTGAAAAGAAAAGCAAAATCAGAAAGAATATCATGGATATTCCTCTGGTACAGGGCAGCCAGAAAATTTAGAGTTGGTTCATGCAGAATAACAGTGACCTGAGTTTGTCGTGATTCTTTGGGTTGTACTATTTATAATTCAAGAGTAGATGGTCACTAGAAAGTCAGGCAAATCCAGAGGGTTTTGAAGATTTTATCAAGAATGATTATTCAGAAGAGAAATCCTACTGAATGTGCACTGTTTGTTGCTGTTATTTGTATGATGGTAACAAGCCCTGTACAAATAACACAGCAAGAAAACATGTCATGAGGAGCCCCAGCAGAAACAGACAAGACAGCCAATAAGTGAAGAACAGGAAATATTAGCATCCCCGATTCATAGATGAGGAGTGGAGACATGAAGGCCATGGCCAGACAAGTGAGCACATGCCTGTTGCAGCACCTCAAAGCAGTTTGAGATGCCACAAGAGGCACACTCAGAATGAAAAAAATGTTCCCAATGCTGAATATTTGCAGCACAGACTCTAAATTTGATACTAGGAAATCCTAGTATCAAAAAATAACCTGCTGGGAAAAAGTGGCACAGGGAACACTCCTGGAGCATGCTCTGAGGCAACTGGATGCTGGGTACTCCAGAGAGATGCTCTAGCATGTGGCCAGAATGTCTCTATGGCTTCTGTGTGGCCCTGCTGCTCCAGCCCACCCCAACCTCACAGTCCCCGCAACTTCACACCCCTGAGGCAGTGTGCCGGAGTAAATAGGAATGGGGCAAGGCTGCAGCAGCAGTAGCTCAGACCCAGGCTCTGTCCCTGGTAAGCAGGCACATGGGGTGATGGGGACTATGTGTGGGTGTGGGGGGACTGTGGGTGGGGGAGATGACTCAGGAGGGGTGGGTTCCCCCCTGCACAGTGCACAGCCCCCCTGCAGAAGCATTGGCATTGGGGCACTCTTGGCTGCTCCTGGCAGAGACCCCCAGCTGTGTGGTGCTGCTTGATACCAAGAGCTGCACATGGTGCAGGGCGCTGGCCCAGCCTGCTGAAGCATGCTCTCAGGCAAGACCAGGCTGCTCTTGCTGTCATGCGGGGCTCCTGGCACCACAGCCAGAAGCCACGCATCCTCAGGCTAGGCCGAGTCCTGCCTCTCTGTGCCCCACACATTGTTGGGCCAGGCCAGCTCCATGGAGGCAAGACTGGGCCTGGTCCGAGAATGCACGGCTTCTGCATGTGGTGCCGGGAGCCCTGTGTGACACCAAGAGCAGCCCAGGCTTGTCAGAGAGCATGCACCAGTGGGCCAGGCCAGCTCTATGTGCAGCCTCCAGGCACTGCCCAGGGGCTGTGCCTGCAGTGGGCCACAAGTGCCCCAATGGCCACTGCTGCTGCTGTTGAGGGGGTGGGCTGTGTGCCATGTGGGGAGGCCAGCAGGGGACCCACCCCCCCAAGCAGTCACCCCCCCCACCCCAACAGTCCCCCCCAGCCTTCACACAGTCCCCCCACACTCACAACCCCCCACACCCCCAAACAACCCCCACAAACCCCCACTCACAAACCCCACATCACTCCAAACCCCTGCACAAGCTCCACATCCTCCACAAGGACCCCACCCCTTCAAACCCTACACCCATTCACAAACCCCCCAACATTCCCCTCAAGCCCCCCACCCACCCCCCACACCCTTTCCCTCCCCAACTCCACATCCCCCCCAACAAATCACACACCCTGTATGCCCAGCCACAGGATGGGACAAGACCTGCTGGCAGGAGCTGCGGCTGTGGGAGCAACTGCCACCTTGCAGTCCTGCCCTGTGCCCACACTGGGGACACGTGGCCCCAGCCTTAGGGGGGAGTCCTCCTGGTTCCAGGAACAACTGGGGGGGGGGGAGGGGGGTTGGTGATGGGATGGAGGGAGGGATGGAGGTGGCAGCAGGGGTACATGTAAGAGAGAGAGAGAGAGAGAGATGGGGGTCAGGGATGAGGGAGCAATTTGGGTAGAAGAGGCAGCCAGAGCTGGGCTCAGAGCCCCCCTGCCCCCTTAGAGCAGCCTGTGCAGGGGGAGGACAGCCTGGAAGGATAGGGGCTTGCCCAGCCCAGACCCTGAGCCCCAGTGAAGAGCTTCCCAGGAGCAGCATGGGGACTGCTGGGGCATGGGCACAGACACAGACCAGAACAGTAAGGGCTGGTACTGCTCAGAGCCAGAAAGCAGCGGGTGGAATAGCTGTGTGATCCTATGACCCCAGCTGACTTCCTGCCCTTTGGACAGGGGGCTGGACTTGATGATCTTCTGAGGTCCCTTCCAGTCCTAATGTCTATGAAATATGAAATGTCCTGGTGCTGGGACAGAGCTGCTGCCAGGAGGGAGCTAGTGGGAGCAGGCAGGAGCTGCAGGCCAGGAGTGAGGGGCACTGGTGGAGCTCTGGGTTGGGAGTAAGAGGCAAGGGCAGGGATAGGGCACAGGCATATCAGTGCTGCTCTGCACCCCACATCCTGGTGACTGAAGGAGACAGAAGCAGCTCTGATTTTTTCTATGATAAAAAAACCAAAAGAAAATGCCAAAGTGTATAGATATATAGAATTTGTTTTATTATGATGATAGAGGCACTGGTAGGCTTCCAAATTGCTTTAAAATTGTAAATATATCAATAAAACATTGCCCACCTGATTTTTCTATATATAGTGGTGTTTCATTTTAATCACAGAAGAACACAGATTTTGAGTATTTCAATAAGAGAATTTGGGTTTTTTATTAGAGAATTTGCTATTTTTAAACAGGAAACACCAGGATCTCTGCTAGTAAGGCAAATGGTGGGACCTGGGCAGAGGAGCCTGCCCAGGGCCAGCACCAGGGACCCAACTGGAGGACAAATGAGGTGGCTGACCTCCTGGCCATTTGGGGCCAGGAGGACACACTTCAACAGTTCAAAGCAGGCCACTGAAAGAAGCACATCTTCTGGGTGATAGCTGCCCAGGTGGCAGAGTGCAGGCACCAGAAGACATAAATGCAGTGGCACACAAAGCATTGGCAACACGTAGGGGGTGCACACAGGTGCATGTGTACCCCCTGAGCTTGGCAGTGCACCCCCTGCAAGAAGCACTGCCAACACTGCTGGCAGCACCTGCAGGCTGTTGCCGCTCACCACCCCCCTCACCATGGACACCGCCAGCGGCATCTGTGGGTAGTCCTCGATCTCCGCTGGCTCCTGCTGATGCTGCCAGCAGCGTCTGCGAGTAGTTACCAACCGGCAGTTGGCACTCCCTCCCTTCCCCCCACCAACACCACCACACTCCCACCGCCAACACCACTGCCAACACCTGCAGGAGGTCGCTGTGCTCCCCCAGCCTCTGGGGGCATGCAGCATTCATGACACAAAGGTCACCTGTGCAGCCACAGCCCACTGACAGCTGGCCCAGAGGTGCAGATGGCTCTGCTACAGTGCCTGTACCACAGCCCAGGTGCCCATGCAGTCCCCATCTGGGCCTGGCAGGCATGCAACCATGGGGCTGCATCTCCAAGGGGGCAGATGCTGTCACAGATGGTAGCAGGTCACAGCCAGGAAGCAGCCCCCACTGCCAAACTGCTGCAGTGGGTAGAGGGTGCAGGGGCTACTCTAGGTTAGGGCTGCTTCAGCAGTCCAGATGGCACAAGGGACTAGTGTCCCTAGATACCAACTGGTAAGCCTCAGAAGCTCCTGAGGGCAAGTAGCCCTGAGCTGCTCACCAGGGCAGGTTTTTATGCTGCTGGGGCCAGTACAGGTGCTGGCCCCAGCCTCTAGCTCCCCATGAATTAAAATCCAGGAAGAGCTGGGCAGGGTCAGTTTGCTGCAAGTGGCACAATTTGCCCCATACCAAAGTACATGTTCGGGCACATGTGCTGAGGCACAAATCTCTGGCACAAATTTGTACAACTGCTATTTGAACTGCTACAAGCACACGTGCCTGCATGGGTGGACATGCCCAAAAAAAGCTAAATAATTTACACAGCATATCAGCATCCATGTTTGTAGAACCCAGGATATTAAAACTATTTCTCCTGAGTGCCAGCCCAGTACCCAAGTCACGAAGTCACCATTCTCTTTCTGAATTAGGTATAATTTTCCTATTTTCAGCTACCCAGTCATGCTGCAGAAACAAAATCACATGATTCAGGTGGCTGACACCCATGTTTCAGCAGTAAAAGAGCATCAAATAGATTACATTAGATTGACATGGACTGCCTTGCACTTATTACTAGCCTGTGTTGAAACGAATATGTGCAGCTTAGTGCAGTTAGAGATAATCTGTGGAGCTTGCTAAGCACATTTCATCAGTTATACATTCATGCAGCTAAAGGCAAATGTTTAAACATTTGGTTAATGCACCATATGTCTAAAATGTTTTAGTTCCATCTGACATTTTTTTAAATATTTTCATTGCAGTGGTAACTCACTGAGCATATTCATTTCTCTGGGAACTGCCTGTCCCATGTTCCCTTTTGCCATAGCATTCTTAGACCTGACTGCCATGATGTCTTAATTTTTTGGCTCACTAATCTAATTTCATCTAATGCAATTGGTTTGGCAGCTCTATTAACTTTTTTTGTATGTAGGTGCTAAATGAGGCAGAATGTGTGTGTGGTATGTGAGGCTGCCTTCTTTACTCTGCCCATTTTAGAGGATGATTGCAATTTCCTGGACAGGGACAAGAGAGGCGGGACAACACAGTCCCCCCTGTGCAACTCATCTGGCAGTCAATGAAGGTGGGTAAATTTGCAGGGAAGCTTACTGGTGAACAATGGCACAGTGTAGGTTAGGCTCAGCTTTGCACATTCTGTTTAGGGTAACTACAGTTTATGAAAACTGTAATAAAGAGCCTTTGTACTGACACACATCCAGACCCAGGTGGTTGATGAGAAGCAGGTCAATCCTGTTCAAAAGACAGCCTATCCGTGGCGTTCCCTTTAGGCATGAGAACATTCTGGTTTGTAGAAGCTTTATGTTGGGCTCATGAGTTCTGAAGTCATTTTTGACCCAAAACTATCCATGAGCAAAAATCATTATCATTTTTGTTTAGTCAATCTATTTTCTTCAAACATAAGTAGCTCCCGAGATGTAACTATCTGCAAAGTTTAAGAAAGCAGCAATATTATAACAAGCTTTGGGAGCAAAGAAACGTTAACAAAAACTGTCAAAAATCTTAGATTGGCACAAGTGTTTAATGACCTGCAAATCAAAGGCAGCTTAGTAGATTTTTCCCCATACATTGCAAAAACACCTCCTTTGTTCTCAAAGGGAGTTGGTCATTTTTCCAACCAAAATGATATTCTAAACTAAAATGATAATGGAATTAAAGTGAGCCTTCATTGTGTAACCTTAACTTTAGAGATTGTGTTTCTCCGTAAGGATTTTTGATTGTTGTACTAGAGTCAGTGCCAATATGCCTGAGATCTTAGGCCTCTGTTTGCATATCTTCATTCAAGTCAGTGGTGTTATGCCAATACAGAATTTGGCCGAACATCTTGGTAATATTGGCTCCAAGATTTAGTTGACTTCAGTATAGTTATGTCAACAGAAAATATGGCTTACCATCCTTTGTATGCATGGTTTCTATCCAGGGGAACAGTTCTATTAAGACTCAGTTTAATTGTCCTCTGGCTTACATGGGTGAAATACTTATGCAAGACAATGGAAACTGGTTCTCTGTAACTAATGGAGAAATTCAGTTCATTATGTTTTGTAAAACCTTATTGTTATAACATTCCAATTTAAGCATCATATTAGCTCCTTTTAAACAGTAGTCATTTTCCAACTTTTAAGTGAATCTGAAACTGGCTTAATTCATATTATTGATTGTTGAGTGCCAGCAGTTCCCTGGTGCAATAGGACAGCACAAAGAAGCTCATGACCTCTCCTTAATCCTAAAACCTGCTGTGTCTTAGTACAGTCCCTGGAATACTTTAGAGCAGATATAGACCCACGCTATGGACTTTGGAATAATCTCAGTTCTATGTTCCCAAGAACTGACATGTGAATTATTCTATTTCAGTCAGGCGGGATAGGATTTCTAAAAGCCCTCAGTTCCAGCCAACCTCTGTTCTTATCAAAGCCAATGGGGATTATATCGCTGGCTTCATTGGACAAAAGTTAAAGAGAAATCCAAGTGCCTTTGATAATCCTCCCAATGGAGAGGTAGAATGAGGCAGGATCAAATTTTATATACACACACTTATTTATATAAAATCTAATCCTGCTTCTTTGAAGCAAGGTGATTTATGACTTGTGTGCATAAGGCCTGTTTGCATGTTAGAAGGATCAGGCCCCCAAGGATAAGAACATATGAATGCATCATTATTCCTACTCACACATCAACAGAGCCTTCTAGGCTGCCATTTTAAATATATTGGATTCCATTACTTTGACAAAGGAATAAAGCTGTATACTCCACTCTTCTGAAAGACTTTGCTTTATACAAACACTGTTAAATGACTACCTGATAAAGTAATCAACCTGTTTAAAAGAATAAAAGGCCTGTGTACTAAAAGGTGACATATAATTATTGCCTAACCTATTAAAGAAATAAACCTGCTGTAGTCCAATTACACCTTTGCTATATACAATGAAATGGCTCTTAAACAATTCCTCAATAAAGGAATAAACCTGTCATGAAAGAAAAATTTATTGTTCATCAAGGCTATGCATTCAGGAAGCAATACTGCTGTCAGGGTCATGCTGGCAGTAACTCAACGTGCAATTAAAGGAAATTAGAGGGAGTCTTCATTACATTTTATGCTCTCTTTGTTGAGTTACCAAATGTATATCAGAATCACTAACTTCCACCAACAAAAGCTTATTCAAGAGAAAATGAGATTATGAGAAAATGAGAAAATATATTTAGCAAACACAAAGAATACAGCAATTTTTGTATGTAGGCATTTGTAGCTGTATAAAGCTCAGTCCTGAAGTATAGAGTTGAATCGTGCCCTCAGCTATATCAGTGGAAAACTAAAGTAACTTAATTGCCTTCAGTACCACTACTCCAGATTTACACCTGTACTATGGAGAGCAGAGTCCAGTGTGCTGTCAATAAGAAATATTCAGAGACGAGTTTCGAACAGCCATCTGTAATTCTGTTTGTAGTTCAACAAAGAAACTCAGAGGTGAAATAGTTCTAATGATTTTCAGCTATAAAGAGAATTCCCCAATCAATCTTTGCAAAAAAAGACACGGTGAATAGAAAGGGTCATACCATAGGCTATGGGTTAGCTGAGCTCCAAGTGAAAATCACTGGGAAAAAAGGTCATGAAATAGGCTTAAATATTGATTGGACGCAGAGTCTTATTCTGAAAAGTTTAAGCTGTATATTCCCCTGAGCTTCTCCAATTACTAAATCCTTTTCTACTAGCCCTTCCAGGCTACACTGGCAATTGTACTTTTCACTAACTACTCATCTAATCAAGCAGTAATTAGCATGATTTTCTTTGGAGAAAAATTAAAAATGACCCAATGACATAATTATACAAGGTACGCATTTAATGTGGGAAAGAAACACAGCAGGCTTAAGAACTGCCATTTGCAAAATGAGTAATGCTTCTCCCTTCATGGGCTTTTGTGAAGATCAGTGGAACAATTGCTCCGGATAAATATGATTCCTGAATCATTTAACAATCATTTAAAGGAGAGCAGGTTCTGCTTCTGAGCAATTAGAGGCATGATCAGAAATCACAGAGCTGCTGAGCAGGGAAAGTGAAGCTAGTTATAATTCTGCGGCTCCACAACAGGGGGAAAAATTGCCATATAATTAAGCTTCCCTGCGCTTTTATGGAAATATTTATGAAACGAGAACATCTTTTAAATAAATCACAGGTCTGTTTCATTATTCTAAAAATGTTGCATTAACAAAATATTCACTGAGCCTTGATTGTTAGCCTTGTTCTGAGATTCAGTCGCAGCAAACAGTCAAACATGGGCTGTTAAAATGATGAAACTTAAGTCAGTACTACAGACCATTTTTTTATCTTGTTACTTTTATCTTGTTCACAATATGGATCCTGATTGTCTCCTCCCTACACATCAGTGAAAGGGACAAAACTTAGGGGGCCAACAAAGAACACACTTACTCTGGAGTAAATTGATTTGACCCTGTAGTAAAAGTGGAGTGGATATAGGATGCACCACCTTACAGTAGTGTAATACCCTTTAGAAAGCCATACACTGATATAAGTTACACTATTATTCAGGTTGTATCTGTTCCCCCAGTCAATTCCATAAATCAACGTAAACCACCTTTCCTCAACGTAAATCACTCCCCACCCCCCCACCATCACCACCTAGGGACCGGGTACTGTAATAGCATCACAGCTAGCTTCAGTAGCATGTATACTTAACACTATGGAATAAATGTACTATGGGTTAAAGCCAAGGTAGATTACTCCCTAGTAATTGCATTGTGCATCCACACTCATAATGAGAGCTCAGTAAGTGAAATGGGGAGCTCTGCTTCTACAGAATTGCCTTCCCTTGTCCCTGACTCCATGAGAGCTTCAATTACTGTGTGCATTACTGGTCACCCAATTTCAGAAAGGATGTTGCACAGCTCTAGTGGGATCAGAGAAAGGGGAAAGGTCATGACCCATGATTAGATACATGAAAACACCCTCCTACCAGGAGAGATTGGAAGGATGGAGATTATTTCTCTACATAAGATGACAAGACAGGCATGCTATAAGAATATAAATAATTGATTGAATAGAGAAGGTTGATTAGGTGCTCCTGTTTACCCCATCTCAAAACACAAGGACAAGACATGGTCAATTAAATTAAAAAGTGAACCTCAAAACCAATAAAAGAAAACCTTCTCATATAATGCTGATAGAATAGACCATTGCCCTCAGTGCTATATGCTGTTACTGAAGTCAAGATACGGAAAGGAATTGAACATTTACATGGATTTGAAGACTATCCAGAGCTGCCCTACCTAATTATAACAACAATTATGAAAGGGTATTGAAAATCATAAGACAGGCTTATCCTCTAACTCAGTGGGGTGCAAAATGGCAGATCCGGCCAGTGGTGGGACTCCATTGCCCAGCAGCCCTTGCCCACGTTGCTGTGGCCAGTTTCCATGCAGACCCCAGGCTGTGACAGTGCCGGGCCAGAGTTTCCATGGAGACTGGCTCAAGCAGCGCTGGCAGGGCATGTGGCTGGGTAGGGGGCTGCTCCGGGGCTGGGACTGGGGCTGGAGCTGGGCTAGGATTTTGCAGCGGTGACAGCATGGTCCGGAGTTGGGGCAGAGCCATGATCACCCCTGCCCAGGGCATGCAGTCTACCACCAGTGTAGGCAAGGGCAACACATAGGGGGTGCATGCGGGTGCACGTGCACCCCCTGAGCATGGCGGTGCACCCCCTACAAAAAGGGGGTGCATCGCCAGGTCCACAGGTGGGACACCGGCCCCTGTGGGTGGCCACCAACCCCGGTCAGCACTCGCCACCCCACCCCCCACCACTGACAACACCAGTGGCATCTGCGGGAGCTCCCCTGCTGACCACCGCTGTGCTCCTGCCACTACCAGCGCAGCCGCGCCCCCCCAGCGGCTGGAGGCACACGTCATTCATGAGTGTAGGACTTTATAGAGCCATTCAGCACAGCTCAGGACAAACCAGAGTCATTTTAATATTGGAGGAAGGAGGCCTTTATTCAAATGATTAAATCTATTTTATTAAATATTAATTGATGATATACAAGTTTATTGGCATTAAGATGTGCTCTGAGAGAAATCAGAAGGAAAAGTTGGTGGAATAGGGAGCTAATGGACAGAAACTGACCCTAGAAGGGACTGGAAGGATTAGATTTAGGCAAATTTCAAGCAAAACAAGGCTCTGGGGAGCTTTGCATGCAAGATATGAGCTGGAACTAGAGATCTTCAATGGAGGGCAGAGAAACATTAGGAGTGAGAAAACAGGGCCTGTCTATCACAATAGATTCATTCTTGCCTTGCTAAATGGATGCACTTCTGAAAGAAGGATGTTAAATAAAGAATAATCTTAGTATTTTTATGGAAATGAGAAGGAAGTGTAGAACAAGCCCTTACCTATTCACTGATACACTTGCCTCACTACTTCTAGAAAATGTGGAAATAATCACCCTAGAGACTAAAGGAAAGTCATCAACGTACATTGTTCCCATTTGATTTTTCATCATTTCTGTCTATCTCCTGCCACAAAGTGTCTCCATTCATTAACAATGAATCTAATTGGGAATTCATAATGAAAACATTTCTTTAAAAAAAAATATTAGTTCTGCAATGTTGCATCTCATGGATCTAAGGTATTTTTCATATGCTGGCACTCCTTTGGAATGAAACTTAAACAACCATAGTTTGAAAAAATAACCACAGATCTCTAGCATTTAAAAAAAATGTTTAGTTATCACTACTGACCTCAGATGCTTATGCTTCTAAGACACAGAACAATCAACTCTTCTGATAATTATTTAAAGGAGAGCTATTTGTTTTATGTTTTTAAAATGATAAAGTGATAATAAATCAAGGATTCTTTTGGCTCAGGGTTAATGGTCCCCTCATTGCTACACCAGAGACTAACCACAACTCCCCAAAACACATGGTTTATATTACATTTGTGCACAGGGCTATAGAAAAACTTGCCTTCAAGCCCATTACAGTCACTTGGATCATATAAGCTTGTTATTCTGAAGCTCTGAAAATAAACAATTAGATATTAACACAGGGTTTACCTGGTGTGTCCGACCCTTACAATGGTGTTCAGCATTGGAAGTAGATGCAGGAGGAATCAATTAATGATTACCTTTCTACTGCTTCTTGTCCTCCATTCAATGATTGCAGAGCATTTGACAGTCATTAATACATTAACTTGAAGCAGTTTACATAGCTCTCTGTCTGGATGTCTATCTGTCCTGAAGTTTATACAGCAATGTTCACTATGGTTCCACTATCACCATGTTATCTGCATGCTGATTCATGGTCTCTTCTTGTTCTCCTTTATGAAAGAGGAACCAGATAAAGGGGATATGAACATAAGAAGTGTCATACTGGATCAGACCAATGGTCCAGTTAGCCCAATATTTTGCTTCCAATAGTGGCAGGAGGGATAGCATTCAATGGGGTATATCCATGCATTACCCTCCCTGACATCCGCCATACTGATTTAGAGATGCCAAAGGAAAAATCCTCAATCATTCTGTTCAAAAGCCATTAATAGATCTATTATCCATTAATTTAGCTAGACCCTTTGCACCTGGCAATGCCACTACTACCTCCGAGGGCAATAAATTCCACATGTTAACTAAGCACTGCATTAAAAATACTTTCTCTTGTTAGCTTTAAACCTGTCTCCTAATTTCAGAGGGTACCACACTGTAGTATACTAGAATTCTAATATTCACTTTGTCCACACCCTTCATGATTTTATATCTATTATAATTCCTGCAGCCTGATCTTTTCCAGACCAAAGATTCCTAACCTTTTTAAGTCTCTCCTGAATCATTAGGGGCATGGCAATTGCTCCATACCCTGATGCATCTGGTTACCCTTCTCTATATCATTTCTAATTCTACTACATGGTGACTGAACGAGAACTTCAAAAAATTAAAGCTTTCACGTGATCAACAATTGTAAATTCTCTTACACAAATACATAAATATTCCACATAACCATCTATTACAAAATCCCTAGATCTACAAATAATGAAAAGTATTTTGAGTGACACTTCTCTTTCAGAGAAAATGCATTCTAATGTTCAAGTTATTTTACCCAGGTTACATTTGGAGAATTTGAGGGACAAAATGATCCTCCCAAGGTCACCCAGGGACTGCCCATGCCAGAGCTGGATGAAAAACTCCATGACTGCTACTTATTAGACTAAATATCACTGTTTCACTCTTCACTGCCCAATCTCTCCCATGCATTAGCCATGGCCTTGCAATGTAAGTCTATTCTCAGGGTGCTTTGTATTCATGCTGAGTTGTACTCTGGCTATTGATTAGTAGCTGAACTATAGAAATCCTGTGGCACGACCTCAATACCAATGGCAGAATATGTCAAAAAGACAGAAGTACAATGACTATGCATTAGCAAAATTTGTCTTGAATAACGTAAAATGAAATAAAATGTATAGCTCGCCCCATAGTCTGTCCCTCATTTGGGCTACTAGAAAAGATAAGCATAGAAATATATAGGCTCTGAGAAGGTTCCTGGGCATGGGAAACAAGTGGAGTATAAATATGAGAATATTAAATCACAGTATTGAGCTTGCTCCGTTCCTTTGCACTGCTACAGTTTCCACAACCGAGTGTTCCTCTAGATTGGTAAAGTCTAACTAGATCAATGAACTAATTATACTAGGTCATTTTCGGTCATTTGACCAAACACATGTTCTTAAACACATGTTGACTATGTTGCTTTCAATTGCTTTAATGTTACATAGTTAGATCACAACCTTTTGGGTTCAAAACTAGTCTCTGGGGAAAGCCCTCCCACAAAACTCTTCTTTGCTGTCTGTGTGCACAGTGCTCAGTGCAACCAGGATTGTGGCCTCTGAGGGCTACCAGAGTACAAACAGTATATGCCTACCAGCTACTCTCTGATTTCAAATTCTGTACTTTAACCACAAAACCATCCATTTTCACATCTTTCCCATCAACTGCATAGGTTAACTCCACCCTAAAGCTCTGATCCTATGGTCAGTTGTATGTGGACTGATATTTATATGCAAATAGAGTGTATGCTTCACTGAAGTCAACAGGGGCTCTACTATTAACTTCAGTGAGGTCAGGATTTCATCTAATAGACTTTGAACAAAACAGAATTATACTGAAAAGATAACCAAAGAAATCTGATTATCAGGAGAATGGTGCCGATGTGATGGACCTGAGGGTGTTAACAATACTGAATGCAATGCTCATATTCATGTAAAGAACATTAGCAAGCAAGTTGCTCAGGTGTAATTCAGCATCAATGGAGATTACAGTTTGCATCTGTCAAGAATCTGGCTCAATGTTACAAAGAAAAAGTAACATAAAACTAATTTGCATTTATTCTGTAGCCTGCCCTTGCAAAATGATATTCACCTAGTGAGAGTAATTTTAATTGACTAGTGAATACATTTTTCCCCATGATTATCAACCCTGGGAGCAGAAGGCAGACAAATAGATCTTGTAGCTGGGTCAGCAAACTTTCAGAATGATTTTCCAAGGCTGCCTTTTTTCTCATAAACACTATATTTTTTAAGTCGTTTTATAGCACATTAGTTGCAACTGCAGTTAGTAACTTTAGCCACCCAACATGTCACCAACAAACAGCACCTAAAGTTTTTCAAACATTATGTTTTCTATTTAAAGATCCCCAATTCAACAGCAGAGACCATGGGCTACAGAAAGCATCCCCGTGCTTTTAAAAATAAAACAATGTCATGTGTAAATAGGAATGACATATTCCATTTCTTAAGCAGAATGAGAACAGAAGCTATGAGGAAATAAGACTATAATCTTTAAAGTATATGATGACAATACTGTTCCCCTCCACAACTTCTCCCTCAAACCTTATCACATAAAAAGTTCAATAAATTCTTATAGTCATTTGAAAATGTCTTCACTAGTTCTGACATGCTAGAAAGGTCATCTAACAGCAGCAAGAGATGCCTGACTTGATTTTTCTAATGTGTCAATGAAGGACATCTTTATTTTGCACCTATTGACAAGTAAAAAACCATGATTTTTCTCTGACATGAAAAAAAATATGACTCAAGATTATTAGCACTTGTGACTTATTCTTCATTTTCCGTAGAATCAGAGAAAAGTATGGCTGGATGGGACTTTTGGAGGTCATCTGGTTCTGGGTGCCCCCATTCACCCTTAGCTCCCTAGCTGCTAGCTTCCCCGTTGCACTGAGCCACTCAGACACCCCTGGCTGTAGGCTGCTCCAGCATTGATGGCTACACTGTGCTGCATCACTCTACCCCTGAGCTAGGGACAGGGACAAGGGCAAGGGCAGAGGCAGGGCCAGGAGTAGGAAGGGAAAGACAGGGGGAGGGGGAGACAGGATCATCCCTATCCAAATCATCCTATATATATCAATTGTCTAACCACAAGGCATAGATAACACCCTAACCTGCCAGAGGTAAGGCAGAGGGACAACAGCTGTCAATGTCCTGCTGGTGTAAAGGTTGTTAAAATACGCTTGAGACAGTGGCAATGCGTAGGGGGTGCATGTGGGTGCGTGTGCACCCCCTGCGTGTGGCAGTGCACCCCCTGCAAAAAGGCACCACCAACACTGTTGGTGGCACCTGCGGGCGGTGACCACTTGCCACCCTTGTCGGTGGCATCTGCAGATGGTCCTGCATCGCCCCTTACCACTGCTGCCACTGCCAGCAGCGCCTGCGGGTGGTTGCCGACCCATGGTTGGCACTCGCCATGCCCCCCCACCCCACCACCAACTGTGTCAGTGGCATCTGCAGGAGCTCCCCACTTACCACTGCCTGACTCCCATGCTGACGCAGCCATGCCTCACCAGTTGCAGGGGGCATGCGCTGTTCATGGCTTGAGAGATCCAAGGAAGAAGGCCATGCCCCTCACTACAGAAAAAGACTGAAAAAGATCTGTACCAAGCTGACCCTGTGGTAAAATTCCTTCCTGACTCCAAAAATGATGAATCGTCTGACCCCAATTAGAGAAACAAGACCCTCAAGACAAGAATTTCCAGGTTTAAGTGTCAGCAAGAGCATTGACACAGTGCTGTAGCAATTACGTTTGCCAAAGCCCACAGCAGCAGCAGCCGCCCACCCTTGCTCAACGTGCAGATTTGGGGGGCACATGCCCCCCCATTCTTGCCTGGGAGTGCACGCAGTGGCGGAAGTCCCCCTTCCCCTATCCCTGTGCCCCAAATGAGCCACTTGCAGCAATATCCCACCCCCCCACAGCTGGGCAGGGCCTGTTGGCCCCCCTTCACTTTGGTACCCAGGGCAGTTGCCCCACTTGCTGCCCGCCCCCCCCCCTTGACACACCCCAGTCAAAATCCCCGGCCACATTGGCTGCAGCCAACACCCAATGCTTCTGCCAAAGGCAGGAGGGGGAAAAAACAAAACAAAACAGAAACCCAGACATGTAGCAACAGTCGCTAAACAAAGCGGCTTTCTTCAAGTTCTGTTCCCACCTCCTTGCTTACATTATTTGTAAGATAATGGCAATTTAGTTGTTAGCAAGAAAGAAGCTTTATATTTAGTGATTTGCAGTTTATACAGTAATAACCACAAGTTGAAATAATTGTTCCATCAAGTACTCACATAAACTGTGAACTTGGTTGGTTGCCCAGGGCTTAAGGTAGAGGGTGATGAGACAACTAAACACAGCATTTAAATGGAGGTGGAAAAAAACAGTTCAACACTTCATTCCTTGGGCCGGATCATCACCTAAGTGGGGGATGCGTACATAAAGTGGGAGACACACCTGTGTCTGGATTACCTACAGTTAATTTTAGGCAGCTCCTGGAGCTCTTAACACCTGGATTGTACAGACAACAATTAACACCTGAAACTAGTTGTAAGCACACCTTAGGTGGCTTGAGGTTACATCACTCCAGAGCAGGTTTATCTCTGATCTGTTACCCAGCTCATGTTCCATTAATGTGTGGCCACTCCCCAGAGATGAGCAGCCCAAGTTGCAGTCCTCCAGCATCCCAGGATACAGTGCAGTATCCCAAGATACTACTTCACCCTCCTGTTCTGTGTTGACAAACTATCCACCCCTTGAACTCTACTGCCCAGGGGACAGTTCTGTCACCAAGCCGACTCCCCCTCCCAGCCCCAGGGGTGTGACCCCCATGCAAACAGCCTGCAGAGCATGTGCCAGCTAGCCAGGGCATGAACAGGCCTGGGAGTGGGGTCTAGGGGGTTGGGGTGGGGAGGGAAGGGAAACAAAGTAGGGGGCTGGATTGGGCTCCCTGTGAGCTGGGGCTTCCTTTCTGGGGCAGGGGCAGTAGCTCATCCAAAAGTACCTTTCTCTCACTGCTCACAACCATCCCGGAAAGCACAACCAGCACCCTCCACACGCAAATCCCAATTTATTAAAACAAGAGACCTTCTTTAATTTACTTACCCTTTATTTATTTTTAAATTCTTCTTTTTTTTTCTTTTTCTTTTAGCCTCCAGTGGTTGATTTCCTGCATTTCACCACCTTTCCCCCAACCCCATTTTCTGTCTGCCTCCCATTTCATTACCCAGTCCCACCGTATCATCGCTCTGCCTCCCAGCTTCATGTCCCTGCCTCCCCAACCCATCTCACACATACGCCCAGTCCAGACTGCTCATCAGCCTCTAGTGGCAAGTCAGAGCTGTGCAGGCAGAGGATAGTCAGAGAAGCCTTAAGGTGCGACTGTCCAAACTTGAGCTAGCAGTAGCATCAGTCAACATTTGAGCAGCTCAATGTGCAATGTGTAACAAAGCCCAAATACTCTTCTGCTAGAGCTCCATATAAAAACATTTCAGTGAAGAGTGAGAAGTTTGGAGGGCCAAGGTGGAGTGGGAGCTTGGCTACTGTAAGCGGTACCTCGCAGAATGTTCAGACCCTACACAGAGATCAGATGATGGGGTGCTAAGAGATTTTGGAGCAGCAGGGATTCATTCTGGATGCCTTGTAGCACAAAATGGCTAGGATTATATCTGAGCTGGCTGCTGCCATGCAGACCAAGTTCCTTCTCTATTTCAATATCAGCCAGCATCCTTCACTGCAGATCTGGATGTGCTGTGGTATCTTTAGCTACAGCCTTCTTGGCTGCTGAAAGGAAATATTATGGAAACAGTTGGCCTGGATTCTTAATACTTTCTACATGAGGGCAAGAAGTAGTGAACTGGGGTCCTTGAAGAAGCTGATTAAGAGATGTGTGTTCCAGAAACCAGCTCCTGTCACTGACAATTGGTGTAATTCAGTGATTCTCAATAAGGCTGCCGTGGCACCCTGGGGTGTCTTCAGATCCTTTTAGGAGTACTGTGGGGTGCCATGAAATGTTAGCATGGTTAGGTATGCAAATGATTTAGAAGATAAACCCAGGACTTTTAAATAGGAATCCATAATGTTCAAAAAATTCTGACCTGCTGTGGTCTTCTTGAGTTCTTCCAATAGAAAAATTGCCATATTATTTTTCCACCACCAGAAATGTGTGAAAACTAAGTGAGAGGCACCTTAGGTCTAAAAATACTGAGAACCACCCATCTAATTGTTGATTCCAACTTTCAGGGAAGGTTAACCAGTGTCTTGATTGGAGGGACAGGGCACCATAACACCATGCAGCCTTCAGCCCAGGATGCCTGAGTGGCATGGTGCATTGGGGGAGCTTGCAGCCAGGGAGCTAAGGGTTAGTCACAGGGCCCAGGTACACGTGCAGCAAGAAGGTGCAGAGCGTAGGGTGGAAGGGTGCCCAGCATAGTGGGAAGGTGCAGAGAGCAGCAGGGGGAGGCAGAAGGGCATCCCTGTATTACTACATGCAGTCTTTTTAATCATTTTCCATGAGAAGTAACAGCCATCTCAAACAGAAGATGTGGTTGTCAGTAGAACATGAAGGAACAATGGAAAAGGCAGTAAAGTTCACTAAAACTGTTATATTGTGTAGTGGTTAGGATACAAGTGGGATACAGCCTCTTAAATCTGTGGATGGCGTGCACACATCCCTTTGCACACACTTAGCTTGTCCCTCCAATGAATGAGTAACTCACATGAGCCAAGATTGTCCTGGAAAAAGGTATTGACATATTTTCTCTCATACTTCACAGTTACTTCAAGTGGGACAATGAACCTGCAAGTCTGTAGGCTCCCAGGACAAAAGCTCTCTCCTAGGAGAAGCCTGATGCCCATGATGTCATTTTTTAGCCTAAGAGGTTGGGTTGAGCCTCTGCTCAACTGTTCACACCTTATTATGGCTTGTTACTCAGAGAATAACAACAGAGGTCAGATTTCTACCTAGGCAAAGCCTTTTATTCTGGGATCCTACAGATGCACAAACTCACTGTCCCACCTGTGATGTACCTAGATAATACTTTTTCCAGGGATAATGGGGCAGAGGGCTCATTTGAGTTAATTGCCAGGCAAGCTGAATACGTAAATGACTGTCCTGGCATGTTTTCAGGAGTCAAAACCTGGGCCAATCAGCCCCAGAATAAACCCAAAGTCTGTTTTCAGTCAGTGTTTTGCTTCTAGAAGCAGGTCAGAAAGTATCCAAATAGTTCGACCACAGATAACAGAACAACTGAGATGGGCTGCCCATCCGCCATGTTAGGCAATTTTCTGATAACCAAATGAACCTGCTATATTCATCTTAGACTGTGCTTGCCCAGGATTTGAGAGAGAAGAATGCAGTTCCCTTCTCTCCTGCAGACTTCCTCTGTGACCTTGGACAGATCACTTGGCTTTTCAATGTTTCAGGATATAGGCAGCCATAACAATTGTATTGATATAAAACAATACTGGTCTAGGCTTGTGCGGTATAACTGTTATGTCTTACATTCTATTGTGGTGACACCAGTAGATCAAAACTATTAAAGTTCAGGGTTAAAGTTACAGTTGCCTCTAACTTTTATCTGTTATGTCTGCATGCCCCTGCAGTGATACCTAGTAACAGCCGATAATGCCTCCCCAAACAGCAGGTCCACCTGCCTTATAAAGCAGGTAAGTTATAGCCTCAGTCCCCATCCATAAAATGAGACAAACAATATTTCCCTTCCACAAAAGGATGTTATAAGAGTAAATGCATTAAAAGGATGGAAAGGAACTTATCTTCTATAAGGAAAACTACACAAGCTATGTTTAAGATGGATGGAGGGGGAGTTGTTGATAAAATGTGTTTCTTTGAAGGAATTAGAGAACATCTGATTTACTTCATAGTTCTTCTACTCACCAATATTAAAGTAAAAAAGTCTAGAGCATCTTAACCTAAACCTCCTGTATTTTCAGGTCTCTTACTATGGCTACTAGACTTCCAATGAAGTCAACATTTTAGAGAACAGCAATATTAGAAAATAATTTATAAAGGGAAAGGAGAGAGGAGATGTTGACTGTGCTGCAAAAAACAATCAAGAGCTCTTGTGCTCCTACTAAAAGGAGTGCAGCAAATTCAGCTTTAACAAAAACTAATCAAAGATAAGAATATAGAAGTCATAAAAACATCAGGTACTGTACTGCAGAGGATGGGGAGAATTTATAAAATGAGCTGGAGATTGTAGAAAAAAAAAAAGAAAAAGGGAAAGCAAAGTCAAGAATGAAATGAAGATCACGTAAAAAGTTTCATTATTTATCTTAACATTTTTTTCAGCTATGTAAGAGGAAAAGAGATCATCAAAGGAATCATTAGGGTCTCCCAGAGATAGGAGAACAGGGTCTGGATGCAACCAGAGGTAGACATTACAGAAAAATTAAATGAACTTTTTGCTTCACTGTTCATAAGGGAGGAGGATGAACTGCTGCCAAAGAGAGAAATGCACTTTCCAGAGACAGAGAGACAGAGAGAGAAAATGAAACCCCAGAAGAACTGAAGGTCAAACAAAAAACAAGTTGTAAAGAAATTAGAGTTGGAGATTTCTGAGGGACTGTGAGGGCTGAAAGGACTCCTCATGCCATTCAGGAGGACACAGCAATGGGATGGGACCCCTTGAGCTGAGAATTGTAGATATTCCTGAAAGGTTCCTACTGGCCAGGAGGAAGGGAAGGCTGTTAATTAGATTAAGAAAGTTAGAGCATTGTGCATAAATGCCTTGAACTTCATTGAAAATAGGAAATATTGGCCATGCCAATTAGAGGTAAGATTAAGGATCCAGAGATATATAGTCGGACTCAAGAAAGCAAGGATAATAAAACATAGAGGCATTATGCTTCAGAGGGCTGAGCATAAGTGTAGGAGCAAAGAATCACTCAATTATAATCCCACCAGGGCCGCGGCTGACTCGCTGTACACGGTCATGGGGAATGTTCACGGTAACCACCTTGTGCCTTTGGGGTTTTCATTTATGTATCGAAGTTATGATATTATTTACCTGTCTCATGCAGGAGAGGAGGCCGCAGAGACTTCTGTTGGTAGGAGCTGCTACTGAAGCAGGGATTTCTGCACTGGGAGAGAGGGAATAGTAACAGTGGCTGTATAACACAGATCCATGTACCACACACAGGTAACTGTATAGGTGTGCTCTGTCCACAGATCCAAAATTGTGCAGGAGAAATACCACCCACTCGGAGACCCAGATCCCCACCAAGAGAAAAAAAACTAAAGAGAAAGGAAAGCCAAAGACTCCAGCCAGCAGGAACAGCTGCTGAAGCTGCCAAAGCAAGGACCTTTGACATGCAGAGAGCTTCCCACTGTTTGGCTGGACTTTCTGTGCCCTCTGCTGACTGGCCATTTTCTCCAGCCCTGTGCTTTCCTCTCCCTCCCAGTCTCTTTACCTCAGCTGCAATCCACACCTGCCCCTCAGACCTTCATTTTCCCTTGCCATGTCCTCCCTCCCCCAGCGCACTCTTTTTTTAACTCATTCCCTCCTACCTAGACCACTGCCCTGAGAAAGGAAGGAACTACCCTGCTGTTCGCTGCTTTTATGTAGTTCAGTCTGTCTTCTTCACCCTATGTTTCCTGTCTAACTAACATTTTAAATTGTTTGGGCAGGGATCATAGGTGGTGGAAGGGGGGACTAACAGGGCTTAGCCCCCACCAAACGTGGGGCAGCGGTAGGGCCACAGGGCAGCCCAGCTGAGGGCTTCCGGTGGCTGCAGCAGGGGTGGGGAGGGAGTGGGGCTGGAGTTGGGGCTAGGGGAGGGCTGCAAGGCTGTTAGGGCATGGGACTAAGCGAAGAGTGGCTCACCATCCCCACACCAGCCTTTTCCCCACACCCTGCTCCCTGCAGACTTTCCTGCCTGTGGTGGGGAGGAGGAACGCACACACATGCTCAGATCTCCCTCCCCCAAATTTTTTTCTCCCTCCACCCATGGCAGGGATCATTCTACTACTTGTGGGGTGCATCTACATGAGATGCTTAACTGCTCAGTAGCATAGTTGACTATGCAGTAATACACATGTACATGCTTACTGTGCAGTAAAAACACTCAATTGTGCAAAGGCAGGTAGCAAATCTACTCATGATTAGTTACTGCACAGTTATGCACATATAGACATGATCAAGGAGCAAGTTTGCTCCCAGATCAGCCCTGCCACTAGGGACTGGCCTGAGGCTAGCCCCAGGGCTCCAAGCTGGGAGCTTCTCCTGCCCCAGGGCTGGGCTGCCCTGCTCTGTCCTTTAAAAGCCTGCAGGCACTCAAAGCCCTGGGGCACACCAGCCAGGAGCCTGAGGGTACTCCAGGCCCCTGTGTTTCTCTGGGCAGGCTGCAGGCCAGCTGCACAGCCTGCTTGTACCCCAGTGCTGCTGCCTGGCACCATGCTGCTGTGTCACAACAGAGCTGTCCAGGCCTGCAGGCTGCTCCAAGCTGCTGCAGGGTCCAGCCAGGCCTGCCAGCCCCTAATCCAGGGGCGGGCAATTATTTCGGGTGGAGGGCCACTTACCAAGTTGTGGTAAGCTGTCGAGGGCCATATGGGTAGCCCTGACCCTTGACAGGTGCCCTGCCCCCTGGTCACCATCTTGGGACCAATGTCCCAGGGCCAGCACTGGTGGGGCCCAGAGCAGGGCACAGGCTGGCCAGGGTCTGTGGAGCTGGCCCAGCTTCATAGAGCCCCCGCCAGCCAAGACCCTATACCCCTGATGCCCTGCTCTGGGCCCTGCTGGCACTGGCCCTGGGACACAGGTGCAGGCCCTGCTCCCGCACCTCCTCACTCCCGGTGCCCCCCCAGCCCCATGGTACAGGCAGGGGGCAGGTCGCAGCCTCGACCTCCTGCTTGCTGGCAGGGAAGAAGAAGGCGCAGAGCGTGGGGAAAAGTGGCCCCTCGCCTGCCCCGTGGCCAGTGCTCCCTGCTGCAGCCACTCGCAGCCCATGTGGGGCTGTTCTGAGCAGGCACAGACAGCCCCAAGGGGCTGTGAGCAGCTGCAGCACGGGGCACTGGCCATGTGGTGGGTGAGGGTCCACTTTTCCCTATGGTCAGCATCAGCTTGTAACCCACCCCCACTGCCAGCCTAGGCCCCATGCCGGCTTTGGGCTCGCCCGTCAGGGCTGCACTGTGGTGGCAGCAGCGGCCCCCCCCACTTGCCGCGCCAGGCAGTGTTTGCTGCTGCTGCTTGGAGCTCATGCACTGGGCAACAGCAGCAAACACTGTCTGGTGCAGCAAGCTGGGGGGCTGCAGCTGCTGCTGCCGTGGCACAGCCCTAGCGGGCAGGCCCGGAGCCAGCGTGGAGCCAGGTTACAAGCTGGTGCTGAGTGCAGGGGAAAAGCGGCCCCTCTCCCACCCCGTGCCCGGTGCCCCACGCTACAGCCACCCGCAGACCCATGGGGCTGCATGTGCCTGCTCAGGACAGCCCCATGTGGGCTGCAAGTGGCTGCAGTAGGGAGCGCCAGGCATGGGGCAGGGGAAGGGCCGCTTTTCCCCTGCGCTCAGCACCAGCGCCTTCCCTGCCCTTTCCCCCACCCCACCGCTACCTGAGCTTCCCGCACCGGGGCAGCCATGTTGTCCCCCTCCTGGGGCTTCTGGATGGTGGGGTGGGGCCGGGTGGGCCCTGCTCTTGCAGGAGCCCACCGGGCTTCCCCTGTGTCCTATTGCTCTTGGTTCCTGTCATCTTTGACAGGAACCAAGGACAGATAAATTTTAATTTTCTAAATTTTTTTAGGGGCCCCGTGGGCCGGATAGAATGGCCTTGTGGAATCAGAAAAAATATATGCCTTAAACTTTGATTATTTTAGTTATAAGATGACATAACCGCTTTGTGTAGAATTGCTGGCTCTGTACAGTAGAACAGATAAGGGCAAGTGTTTGTTCTTTGTCACTCCTCTGCAACTGCTTTGCTCACCGCAGAAGGTAGCAAAAAAAAAGTATATACAAAGTTAATTTCCAGGTGCAAGGAGGTTTGTGAACTAATCTCGCCTCCCCCATTAGTTCCCATCCTGATTACAGCAAAAAAATAATGAAGTAATATTATAGCCGCTTTTCATGCTAATTTCACTATATGATCACGTGAGTTGTAAGCAACTGTTAAAAAGTATATAAGCCTCCTGATTTTGCTCTTGGGGGGGGACCCCTTCCAAGTGCTTGGGAAATCCATGTCACTTTGGAACTCCCCTACAGGTGTAGTTTCTTTTGAATAAAAGCTTCTGCTGACCTGACCCAAAAGTATGCTGCGTGTGTTTCCACGACAGCCTTGCAGGCTGGATCTGGCCCGCAGGCCATATTTTGCCCACCCCTGCCCTAATCCCAGCTGCAGACAGCTTCTGGCTGCTGGGCCCAACTCCACCTGCCCACAGCCCACCCCCAGCAGCCTGCCTTGAGCTTGCAGGTGCTGTGGGGTGCCATGATGCTACCAGTCCCATGCCAGGCCCTTGCACTAGGCACTGCAGGCAGCTGTCCAGGCCTAGCAAGACAGGGACAGCAACGCAGGGGCCCAGGGAGTTGATGCAGGACCTATAATTGTGTCCTCCTCATCTGTGACCATGTCCAGGCCAGTGCCCACCACCTAGAGCCCCAACTGGTCACAGGAGGAAATTTCATGGTGCTGTGGAGTGAGATGGAGGTGCAACACCAGTTCAAGCAGGGCAGGTGCTCCAGTGCCCACATCTATGAGGGGCTGACAGCCCGGATGTGGGAGTGTGTGCACGAGTAGTCAGCACAGTAGTGCCACATAGAGGTCAAGGACTTGTGGGCACAGTTGATTTTCCATGCCAGATGTACCGCAGTCTGGAGGGCATGGGTATCCATGGGGAGGTGCAGCCACATACCAATTTCCTGCCACTCCAGGCGTGGCCAGAGCTGCTCCAAGAGATCCCAAAAGGTGGCCCGGGTCATCCTGAAGGCCTGAAGCCACTGCTCAGCATCCCAGGTGTGCTGGACTTGCCGCCGCCAGTGCTGGCTGGCCCAGTGGGCCCTGAGGCAGCGAGGCTGGAGGCTCAGGAGGGTGATGGCAGCCCCAGCGGTGGCATCCTGGAGCCCATCATCAGTGTGCCTGCCAGGGTTTGGCCAGGTGGACGGGGTCGAGGCAGCAGGTGTGTGGCAGCAGCCCTTGGACAGCACACCATGTCCTGGCAAGCTGTCACTGTGTGTGGGGGAGCTGGGTGGGGTGAGACAGACATGGGCCAAGTGGCGGTTGGTGCAGTGGACCAACAGGGCCAGCACAGTGGCCAGCAGGAGCCCAGGGCACTGGTCATTCCTGCCAGGGGCAGAGGCTAGAGCAGCCACAGCATAGGGAGGCACAGGCCGTGTGCTGTCCCTTCACTGGGCATGCTGCTCCTAGCCAGGGAAGTGGTTGGCCAGAGAGCAGCGAGCAGGGCTACCTTTTGAAAAGAGCAGCTGCAGCAAGAGCCCATTGCAGGGCCCTGGGAAGCAGGAGCAGATTGGCAGCAAATCTGCTCCCACTTCGTGCATGTATAGACGCCTGCCCAGCACCATTTACTCACAAGTAATTTACTTGTAAGTAAACTGGTGCCACAACAAATACACATGTAAATATGACCTGCCTCTAGTTCTTCTTAACACATCAGGGCTTCGCTCATAGTTTCTCCTCATAATAAATATGATTGAACAATAATAATAATGCATTGCGTGGCTGAAATGTGTAGTGTTTGCAAAGTGATAGGAAGAAGAAAAGCTTGTGAGGCCTTGCTTGAATGTTGTACATCCCCATTAAGAGCCTTCTCTCAATATTTTTCATCGTGCATCCCCTCTACCCATTTAACCCTGCCCCACTGTGCACAAAGACAAGCAGAGGATTTACACGTGCACACATTTTTATAAATATTATTTGCCTGGGCACACGAAGTTATTTGCACACATCATGTATAAACCCCTTGTAAAAAGCTAGGTTTTTCTTATCATCAAAAGGAGATGCATGACATCCAAATAAATGGTACAGAAGGTACCATGAAGTCCAGATGTAATTTAGGCATATCTAGAAATATCTAACATGAATATCTAGCTCTTATGCAACATTTTTAATCTGTAGGTCAGAAAGTATTTTTATAAAATCCCTACCCCCACTGAGGCACAGATTAATTAAGTGACAGGTCCAAGCAGGCTTTTATCAGAGCTGGAAACAAAAACCGGTGTCTGCTGAGTCAGAAAACAGCATTCTACCCAGTATCTACCCACTGCTTCTTGTGCTCAAAGTCAGCTGTGAGAAGTGCTAATACGAAGCAGTCTGTACAGTAGTTTGTGAACAGAACAAAAAGTCAGCAATCCTGGAGTCTATTGAGAAAGTCACTTGTCTTTCCAAGAGACTCAAATTTCTATCTGTAAATGGAAATAAATCATGTTTTTTACCTTGAAAGAAACTATTTAAAACTACTTGTAAACACTAATGGACTCTGAATTAATTGTAACCTCCAGAAGAGGAAGAATAAAGACATCACTGAGTAATGATGCTTACTCAACATTGAAAGGGTTTTTTTGGAAATGTCTTTTATTGGGCCAACTGTATAGTTAGAAAAGATGTTAGCCAAACTGGCATCCCTTGGATCTGGAAAAGCAGCAGATACTAGAGCTTAAGTTAAATGCCAACTAAAAGAATGACTTGTTTAACTCTGCCATGGAAATAAAAATAGTCACTTAAAGAAGTGCAATAGGGCTGAAAAAAAAGAAAAAAAAACAAACTGTGAAGCAAAGAGAAGTTATATTCTTGCACCTTCCCTGGACCATCACAGCAACAATAACATGCCAACCCTACTACTTGCTCTATGACAATAATAAAAAAAAGTTAATAAGATGTTAAATGTATTAAGAAAGGAATAGACAAAGAGTGTACACAAGAAAACATTAGAATCAATTGGGCATCTTCACAATAGGAAAACAAGAGAAAATTTTATTCATATAGCATCTTCCATGTAAACTATATCACAAAGTGCTTTGTAGAATTAACTGATGCAATTATAGGATTAAACCTAATACTAACAAGAGGAAAGAACTTGGGAGGTATATACAATTGAGGAAAGAGGCATTTCCTTGCCAACAGTTGAAAGAAAATGGAGACAAAAATGGAAGCAAAAAAACCCCCAAAAATATAGGAAGGCTGTTCTAGGTGACAGAAGCTGCAAAAGAAGTAGGTCTTCTACCAGTGATGGGGAGATTTTGGAAGAGAGAAGGCCAGGGAAAGATGAGCAGAAGGAGCAAAATGGGGAGAAAAGAGAAATAAAATCTAAGAAGTAGACAAGAACAAGTCACTGGGAAGGTATTAGAAATAAAACCTTGTTCTTTTGTAGAAGATGGAACCAGTAGAAGGAAGTATGTGTGCTGTACCAATACTTTTCTATGTGCTTGTGAGAAGGTGGTATTGACACACTGTACACAATGGATTCTCAAAAGCAAAGACTTGAGGAATAAAGAAAGCAATAGAGTTTGAGTTAAAAAACAGAGTTAGTGACTAACAATGATCTAGAATAAGGGATCCAACTCTGTGCCTCAGTTTCTCCTCTCAGTCTTTGCCAGTTTACATTACAAACTATTTGGGAGGAGGGCTGTTTCTACAAGAGCAAAATGCGGCCCTAAACTCCAGAGGGGCCTAAAAGTGTTACTGTAATACAAATATTTATAAGTAGAAAGGTGTTGCCATAGTCCATACAAAATAGTTGAATATCTCAATCAAGGTCTGACGTACACGTGCAGTTTTTCAGAGAAGTTGAGAAGGGAGATTTGCGGACAGACGGGAGGACGCAAGGATTCCACCAAGGTTACAAACAGCAAAGCAAATGAAAAGCCTGAGCTATGGAGGAAAGCAGAAAAGATTCAGCTGTGCCTTTTTTCAGACTCTGAGCTAGCAAGAGGAACCAACAAATCACGATGAGCCTTTCCAGAGCAGCTTTCATCTATACTTGTCAAAGTGTTTTACAAAAGTAGATAAGAATCACTATCTCTGGGGTACAGTAGGGGAAACTAAGGTGAGAAAGTTCAGTATGGTCATATCGTCTACAATACCTCAGCACAGGTCTTGTGAAAAATAAGCCTGAGCTTGGAGACATCCTCTAAAGGCCAAGGCTGCTCATGAAGTTGCTCTACCTCTTCCGTAACGCCTGCTATCTCATCCTGGGAGTCTCCAGTGGGTCAGGGAACTGGTGTTGGAGCAGTCCAGGGAGCCCCACAAGCAAAATTCTGTCTTTGGAGCAAGTCTCAGGGGTTCAGTCCCATCATCCTCAAGCCTGCTGCTGACATGGTAGAGAAAAGCCCATAGCTAGTTATTAGTGGAAGAGGGAAGAGTGAAAGAGGGAACATAACTCAGTTTCAAAGTGGTCTATAGAATAGGCTACATTGTCTTCTGAGAGAGAATGGACAGGAAAAAGTCACTAAAAATGCCCACTTACGTACAACTGAGTAACTCTATAAATGTGCTCTGGCAATTTACTGTTAGGCTAGAGACAGACATGACACATAAACTGGTTTAAATGATCAGAAATTCATAGATTCAAGAACACTAGGGCTGAAAGGGACCTCGGAAGATTATTGAGTCCAGCCCCCTGCCCCAGGGGCAGGAAGTCAGCAGGAATCATAGGATCCCAGTAAGATAGACATCCAAATGTCTCCTGAAGGTATTCAATGTAGGTGCTTGAACCACCTTCGGCAGAAGTCTATTGGTTTAAACCTGTAACAGAACAGATGTTCAGTGCACATAAGTCAGTTTGAAAATGGCTAAAACTAGTTTGAGATAAACCTGGTTGAATGTAGCATCAGACTTAACTGATTTGGCTTAAACTGGTTTATGCAATGTCTGTCCCAGAACCCTAGCTTAAGATAAACCAGAGACCACCAGCATCTAGGCATGCTCTATGGGCTGGGCCTGCCCCTCTGCCCACAAGTCAGAGCAGGGACAGGCAGGAGTGGGGGTCTGGCCAGGTAGAGGTTTAATTCCCCCATTCCTGTCCCACCGGCAGGGACCTGAGCCGGGTCTGCCAGGTGCTTCCCCCTCCTGCTGCAGCACCAGGCACCAGGGCCCCTTAGGTGGAGGGGGCAGGGAGGGGGGTTAGTCTCCTCGGCACCCCTACTGGCAGCCGGGGTAGAGGGGAGACTGGCTCCCTGCGGCAGAATAGGCCCCTGCTGTCCCCTCTGTGAAAGGATGGAGGGAAGAGGAATAACCCCATCTGACCTC
This sequence comes from Alligator mississippiensis, assembly GCF_030867095.1. Lineage (NCBI taxonomy): Eukaryota > Metazoa > Chordata > Crocodylia > Alligatoridae > Alligator > Alligator mississippiensis. The sequence continues at coordinate 24,335,780 of NC_081826.1, read as the reverse complement.
CCCCAGCCCCCAAGGGGCCCTATGGGCTGCCTGTGCGCCCCCCCAGGCCACTGCAATGGGAGGGGCAGGGCACTTGGTGAGGGCAGCAGCCCATCATAATGTCCAGCAGTGTGAGCCCCTTCCCAGTGGGTCCCCTGCTGTGGGATAGGCAGCACTGCAGCAGACTTTGCGCAGCGTCACCAAGGCCTGGAGGGGGCCAGAGGAACGCCGCCCCCCCCCCCACCAGCACCACCACCACGGCCACTTTCGTCTCACCGCAACACCCCCCCCCCGCCACCTGGAAGGGGCTCCTGCCCCTGCATGGTTGCTCCCCCCTCACTGTTTCAGCAGGTGGGTCGGGGCACAGCCAGATGTCGCAGGCTGGGCAGATCTGGCCTGCAGAGGGGCTTTGTCTGGCCCCTGGTGGGTCCCTCAGTCCTGTTGGGCTGAGGTGCCACTCCCTGGGCTTGCAGTGGGGCTGAGGCTGCTCCACGGCGGGACTGCCTTTCTCAGAAGCCCGGCCACAGCAGGTCATTTGCTGCTGCCAATGACCCCAGCCCCGTGGTACAGGCAGGGACCACCACACGCAGCCCTGACCCCGCATGCCCCATGCCGGCTCCAGGCTCCCCCATCCAGGCTGAGGAGTGTCAGTGGGGGAGAAATGGCTGCTCAGAGTGGGGGAAAAGCCCCTCCCCATACCGCTGGTGGCACTTCCAGGTGCAGCCACCTGGAGCCGGCATCAGGCTGCCCTGTGTCTCCACCACCAGCTCTGGGCTGCCCTGCAGGGCAGTGGTGGCAGCACAACAGACACAGGGCAGCCCGGTGCCGGCTCCGGGTGGCTGCAGCAGGAAGCACTGGAAGCAGGAGAGGGAGGAGCCATTTTTGCCCTGTGCCAGCTCCAGGCTCCTCCGTCCAGGCTGAGCAGCGCCGGTGGGGGAGAAACGGCTGGAGCAGTGAGGGGGAAGCAACCATGAGGGGCCAGGAGCCCGTTCCTGGTGGTGGGGGGGGTCATGTTGTAGGGTAAGGAAAGAGGCCGCAGTCGTGGTGGTGGGCGGGGGGGCTCTGGCTCCTCCAGGCCCCGGTGCTGCCGCACGCAGCCTGCCGCAGCTCTGCCCACCTCAAAGCGGGCTCCCCCACTGGAAACGGACTCGCACTGCTGGACATTATGATGGGGTGCTGCCCCCTCCCACTGCAGTGGCCCAGCAGGGGCACAGCCAGCCCATAGGGCCCCTTGGGGGGGGGGGCTGGGATGGGGCTATTCCCCTTTCCTCCATCCTTCCACAGAGGGGACAGCAGGGGCCTATTCTGCCACAGGGAGCCAGTCTCCCCTCTACCCCAGCTGACAGTAGGGGTGCTGGGGAGACTAACCCACCTCCCTGCCCCCTCTGCCTCAGGGGCCCAGGTGCCCGGTGCTGGAGTCGGAGGAGGGAGCAACCAACAGATCCAGCTCGGGTCTCTGCTGGTGGGACAGGGACAGGGGAACTAAACCCCACTCTCTCTAGTTAAGCCCAGACTGGCCATGCCCCCCTCCCCACAACTTCCCTGCAGCCGAGGGCATGCTCTAGCACCCCCAGCTCCTGGCCTGAGCAACAGCAGGCATGTGCCCGCATGTCTGCTCTGTTACAAACTGGTTCAGCCTAGGCAGGTTAGACTAACCTGCAATGGCTGAATCAATTCAGGCTCAGGATTTTTTAATGTCTGTCCCTAGCCTTAGAGGTCAGATGGAGAAGTGAATTTTAAAAAAGGGAACTAGGAAACAGCTTCTGATTGGTCAGTGTATTTTGAAAGATGTAGTAGAAATAGAAAAGTAGAGAAGAATAGATTAGAGTGGTGTTTCTTAATCCCCTCCCTACATGCCCAGAAAGTCAGTGGTAGCGGGGTACAAGTTGTTGAGTGTTTTGCTCTAATTTAATACCTTGAAGGTCAGGTGTGCTCTGTTAATCACCTGAAACACCACACGCAGATCAATTATATAAGCTTGTCATTGCCATCATAGATTCAACTACTATAACAATTTTGAAAATGTAAGAGGGTATTGTGAATGCAATTTTACCTCATATAAGGGACTGCCATTATGAAAAACCTGGGAAACCCTGGACTGGAGGAAGAATTGAGACAAGAAGCCTTTCAAAAGGAAAAGATAATCAAAAGATGGAGCTGGACACAACCGATCTCTCTCTTGTGATCTTTATTTAATCATTAAAATATTTAAAATGCTGATTTAATTAAAACTATTCAAAATTATTTTAAAATTAGGTTGAATTTTTTTTAACTTATGCAGGACAGATTCCATACTCTCCTATTTTACATATCCAACCCTCACTTTTTGTCCACTGGAAAAAGACACTGGAGATGAGAAAACGTAAATTAAAAAATGAAAGATAGGGAGAATCCACACTTTTATTTTTTTCACACTGGGAAAATGCAAAGTGAGATTTTATGCTGATTTACTCCCACTTAAAGTGTTGCTTTTAAGACAAGCATGTTTTTTCCCTTTTAAATATTGTTTACTTACTCCTTTCCCTCTCTTCTAATGGAAAAAGGAGAGCAGGTAAAAACTGAAAGCAGCTAGGTATTTCCTCTTCAATTTCAAAATACCAAATATAAAACAGTTTTTATTTTTTTATTTTGTAAAATTATTTGTTTGACTAAAGCCCTCTTTATTGTTCAAAACATTTCAACCAGCTCTAGACTAGCTTGCTGTCACATAAATAGCCCCTGCTTCAGGTAGGATCCTGAAGAAGCAATAACAAATGATCTGTTTGTTTCAGTCAGCAAATTACTATATTTCCTAAAAAGGTTTAAAAGTGGGGAGGGGCCACTATAAGACCAAGAGGTAGCGTTACCTCTTTTTCTGCAATTTTCCATGTTTAATAACTCTACTCTGCTTTTAGCAGTCCCATGGTTTCCATCTCCACAGTCCCTCCTTCTCAAGGTGTTACAGTTTACTACACAGATTTAGGATGAATCCATCTAATCATAAAATCTCTATTATCCTTATTTCATCAGGGTGGTAAACTCTTTGATCACTGTCCTAAAGGTATCTGCAGGGAGAGCAGAGAAATCAGATTGTAATAAACATAAAATATTTAAACAATTTTTATTCCATATAACCTATTCTGAATAGACAGTGTAACATACCTCAAGGTCAGGATCAAATTCAGGGATTAAATGACAGATATTCTTGGACAGACTGGGCCCATCTATACGAGATGCTACATCATTGTAGCAACATGGTCTGTAGCATCGGCAGGCAAAAACCGTGATGCCGTAGCAACATGGTCCCTCACTATAGTGCGTCGCTACAGCGATGTAGTGGCTAAAAATAACTGCATCGTCGACACAGCACAGTAACGGCTGTTACTGCACTGTCATTTAGTACTTCCTTTAGGAGTCATTTAGTCTATGACGGTGCAGTAACAACGGCACTGTAGGGGAATGTGTAGATGCGCCCACTGTGTTATTATATTTAGCCAATCTCCAATCACGAATGAAGTTGATCCAAATTACTCAGGTACCAGAGTTCTTTTGCTCATGTCGTTGGTGGTGAACAGCTCTCTTTTTTCATTGTATGCAATCAATGCTAAGAAGCTCCCTTTTGCAGGACCTGAAGTAGGCAGCTCTGATTTCTGAGAGCACTATTTTCAGAGTAGCTGATGACATACATGTGGGCTAGGTACAGACATTCAAAAAGCCAGAGGCAGAATTGATGCACGTTGCACAGTTTTCTGTAGGCGGCGTAGTTTAGATTGATAGTGAACAGCATACATGTTCACTTTCTGGTGGCGGGAGGGGGTGGCAAATCTTAGACCAGTTTCTGTTATTTTTAAAGCAGTCTAAGTGTGCCAAACTTCTTTTCTGTTATGGGTATAGACCAGTTTCCATGCACTTATACCAGTAAAAGTATAATGTGTGTACCTGGCCATGAGGTTTATTCCCCTGTGTCCTTCCATGTTCCTAACTTGGAGGATCCTGGCCGAACAAGCTAAAGTAGTTCAAAACTCCCCCAAACTTTTTAAGCCTGCCTTTTCTATTTATCACGAGGCATCTTGCTGGATAAACTACTCAGAATCTTTGGAGAGCAAAGAAGTTACCTCTTTTCCTAGTTAGGTTAGGGAGAAAACCATAAACTCTGCAGGAAGAAGTCCTACTTAATTATCTAAATTACCTCAGCTGCTTTGTCTTAACTCAAAGTTTTCATGGGTAATTGGTCCTTACCACCTTCACAGTTACAGAGAAATGGGTCAGGTCTAGAAATAGCACCTAGTACCGAACTTCCTGTCAAAGACGTTGCAGGAGACTTGAACTCCCACAATTTCCTATGCTACTGTTTGAACTAATTTTACTTTGCCTTCAAACTTGGCATTTTATGCTTGGTACCAAGCTTTACATAAATAGTAATCTTGAATCAGCACAAGTACTTTCCTTCGTGAAAGAGATTGAGTGTTCGTGTTCTTAGTTGACTACGTTAGGTGCTTGGTAGCATAATTTAATATAAGCTTCTCTATAAATCAAGCCTGGTAAGCCTGAGCCTTAGAACCAAACATTCTAAAGCTTCTTCTTTATATATAATGCATAAGCATATTGTAACACAAATGTCATATCAGCTTGTCACCCATCCTGCTGTTTTTCAATACAGATCTCAATGTTCTATACCCAAGCCATTTTAGTGTTTGTTAGGCTGTGTTTGGCTACTGGAAACACCATCGTGAGAGAAAATCAGACAAGATTATTACCCAGTATCTCCTGTAGCTGACCTGTGGCAAAAGCTCTCTCTAGGGAGGGCACGTCTACATAAGACACTTCAAGCACAGTAGACTAACTCTACTATGCATTAGCACGGTGGGCAAGGCCTGTGCTAATGCATTAATGTGCAGTAGATTTAGTCTAACACTCAGTAGCATCACAAAAAAAGTTCATCTGCACTAATTCCTAGCAGTGCCGATTATGGCTCATTAAGTTAGTACCTGTCATTATAGGTACTAAACTTAATGCGCCGTAATTACAGCACATTAATGAATGTGTAGACGTGCCCTGTGTAGGAGGAAATGGGTGTTGTTTCAGTACACCAGTCGATCATTACCATACTGATTCATAGATTCATAGATTGTTAGGGGCTGGAAGGGACCTTGTAGATCATCCTGTCCAGTCCCCCTGCACTAGGCAAGAAAAGACAACTAGGGACAAGTGACTCCAGCAAGGTGACTGTCCAGTCTCCTTTGGAAGATTTCCAGGGTAGATGACTGCACCACCACTGGAGGGAGTTTATTCTACAGTCTGGACACCCTGACTGTGAAGGAGTTTTTCCTGGAATCGAGCCTGAAACGACCTTTCAGGAGTTTGTATCCATTGCTCCTGGTCTTCCACAGGGGTGCCTTGGTGAACAGCTGTTCACCAAGTTCTTGATGTATTCCCTGCTACCAAGTCTCCTCTCAGCCTTCTCTTCTGCAGGCTGAAGACACCCAGGTCCCTCAGCCTCTCCTTGTATGGCTTGTCTTGCAAGTCCCTGATTATACAGGTGGCTCTTCTCTGGACCCTCTCAAGTTTTTCCACGTCCTTGTTGAAGTGCAGCGCCCAGAACTGGACACAGTACTCCAGCTGTGGTCTCACCAGTACGGAGTACAGTGGGAGTATCCCCTTAGTTTTGCATGAGATGCAATGGTTAATGCATGCCAACGTGTTGTTTGCCTTGCTGGCCACAGCATCGCACTGCCGGTTCATGTTCATGAGATGGTCAATCACTACCCCTAGGTCCCTTCTGGCTGTGGTGCAAGTCAAATTGTCACCACCAAGCCTGTATGTATGTTGGGGATTGTTTTCCCCCAGATGGAGCACCTTACACTTCTGAGTGTTGAACTTCATCTGGTTACGGTCTGGCCAACTCTCCAGCCTGTTCAGGTCTGCCTGTATCTGCAACCTATCTTCTGGCATGGCCACGTTCCCCCCATAACTTGGTGGCATTCACAAACTTGGCCAGCGAGCTTTTCACCCTCACATCCAAATCGTTGATAAAGATGTTGAAAAGCACCGGTCCAAGCACAGACCCCTGAGGGACACCACTGGCCGCTTGCCCAGATAACACAGATCCATTCATGAGAACTCTCTGGGTCCTACCATGCAGCCAGTTTTCCACCCACTCAACTGTTGAGCAGTTAAACCCACAATCTTCCAATTTTTCCGTAAGGATATCACGGGATACTAGATCAAAAGCCTTTTGAAAGTCTAGGTATATAATGTCAACCTTCTCTCCCATGTCCAGGTGGCAAGAGACCTGTTCATAGAAGGAGATGAGCTTGGTAAGACAAGACCTACCTGTGACAAAGCCATGCTGGCTGTTGTTCAGAATCTTACCCTAATGAGCGTATTGCACATCAATTCTTTAATGAGTTTTTCCAAGATTTTCCCTGCGATGGAGGTTAGGCTGATTGGCCTATAGTTGCCTGAGTCCTCCCTCTTCCCCTTCTTGAAGATGGACACAATGTTGGCCCTCTTCCAATCTGCAATGACCTCAGCCAGCTCCATCAGCACTCTCAGGTGAAGTTCATCTGGTCCTGCTGACTTATAAATGCCTAGTTTTTCTAGTTGGTTTTGCTCCAGTTCAGCATCCACCATGGGAAGGCTATCATTCCCACCATGCCCCCTGTGATCCTTATCTCACTTGTCTTTCCCCTTGGTTCAGTGAAATATCAAAGCAAAGTAGGCATCCAGGAGTTCAGTTTTTCCTGAGTGTCCATTACCAGCTGTCCCGAGGTGTTAAGCAGGGGCCCCACACTTCCATTTATATTCCTTCTGCTCCCTACATACCCAAAGAAGGACTCCTGTTGTCCTTGACACCCTTGGCTAATTTAAACTCAGTCACTGCCTTAGCTTTCCTAATCATTTCCCTACAAGTGCGGACCACTGTTATCTAGTCCTCCTTGAGGACTGTACCTAGCTTCCACTGTATGTACACCTCTTTTTTCTTTTCCAAGAGGACCTCAATGTCCCTATTGAGCCAGGAGGGCTTGCCAGCCCTTCTGCTACCTTTCCTCTTCATGGGAACAGGGGGTTTTTTGGTGATTGTCCATATGGTCTTCTTTCTTTGACTATTAACATATGGCTAGCTTCTTTTGTATATTCTCTGGTTTCAGTTCTGGCTTTAGAGGACATTCCAAAGTATCGAGCACTGTTAACTACCTTGAAGCTGGAGAGTTTTTTGGAAATGCATTTCCCCAGGAAAATGCAGTTCTGATGTACAAATCTGTGTTTTGGTGATGTCCCGCTGTTTCTCAATTATGCAGATACGCTGAAGCAGACACAAGGAGGTCAAATGATTGCCTGAGGTCAGAGAGTGAATCAGTGATTCAGCTAAAATAAACCTACAATCGTCCAAGCTCTGATTCTCTTTATCTAGCTATTAGACAACATGCTTTCTATTCTGTCATACATTTGGCTTCTATCCTCCTGCTTTCAGGATTTTAGTGACTGTTTCATTAATTTATACCATAACTCTTATTGATCTTCACAAAAGATGGAATAAGTGAAGGTGCAATTATACTCCATTAAGGGACTGCATAAAAGTGTGATTATAGGGTCATTTTTCTAATATATTCTGATATGTAATTTCTTAGCTCTAGGGGATACTTGGCTCAGTAAAATTTGGGGCCAAACTGGTCAAAAATATTCTGATGGAGCAGCTTTCTGAACAAAAAAGAGAAGCAGGTGACACTGAAAAGTTTTGTAGGAATGAAATTTGGTGGAAAGTTTCAAAGGAAATTTTTTTTTAATTGTCTTTTTGCTTAGTTTCAACCATTTACTTGATGACCTCCTTGACTTGCCTGCCAAATAGTATATAGTAAATCTTTTGACTTTTTTGATGCAATGTAAATTATATTTTCATACACCGTTTGTCAGAACAATAGATTTGAAACTTACCATTTAACTTCCTCAGTATATTTTCTCTCATTAGGGCCAAGACAAAACATTTTGGAATATAGAATTTTGCAAAAATATGTGTTTGCATTTTTGTCTTGATTCAGACCAAAACCAAGTTTCAAAATCTCTCAATTTCCCAGAGGATAGAAATTCCAGTTGTGGCTAATTCTAATATTGAATTATATGTTAAAAACTCTGAATAAAATATTAAGTAAGTGCCACTTTGAGTTTGTTTTATAGTGTCTAAATAATCCCATGTCTGTCATATTCATTTATCAAGAGCTGTTATTTTTCTCTAATAGCACCTGCAATGGGCCAGTAACAGTGGAAATATAAAGGAGGGCAAGAGCCTTGACTCAAAGAGCATGCAATCTATGAAGCCTGCATGCCAGAAGAATAGATTTGATCGTGTCATTTAGAGAAAAGAAGTCTTTCTGGTCTTTTTTTATACTGCCAACTCAAGCCCTTCTCCCCTGCCCAAAATCCTCATTTACCACTGTATATTCAGAATGAATAAAAAATTATGGCCATCACAATTTTTAGTTGAAATACATCCATTTCCACTGAGAAAACACTGATCCAGATTTATCCCTGGTAATGCCTAAGTGGAGCAACAGCAGTGGATGAGTTTATGCTCAGTATATAAACCTTATTTTACATAATACAGGAGATAGAAGAAATTAAAGAGGAATAAATTGTATTAAAGTCACAGTTAGCAGCGTAGAGAAAAAGAGAAATAAAAATATCAATAACTGTCCCCAACAATAGACAGGGAAAGTGGGAAGATGATCAGCTGAAGTGAGTATCAGGAGGATCTCTTTTAAAAAGAGACTAATAAAATGAGAAGGAACTTTATAACACTGTTCATTCTCCAGATTCCTTTAATGACGCATGTCAGCCTGCATCACTCCCGTCATTTGCCATGACAGATCCAGCTTGACACAATGAATCACAATAGTACAGGCTGTGGGACGAGTAGCAGTTTGTTGAGTGCGGCTGTTAAATTGCTGGTTTTCAATTATGGTCATCGACTGGATAGAACCCAGTGGCACAGGCAGCAAGCTACATTTTGTTTGCAGATAATGGTAATGCAATAATTGGAGGCAGCGGGACCTTTTAGCACTCCCTGTTCTCAGTGCTGATTTCAGAGGGATGGTAGATTTCTACAATATGCCATACCTTTCTAGGCAGAAGCCTGACTCTGCAGAAGATAAAGGAGTAAAAATATGTAAGCACTTTAGTATTCAAAATCCTCTCAATGCCAATTGCAGCATAATATATTCAGTGTAAATTTGTGCTGATCTTGGATCTAAAAATCATCCCTTCTGCCAATAATTTGCATTCTAGGTATTGCTTTTGAGTCAGGAGCACAGTAAATTGCAGTGTTTGGATTTTATGGCACAAACAGAACTCAAGGCCTGACTTGTCTTAATGAGACCAGTGTAAACCAGGAGCCCTCCACAAAGTCAGCAGAGTTTCACAGGTGTAAGGGAGAAGAGAATTGGGGCTTTGTTTTTAATGAGCAAATGCATTGTTTGTTTTCTTGCTGTGACAAATCTGAGGCCACCTAGGAACTTCACAGTCATTACTTGCCCACTGGGACCTTCATGAGTAATAGAGAGACACAGTAACAGCTTGGAGAAGGCTTGGAGCCCCCTGCTCCAGAAAAATGAGTAGCTGTCACTTGAGCTAAAGGAGAATTTCCACTAGTCCAGTGTCTATGACAGAATTGAACCATTCTGATTCAAGTCATGCAATGGCAGCAGTATGCACTAATGCATGCTCTCTCTCCCACTTTCTTTTATGACAGGACCTCCTCTAGGATCGTTCCTTTTTTTCCCCCTCTTTTCCAAAAGTCATGGGTCAAACTGGCCCAACCTCCAACTGCCAGACTGCCACTTGTTTAAGTCCAGAGTCTATCACTGTTGATCCCAGGCTGATCTAGACCAGAGGGAGCCAAACTTTTTGGCAAGTGTGCCACAGATTAATCCAGCACCGAACTCAATGCCACTTCTGTCCCCTTCCCCGCTTGATCTGCTGCTCTGCTTTCAACTTCCTGGCCCGTTGGCTCCCTGATTTTCTGCATGCCACACACAAAGGCAGTCTGTGCCACTTATGGCACCCATGTGACAAGCTGGCTACCTTTGATCTGGAGTACCTAGCATGTTGCACACTCACTGAACACTCAGCCCTGTCACAATATGTTGTAGGTCGTGGTACTGCCACTTTTACACTTTCCAGCATGAAGACACTAATTCTAACCCCATCTCCATCACGTGGACTGATGTACGTGCTACAAATGGGCAACTTTCTGTCAGTGCTGTGTCAGCATAGCACATGCCTCATCAGGCACATGGTTTCAACATGTACTGTGGAAATGATTTCCTTTTCTTTTTTAACACATAACTATTTGCTTTACAGTGAATAAGAGTTACAAACATCTGATCATTATAGAACAGATCTCGAAATGTACTGAGATAGTTTCCAGTTAGCCAAACAGTAATTATAGTAATTAGCTTTACATTATTTTTAGCTATGTACTGTTTAATTTAAAAAGAAAGGTGTCGTTTTTCAAAAGGCTACAACTGGTTACTTAGTTTTGAAATGAAATCATTTCAAATTAACTTTGAACAGATTTTTTTTTCAAATCTATTTTTAATTTCTAAGCTTTTAGATCATGTATGAATCATAAAGCTAGGGTATATTTTTAAGAAAGGAATGGACAAAAGGACAATTTCTTCCCTTATCTGAAACGGGGAAAAGATCATTAACAACTTAAGTACTACAAGACAAATTAGGAGCGTCAGTCACAAATGGAAAAATTATTTCTCTTGCAAACAAAATGCTGTTAGTGATTAATTCACACTATATGATCTTATCTAGTTCAATAGTAATTATCATTATGTGGTTTTTATACATATAGAACCTGTTATCCCTTAGGATCCTAAACGGCTGTATAGAACTGTGCTGCTTTCCTGGATGAACTCAGTAAGATCAGATTATTCAATAAGATCATAATGTGCCTTGTACAGTGAAAGATTTTTAAGTGAAGTCTTAGATGTGTCAGCTTGTGCCCAAGAGAATTTCAGTAAATATGCCTGGATCATTGATTCATGCAATTCCGGGCCTCTCACTTTATTCCAAAAAGTCAATATTTTTGAAGGATTGGGTAGAGACGTGTTAGTACAGTACATTGGTAAAGACAGCTCTTCTTCTGAGGGTATATGAATGTTAACATCAGTGAAACATTATAAATATTAAAGGAATATTGTTCATGGCAGAGGAGTAGAGGTAGTGAAATGGAGGCATTTGCTAACCACAAGTCCCATTAATTGGGAGCGTGCTCCAGATGTTGCAAACAGTTTTCATGCAGCACAACACAAGAAATGTCAACAAACAACATCTTTTCACAAGTAAGTGTTTGACTTGGTGCCTCAAGGTATGTTCTCAACCCTTCCACTGAAATCATTTGCATGGGCAGACAGTGTAGATACGCTAGGAGCTGTGGCATAAACTGAAGTGGAGTCAGTACTGGACGTCTTTTGTATCCATAAGGATTTCAAATGAGGTGGGGTGCTTAAAGGAGGCAGTGACTATAGCACAGGGAATTTGATTCTGGCCATGACACACTGTCTTTGGGTAAGCCACTGTGCCAAATTTTCCCTCTTCTGTAAAACTGGTGCAATCTTATTTTATTTCAAGTGACAAAGTGCTTTGAGATGACATTATAACAAACTCTGCAAAAGTGTAAATTATTGCCATGTTATTTGGGAGGAGATAGCATTTGACTTGTATCAGCTGGTTTATATGTGTGTGGAAGGGGCAGGGGCTTGCCTATTACTAGTGGAAGCACTGCAAAGCAGCAGGGCACTGGTTTAGTAGCAGACAGCAGCTACTGCTGATTTTTTCCAGTAAAAGATAAGAATCAAGGAGAGTTTGTCCAGTAAAGGGCTATCCCTGGCATATTTCTGTCACTTTGCAATGTTTTTGTAGCCAGAGATATGTGGCTGTTTAAAACAGAGGGTAAGAGGAGATGTTAGGGCAAGATAAGGGTTTTGATGAAAGGTCAGAGACCTGTGCAAAGAAGGAAGGGACTAGATCAACTTTTCAGAGGCCTGGGGTTCAAGTCCTGACCAGGTAAGTTTAGACCTGCTTCCTGTCACAACCCAAAGTTGTGATTTTTTGTTTGTGCACGCTTCGGCACTGCTAAATTATTTTCCCGCTAAATTGCAGCTTCTTTGCACGGTGGAGTTCTCTGCTGCAGAAGAGAACCCCCGTGCAACGGGGAATTTCCCGCCAATTTGTAGCTTTCTTTGCATGGTGCATTTCTTTTGCATCTAAGAAATGCTCGGTGCAAAGAGTTCCTGCCATTTGTATTTAAATTCAAACCACATTATTGGTTCATGTGAAAATATGCACATGTGGCGGCTAGCGATTGGCTTGTTAGCCGTATAAAGAGCTTGGGTAGTTTCCACCCAAGCTGGAGAGAAATTGGAGTTAGAGAGAGAAAAACCTTCGCCTTGTGTGAAGATCTCTAAGCGCTGCGGATCCTTACGGACCCAACGCATTTCTTAAAAGGCAATAGGGGCCTGAACGAAAGAAACGAACCCACGGAGCTTCAACAACTCCGTTGGAGAGAGCCAACTTGTAACAGCCTCTGGCCCCTCCTCGTCGCCGATAGATTCCTAGATGTATCCCTTCCTGTACGAGAAACAACCGAACCCATGGAGCTTCAACAACTCCGTGGGAGAGAACGAACTTGTCGTAGTCCTCTAACGAGGATTTAAGCGGAGCTGTACCTGGAAAACTGTCCAGCCTACACCACGACCACCTTTGGTGTAAGTAAACAACTTTTAAATCAACCATTAAGCGCCCGTGACTAATTCTAGCTTGCCCCCGGTCTTCTCCGACCCCGTGTGCCCAGGCTGCTGGCCACGGCCCGCGTGCACAAAAGGGCTCGGATCGCTCCTGGCCCGCATACTTCCTTCCACACCTAACCTGAATTCCATGCAGTTTGGTGATTCTTCAAAAGAAGCTTGAATGTATGAGGGCTAGGGCTGTGCAAAGCTTGGGTCCCTGATTCAATTCGGCCTGATTCGGTGGCTGAATCTCCGAATCCAAATCGAATCAGAGGACCCTTTAATCAATCCGGAGAGATTCGGACAGATTCAGTGATTCGGACATAGATACAACTTTAAATGCTTTTTCTACATATTTCTAAGCAGCAGGGGCTCTGAATGCTGCGGTGCTGGGGCACATGGAGCGTCCCACAGAAGCACAGGGGCTCGGCAGCAGACCCAGAACTGGACCAGAAGCACTTTTGGTCTGCCGGGGAGTGCACTGGGCCCCCCCACATCCACCCCATCTTGGTGACGGGTGCCTCCTGGGTCTTGAGGGAGCACCCGGGGTCCCCCTGCAGCCAATTGCCAAGCCAGAAGGGCACGGGGGGCTCCCCAGCAGACCCAGAAGTGGACCAGAAATACTTCTTGCCCACTTCCGGGTTTGCTGCCGAGCACACTGGAGAACCCCCCACACTCCTGTGGGATGCTCCATGCGCCCCAGCACCACAGCGATCACGAGCCGTGCTGCTACCTCAAGGTATGTAGAAAAAGACTTTTAAAGCTGTGCCTGTACCCGAATTGCTAATTCGCCAAATCAGCATCAAATCTTCAGATTCAGATTCAGCCGAATCGAATCAGAGACAATGATCCGAATCAACGGATCGAATTACTATCCCCGATTCAGGCCGAATCTGAATCCGAATCGAAGAGCCCTAATGAGGGCCTGTTTGCTCACAACAACTTTCCCATGGCAAACTTTGTAACAGAAAAGAGTTACACGTGGCCCTTGTCTCAGCCCTGCTTGGTGCCAAGTGCCTGCACATGAGTAGCCCATAGAGGGTCTGATTAAATAAAATGCCTCACATTTACTTCAGTAGGTGTTGGGTCAGGATTATTGTTAATCTCATTGGAACGGTTAAAGGGAAAAGTGTATAATGGTAGAAAGAATGGAAGAATTTAGAAGGGGAGAATTCATAGTGGAGATTACAGGGGCAGCAAAACCTGTGTATATCTTTTTGAAAGAAGCAGAGTATCTTTGAGAGACCATATAGCACCTGAAGCAACAGGACATGGGAACAAATCCCAGTTCCGCCACTGAATCACCCTGTGGCCTTGACCACAACACTTAACTTTTCTGTCTGTTGTACTCCTCCTGTAAAATAGGGGTAATTGCCTGTCTTGCAGGGTGCTGCAAGGTGAAATGAGTAAATGTTTGTTCAGTGCCTTGAAGATGAAATTTGCTCCATAGGCGGAGGAGAGTAATATTATTAATTCCAAGACAAAGTCTTGTATAGAGGTAATAGAACTATTTATTATCATGACAGTGTTTCTTCCGAGCCTGGGATTAGAGCTGAACGTTTTACATTTCTCCATAGGCTGTTTTTCCCTAGCAGCCAGGATGGGAAACTTCAGCTATGTGTATAGGCTCCCTAACATTTAGAAACACAGAGTGGCCTTTCAGCGGTTTTAAAGGACATTGTAACATGCAAATGGAGGATCAAAACCAGCCTCTGTAGAGGCAGTCACCGTAAGAGTTACAGCCACAATCTCAATCTAATCTCATGAGGCTGAATAGCCAATATAAATCAATCAGGCTGAAATGTAGCTCGGTGATCACCTAACCAACAAGACATTTCAAAGGATGACACAGCAATCTGAGTTAAGATTTTGAACAGAGGGAGCTAGCTGTATATGTAAACCCAATCTAACTGATGCTAAGGAAATAAATTAATTCTTTCTGTCTGGCTAAAGAAAAATTAGCAGTTTCCTGCACCAGGAGCATGGAGTTGAAGGCTTGGGACAACTACTGGAAATGATTTAGCCCCTGCCATGCTCTGTTAAGAACTGTCCCCGCACAAGACCGTGAGCGGTGCTAACCCACCACAAACCTCTAGCGCGTGTGTTCATTTCTTCAATAGTTTCAATTCAGATCACACTTTCAAAATAAACACATAATTAACATATTGCAAGGTTTTATTTTGAGCTTTCCCAATAGATTTTTTTTTTTAATTATAATTTATGTTTTGCTGCAGAAAAAGTTGATTTAGACAACACCATATATTCTCAGGGGAAAAATGTAACCAGCTCTAATTTTCAGAACAGAACCTGTGTCCTTTACATGCTAGTACACATTAAAGAAAGCAGACCACTAGCATAGATTTCAAACTATATGTGAGACTTCTGTTTCAGTGTCTCTTGGAACAGGAGAAAAGCACTGAATCTTCCTTAACACCAGATGAATGAAGGAGAGAAGATAGCAAATTCAGCGTTCGCAGCCTTCAGACTGAAAGAGATTACTGCTCATTCCTTGTAACTGCAAACCAATTTTGAAAAGGGGGAATTATTGCAGTGCCATGCTCACTAGATGACTGCTGATGAAATACCTACAGAGACCAACCACTTAAGCAAAGCCTCCATGATTCAATGTCACGACTGTACCACTGGCCAGATCCCAGCAATGCAGAACCAGCATCTGCAGTACGGATGAGAAGATTCAAGGAGAGAACACTTGAAGCAGATAGTGTGGGGCTGAAATCACATCCTTGTTGGAAGCTACTGTTGGCTGCAGAATGGCAAAGTATCTGAAAACAACCCGGCATGTGCGTATAGAAACCATGCCACGCAAAAACAGTATGTTCCAAAACCACAAACATTTAACAAATATAACAGCACAATATATAACACAGAGGAAGACATGGTTGCAGCTTCCAGGAGTTTACAGGCTAAGGTAAACACAAGATAAAGAAGTACCAAGAGATCCAAAAATGTGAGCAAAGGGGTCTTATGTATAAAACTGATGTGGCACTAAGGACATCAGGGGTCAGTTCCTGCTCTGTCAAGGATTTTCTTTGCAACCTGGGGCAAAGTTAAAAATGCCTTTGTTGTTCATTCCCTAGTTGTAAAATGGGGACAGTGTTTGTCCTACCTCGAAGGAATTTCTGAGAATAAATGTATCCATATTTATGAACTGCCCTGGTTCTTGGGACTAAGAATCTAGATAGAACTTCTCTTCATTGGGTGGGTCAGACTTTTACTGACTTTTGATAGTTGTTGATAGTTTTGAAAACAGCAAAAATAGTGAAGAGGTTTTTATGGGGGTTGTCATTGAGGAGGAATGAACTGATGCACTGGGAAGGCATCCCAAGGAACATTTCCTTTGAGAGGGATGGACACTTCCCTATTCAGCTTGGCTGAGAGGTAAAATATCATCAGTAAGCTTCAAAGTTATCACCAACATGATTATTGCTGTCACTGCTGATGGTTTTAGCCAAAACTTCCAGTTGCTTTGGGAAGGAGGGGGTTTATGGGATCATGTAATGGCATGGGGCACAGTTCCAGCATGGCCACTTAATGCTGACATACTAGACTGTCATGACAGATTTTCCTGAGTACAGATTTCAGGACTGGGCCCAGTTGTGCTAACTGTAGTACAGAGCCCATCAACCCTATTTCATCCTTCTCTTTATTCCTGCCCATCAGCTCAGCAGCAGTGATGGTGGTGAATGGGGTCTAGCCATTCAGTTGTTTCTACAGTCAAAGTATGTGACTACAATCCCTTGACTGATAGCTATTCCAAATTCGTCTTGTATCCAAGCACTATCCAGGAGTAGGACTGTTTAGTTTCCAAGATCAGATGCTTTCAGTCCATCAGGACCACAAAATCTTATTTTATGTAGGCTAATAGATAGCCATTGGATTTTGAACACTACCAACCTGAGCTGAATTCAAACATGCAACAAACTTATTTGTCTACCCATAGCATCTAGGTACCTCTCAGATATTAGTTCAGTTACCCTTATAATAGCATCTGAGATACGGAAGCCATCATTAAGACTGGAAGGACCTGGAAGTTCCAGTGAAGTCATGGTCCCATTGTGCCAAGGCGTAGTGCAGTTCTCACCTGAAGAGCCTATAACCTAAGCAGAGCTACAGGGAGAAGAAGTGATTTGCCCTGAATGCTGCAGAGAAATTACTGGCAAAACAAGGAATAGAGTACCCAGGCATTTTGATGCCTAGTTCAGTTACTTCCCCACTACACTACTCACCTTTAGGGTCTCAAGCTTCTTTAGGCCTATCTTATTAGCACAAGTACCCCTAGCAGTAGCATGTATTCAGATGCTTGTTTTACTGCTTAAATGCTGATTCAGAATTCACAGCTCTTTCCTCACAAGTTTATTCTTGCCCTCTGCATAACATTAATGAAAACCCTTTAAAGTTGCTCTGTGCACAGATCAATAATTGATCAAGCTACCTCTTATCTAAGCACAGGAGACTTTTATGGTCCTAGTTAAAAAGCAGCCTAAACTAAACCAGACTCTCTGTCATAACAATTGCAGCATATTTACATGCAAATAGCTGAACTGTCCATTTAATTTTCTATTTCTGTCTCCAAAGCTACAATATGGGTTCTGGAGTCTAATGACCCGTAGGCTACCATGGGTACAAAATCAGACAAAATTGAAGTGTTAGTCTGTGATCGTTGGCACTGCCCATTTACCTTCCATTCAGCTCTCATCATGGGCTGCAAAAGTGCAGATGACTGTAGTAATCTCCTGTTAGTACCCACCATTCAGTGTACTCGCTAACCCACTCTTCCCATGAACTGGAATAGCAATGAAGCCCAGGGAAGGTGATGTTGCAAGTTCAAGATGCTACTGAGAGTCCTTGCTATGCAAATAATTCTAGGCCTTCCTCTCCACCTCTTAGCACCTAGCAGCATTTGAAATCATCTGGTCTCAAGAGCTGCATAGCTAGGGCCAGGGGCAGGGCATAATCACTGGGGGCCTTTGACTTCAAGTTCCATGTGTCTTCCTGGTTTGAGGGAGTCAATATCCAATGTAGATCATCACCAGAAACTCTTTACTCAGGCTTTCCCCAGTCGGTAGTGGATGAGAGTCTTGAAGGAGCTTTTACATGCTACAGTGAGTGGGGTTCACACTGGAAACACTTTTAGATTAGAAAATTAACTAACATATTCTAATTAAACTTAGTCTACTAAAGCTAGAATACCTTTTACACTGTGCTGTAGGACATAGGCATTAGAGGAGAACTCAGGGAGAAGGAGGAAGGGTTTAATCCATCACTGTCCTTATTTCTTTGGTGGGTTAAGCAGAGTCATAATAATAGACTTGTAGGCTTCAAGGCCAGAAGGGACTGTTATGGTCACCTGGTTTAAACATCTGCATAGAAGAGGCCATAAATTTCAATCAGTGACTCCTGCACCTCGTCCAACAACCTGTGATTTAGCTATAGCACATCCTTTAGAGAGGCACCAGGACTGATTTAAAGACTCCTGGAGCGAGAGAATGCCTCACATCCCCTGGTATCCTGTTCTGATGATTAATTACGAGGAGAGGGGGAGCCATTTAGTGGATGATATTTGTGTATGATGATTTTACATGTTGCAATGGCGCCTACTGCAATAAGTAAATTACCCCCTGACTTTCATAAACATCATCTGTACACAAACATTATCCAGATCTGCGGCATGGCAGGATAATTCTCCAGTGTGAGATAATGTCATCTCCTCAGCAATAAGAAAGGTAAAACAGTACTTACCAGCTGGGAGGGAGGGAGAAGTGACAAGCAGCAGCCAGCTGTAAAATGACCATGTCAGGACTATAGCAGTCTGACTCTGTCTGATTTAAAGGGCCAGCCCCAAAAAGACCTGCTGTAAGAGAGACC